>NC_134473.1:25265316-25730316 GCF_964194025.1 Convolutriloba macropyga
CTTTGATTAAATTTGCCGACAGTACACCCCCAAACAACACTCATACAATCTTTGTAGACTGAGAGAGGGGCTATTTCTACTTCAGAGTCCGCTGAGAGTGCACTGTAGTTAAAACTTTGCCGTTTTTGCTAACTTTACTAGTTGATTATCAAAAATGCAGAATTTATTTTGAGTTTTCAACTAACAAATTATCTATATCTACAAAATTCGAAAAATCAATTGTTCCTAACGGACAATAAGTATTAGCAGGGCTAGTTTTAGGCCATTCTTGGACTGTTACAATCCAAAAAAAATCGGGTTGTAATCAGTCGGTCTTTTTTTTTTTTAAAAAAAAGACTTTTTCTAATAATAAAGAACAGAACATATAAAATCAAAGCTCAGGAGTGATAGGTCCAACCAATTCGCCTGCTAAGCAGCTCTAAGCTAATGCATTTAGTTTTTTAATTGAAAGTTTATGGTCGTTTCTTTTTTTAAAAATAATTGACTTTTCAATAAATAATGGCTTAATTAACTTTTCCTCTATATTTTCTTAGTTTGTTCAACTTCCAGCTTAGTGTCAGCAAAGAAAGACTGCTTCTTCTTTCTGTTGATTTAGCATTTTTTCTCGGTTGCAGTTTTAAGCCTGAAGTTATTGTTTTCTGGCTTTGACACTACAAGATTTCAGATTTTTGTTTGTTTTGATAATCGCCAGTTTTTCACGTTTTCTAATTTTGTCACATCATCACATTATTTACAGTTCTCATGTCACCTTATTAGCATTCAGAATAAGGCACAATTGAACATATCAAAATCCTGAAAGATATACATCATCGTCTTAACGGCCTCGACGCCTCTTTCTTGAAGAAATCAATTGAATTTTTTAATTTTGTCTCTAACTGTCATTTATACTTTGTCGTTTCGGTCGCATGAAATTTCCTGTATAGTGATAGCTTTCATTGGCTTTTCATGGAAGAATACAAAAACCGATATTCTGATATTAGTTAATAGCTGATGGCTTTCATGACTTTGAAAACAATCGTTTTCCAAAATTAAAAAAAAAACTTTTTAACTTCGCATATTGTTCTTTTTATGTTTCTTTTTGTTACCTAATCTCGTTAGTTAATTACAGGTCAAATATGAAATTATTGGTGTCAAGGGAATAAAAGAGATTGGTGTCCCAAAATCTTTTTTTTTAAGAATTTGTTATGACCTTACTGGCTTCGACACCGGTTTTTCACAAAAAAAAGTAAATTAATTTGATTTTTGTCATATTTGACGTTCTTTTTGTAGATGCAAGAAATTTTCTGGATAATTACAGGTCTCGAGGGCTTCCTTTTCATAAATAAACGACCCTATTTAAGTAGCTCTTTTTGTAATTAATGCCTTTCATGACATTGAATGTAATTTTGTTCCGAAAAAAAAAATTAAAAGTATTACATACTTTAGCACTGCGCTTTTTTGTCTACTTGTTACCTAGTCTTACTAATGAATGGCCACGTACTACATCATAGCTGTTTGAAGAACGCGCAATCAAATATATTTTGAGTGCCAAATTTGGCTTGACGGTTTTGACAGCGTTTTCTGACAAGTTTCAATTGAAATTTTGTTTGTTCTTTGTTGTTCTTTTTAGCCGTTTTAAAAAATGAATAAGGACAGGTCCTAATGCCCTTCTATAAAAGCAGAGGTAATCGTAAATTTGTGGTAATATTAATTGATTCCTAATGGTATTGATTACTTTGAAGTTAACTGTTTCAAAAAAAAAAGTTAATTTTTTTACTTTACTGTTTTTGTTCTTTTTTGTATAATTGTTACCAAACCTTTTTATGGACTGGTCGCATATGTTTTCTAGTGATTTATAAGTTATTTCTGTTTAGTTTGAGGTTTATCTGACGGTATGTTGACTTTGTTATTATATTTAGTTTTTAAGAGGGACATAAATTTTTTGCTGTAATTAATGTTTGTTGTTGTTGTTGTTTGATTTTGCTGTTCGTCTTGACTCGCTTTCTTAATATTGACATATTACAGCAATCTAATGCATCATTTTTAATCCACTGAGTTATTTGCATTGGAGGCTATCTTATCGTTCATACAGAATTTTTTGAAAAAGACTTGGGCTTTTTTGGGATTCGCAAAAAATAATTTTTGGGTTTTTCTATCTGTTCTTCATTTGGTAGACAATTATGCCAAAATTGTGGATGGGCGGGGTCGGAACCTTATGTGCCATCGCACATTACCGAGCCGCCTTGTTGCTATTTGTCTAAAGAATCAATCCATTCACCGCGATGCAGGATTTATCGCCGTTTTCTAAGTATAACTAAAATGCAATTTTTGATTTCGTTTTGGATGCAACTAATGTACAAAAATTGTCGAAATAAGTTGGCGCAGTGTGGTATGCATTCTAGTTTTTTTTATGGTTCTAGTAATAATCCGAACTGGTTGAGCTGTAGAGGATCGCAATTTCCTTGTCGTTGTTGAACAGTTTTACTCGTTAATAGACGTGAACGTTAAAGTCGCACATATACATGATAAGTTGTCTGTTTTTGAAGAGCATGGTCGACAACATTTAACATTCCGATATTGCTCTCCTTAATTTTTATATGAATCAAAAATGCCAATCGATAAAATTACTTGCTATCAAATCCAGAAAACATGAAAAACTCAAATACGGAGATAATTCAGATAGAAGTTTAACAAGTCTGAGTTTGAGATCCACGTTTGAGTTTGAGATCATGCCTACTAAATTTGATGCAAGTTTCATAGTTTTTTAGAGATCTTTTTACGGAAAGTTTGCAACATTCTTAATTACGTAATCTTCTTTTTCTAGAATTTAGGACAATTTAATATGCCTTTGATTTGCAGTAGATTCATACAAAATTTTAAAAAATAACTATCTGAATTTGAAAATGCTCTTCAGAAATAGGCAGGTTTTATGTAGTTTTTTATTTGAGCCTTTACTTTTGAAAACAAGTGTTGTTTTGAGCAGTTGTTAGAAGTTCTGTTGGATGTATCTAAAGGATGCACTATTTCATCGGTGAGCATCAATTCACCTTTTCAGATATGCCCCAAATTTTCAGGTGAAAAATAAACTTTTTTCATAACTTATGTCAAACTAAGTCCAGGAGAAAGAAACTTTGGAAAAGTATTTTAAGCTTAATTTTTGTGAGTTCGTAGGGAAAGTGTAGATAATTGAGTCTATAAACGAAAATTAAGCGCAGTGTTTTCCCATCTTTTAGTCATTTACTGCATTTATGGATTTCAAGTCTAATTATCCCTAGCTTGATATTGCATTTTCCTGGTAATCGTACACGGTTATTCATGCTAGGATTCCAAACTAAAAATCTGATTAAACAAATGTCAATCTGAGATACATCAATGCTTGCTACTTTGTGGAGATAGATCACATATTCGCAAAAATTGGTTTATATTTGCTGTTTTCTTTTAGGGTGTTACACATCTATTGCGTTATCTGATATACTTGAGTATGTTTTTGTCTGCAAAAAAGACCCCTTGAGCCTCGAAATTCTAGCACATGTTTTAATGCAAACTTAGAGGCGGAAGAATGTCTATCACAAAAACCAATTTAGAGAGTTTAAATGATTGACACATATCAGTCTATCGATAAAGCTCTTAAAGGAAAACAACAATAGGAAAAATTTCAAAACATTAATGGATGGACCCAACAAAGCGCGCTCTTAAACGTTCTCCGCTTCAACTTTGATTTTTTTTTTGAAAAGTTATGGCTCTTATTGCTAACACTTAAACCTCATTTTAGTAACAAAGTGTTTTTTGACTCTGATTTTCAAAAATATTTCAAAGTTCTCAATGAAGTTCTTAATCAAACGCCGGTTGAGATTTGGATGTGTCTAATTTTAATGGTGTTATAGAAATTTATTGGATGGTTGTCAACTTTCCAGACTGAGAACTCCAAGCAGAATTATGAGTTTTCTCAATAATTCCTATCAAGTTGATTTTGCAAAAAATATCCCATTGATGTTTCCTTTGAAACAAATCAAGGCCCGCTTTCGGAGTTTAGAAGAAACGTCTTTTGTTTCTTTGTGCACAAATTAAAAGTACTTCAAGAAATGCGATGATTATTGCTCACAAATATATTTTTCACATCGATTTTGTTTCTTTCTAGTGCTTTACGAGCGTTAAGAAAATAAGATTTATAACGTTTTACAACAGCCCTGTTTACACATTTGATTGAAGGTCCTTGTCTGACCAGATTATATTTTCTTCCTTCTATTAATTTTCCATCAATTGAGGACTCTAAATTTCTTCATAACATCCTTTTAATAACAATTTTAAAAGTAGCAGACGCCTTATGAAGAAGTAAAACTGAATTGACCATTTGTCCCACTAAGATTTTCCCACTGTTTGGTGGAGTTGCTGTGTCTTTTGCGTTATTTGAATAATGAAAACAAAAAATAGCAATTAATTTTTCAAGTTCACTTGAGCTTAAAATGATACCTGCTCTAAAAATTTTTTTTAACCTGACAATTGTAAAGAAGCTTACACGCAAAACCAGTAGTAGTACTACTAATATATTCTTTGCAGCACCTGCGGGTTTTCTTTTAATTGCGGGTTGCGCTGATGTTCTTTACAAGATTGCAGTTGCCCCAAATGCCCCGTAAGGATCATGTACACCTATGCAGTATCAAAATGTTTCGGAAACAGTATAGTAGAGTTAGTATTGCGGCCGCCGGATTCTGATTGTTTTTGTTTTGATAAATTCTTCTTGAGTTTAGTAGAGCTTCTTCGTTTTTTAATGCAAGTTCTCAGAAGTGTAAGCCTATGCTGCTGTGTTGATCCTTCAGTATTCAGTGCAGTAAAATTAAATCACTCGGTTGTTTTCTGATTTTACAAGAATTTTCCATTAGCTGTAATATGCCATGCAATCGAACAAAAGTACGTCCAGAATTGTTGCAATATATACGCTTTGGCAATAAAAAAAATTGGAAACTTTTTTTGAAGAGGGCTTTGAAGAAGCTTTCATTGAAGAATATCTTTAATAATTTAATACATATACTAATTTTAAAAAAATAAATGCTCAAATTGAAGAAGATCTGTTCAATTGCGTAAACCAATATTTGGAGCAAACTTCGTGGACGCATAGGACAAACAGGAAAAGATTTCCAGTTGATTGAGAAAAGATAGAATGAAAAAACCCATCGGTAGATGTCACCATTGAAGGATAACATTGATGAAACAGAAGCATACATAATATAATGCGGATTTAGCTTTGGACAAAGGAACTTCTTGATTGTTAATCACTCTTGAACTGAATGGTCCAGTTTTGGTTTAACCGGCACAGCTGAATTATAAGTGAAATTGCACTCAGATATACTTGTTTAGTCAGATATACTGAGTAGACATCCCAGATCACAGATTATTTGAAGCGCAAATCATTAAGATCCTAATGTGTAATTTTTCAATCGTTTTGCAAAGCGCTCCTGATGTATATCGACATCTTTAAATATCGCGAAACTAGAAAGGCATCACGAGCAAAGATTATTTGAATTTAAGAAGGCAAACTTCCTTCCTTCGATTTTCGCCTGCACTGGATGTGCTGGATCGTGAGCGCTGCCAGCCATTTGAAGGTTGGCAGCGAGTATCATTGTGATGGATTATCCATTTTCAGATCCGATCATTATAACAGGACAAAAATTAGCTTTGAGCTATCATGTAACTCGATACTCCGTGTCAGGCGCGCACTAATTGTGGAGGCGTCCAGTTGTCGAAGCATCAATTAGAAGCATTCTCGAAAAATTGCGTGTTGTCTTAAAAACTTCCACATATTTTTCCAATATTGATTCTATAATCACCTTATCTTTGTTCGCTTTTGTTTTGTTTGCTTTGTTTTGTTTGCGATGTATTTTAATGAAAATAACAATTTTGACTTTTTTGCATACATTGTCCTTTGCTAATTCTGACTACTACCGAAATTTAATCTTGTATATGGGAGTGAAATTGGCTTCTCGATAGAGCCGACAAACGTTCAAAGAAGCGCCTCTTCCCTTGCAGTACGAAATTGCATTGCCATTTTTTTTATAATCAAGGCAATTAGCGGCTACACTCTCTTTGACTTCACAGCTGCAGAGAATTCTATTGGAAACAGTACAAGTGATATTCCGATCTGTTGAAAATTTTCAAGCTCAATTTTAAAAGTATCTTGGAATGAAAGTTTCTAGTGAGATGTCCAGGCCATCAAATGTCGATAGAAGGTGCAAACAAAGCTTTAAAAGCATATTTAACACAATAGATCAAAATGTTGCTTGCGGTGCGAACTGTCTTGCCAAGAAACCTTTTACCAAAGCTACAGAGTTCCGATCAGCCTTATGGTGCTAACGTGTGGCAGACTAGTAAGTTGGAGTTCAGAAAGATATGAAATACTCGGGAATAGATTCAAAGTTTATTCTCGGGAACAAACGTGATGTTTATAAAGAAAGACTGTAAGGTCTTTGTTGTTGCCACTTTCGTTATACCTTGAGACGTAATTTTAATGTTTGTGTCATGCTCAAAGCTGGAGTCATCGTTGACTGGTAGATTTTGGTTCCAATCAAAAACGAGTCAGAGAAAAACACGAAATCACAAGAAACAACAGTTCACAGGACGGCAATTTTACCAACACAAAAAGAAGAGACCATTTTATATGCAAGAAGTGACTTTGTAGCAAACAAATTCAGTCGAAGGCTTCGCCCCCATCTTGTCAAATTTGAGAACCCGAAAAATACTGAAGTGTATCAAAACTATTTCGAAATAAAGTACAATCCTGATGAAGTTTTTCATCTAGTCTAAAATGTCTCTGTGCAAACTGACTGCAGAAACCGGCCCAAAATTAAGTGAACACTGGAAAGGGTGAAAGTACGTAGAAATAACTCATCTGGTTTATATCCTAAATCCTGTTTTTTAATATTGTTCGAATATCTATGCGACATATTTTTGCATATGAAAAATTGTTGAGAAAAAAGGCTAAAATCAAATCGTAGATTTTGGTGGTTTACAGAAATATTACAAAAACTTCATTAAAGCTGGAAAAAGGGAAGTTCTTCAAGAATTTATAAGAAAAACAAGAGAATTAAGAACAAGTAAAATTTTTATGTGGAGGGATATGTGTTTGAGATTGCTTTTTCAGTTTATAATTTGTGATAGGAAGAATAATTATCTATAAAAATATTTTTAATGTACATTGAGTATATAATGGATTGAGTATATAATTGAGTATATAATGGATTGTGAAAATTTGTAAAATGTTGCAAACATTTCCTTTTAAAAATGATTTTTGGTAATCGGCGTCCAGTTGTCGCAGGGTCACTTAAAAGAACGCTCGAGAAAGTGCGCGTTCGCTTGAAAGCTGCAACGTTTTTCTCAAAAATTGATTTTGATCACTTTATTTTCGTTTGTTTTTCTGTTTGCAAAGTAATTTACTCAAAATAACAATTTTGATGTTTTTTGCATGTATTGTACTATGCTAATTCTGACTACTACCGAAATTTTTTCTTTTGTATTGGTTTTAAATCGGCTACTCGATAGAACCGACAACCGTTCAAAGAGGGGCCTCTTCCATTGCTGTGGGAAATTGAATTGCCATTACCGTATAATCAAGGCAATGAGAGGCTACACTTTCTTGGAGTTCACAGCTGCAAAGAGTTCTATTGAAAGGCTTTGGAAGGCTACATGTCTCTGTGTAAAAAATTTCCTTTAAGAATTTTTTTGATAAACGGCCTCCGGTTATCGAAGCTCCATTTGAAAGCATTCTAGAAAAAGTACGCCTTGTCTTGAAAACTTCGACAGAATTTACAAATATTAAATCTATTGACCTTATCTCTCTTTGACTTGTTCTTTTGCAATGTATTTTACTCAAAATAACCATTCTGCTATTTTTTGCATATCTTGTCCTTTAGTAAAATTGACTACTACCGAAAATTAATTTTGTGTATAGGAGTTAAATTGGCCTTTCAATAGAACCGGCAACCGTTCCAAGAGGGGCCGCTTCCATTGCAGTACGAAATTTTATCGCCATTTTCATATAATCAAAGCAATGAGAGGCTACACTTTCTTTGACTTTACAGCTACAGAAAACTCTTATGGGTAGGGTACATTTGATATACCGATTTGTTGAAATTTTTTCAGCTGAGTTTTATAAGTATATTGGAAAAGAAGTTTCGATTTATATCTCCGGGCCATCAAATGCCAACAGAAATTGTAAACAGGGATTTAGAAGCATCGAACACAATAAAACAAAATATTGCTAGAGGTTCAAACTGTTTTGCCAAAACAAATCATTAGCAAGGTACAGAGTTCCGATCACTCTCATTGTGCTATTGTGTGCAAAACCAGTAGGTTGAAATTCAGAAAGATATAAAATACTCAGAAAAAGGTTCAAAGTCGATATTTGGAAATAAAGGTGATTTCTATAAAGAAAAACTATTAAGTTTTTGTTTATGACACTGTTGTTATACCATCAAAGCAAGATTCATCCTCAACTGGATGACTTTGGTTCCAATCAAATATGAGTCAGAGAAAAACACGAGATTACAAGAAACAATAGTTTACAGGACGATAATTTTACCGACACAAAAAGAAGAGACCAATTTATAAGCAAGAAGTGAGTTTGTATCAAACATTTTCAGTCGAAGGCTCCGTCCCCATCTTGTCAAACTTGAGATTTGAAGTGTACCGAAAAACTGAAGGGTGTCAAAACTGTTCTGAAATAAAGTGCAATCCTGATGAATGTTTTTCATCTAGTCTAAAAAGTCTCTGTACAAACTGACTGCGGAAACCGGCCCGAATTGAAGTGAACTCTTGAAAGTGTGAAAGTAGGTAGAAATAATCCCCCTGGTTTTAAACCTTAATCCTGTTTTATTATTGCTGTTCGAATATCTGTCCGACATATATTTCTATATCCAACACTGTTGACAAAAAGAAGAGTAAAATCAAATTGTAGATTTTAAAGGCTACCTGGTTGGTTTGTCGGAAATCCTACAAAAACTTTATCACAGCTGGAAAAAGGGAAATTTTTAAGCAAAGCAAGAAAATGAGGAACGAAGAAAAACCTTTATGTGGAAGGAGATGTGTTTAAAATAGGTATTTCAGTTTTAATTTGTGATAGAACAGGTATTCGTCTATAAAATTGTTTTTAAAGTACCCATTTAATTTTATAATGTATTGTTAAACTTTATTAAAATATGTTGCAAAAATTTCCTTATAAAAATATTTTTTGATAGTCGGCCTCCGGTTATCGAAGCTCCATTTGAAAGCATTCTAGAAAAAGTACGCCTTGTTTTGAAAACTTCGACAAAATTTACAAAAATTAATTCTATTCACCTTATCTCTCTTTGACTTGTTCTTTTGCAATGTATTTTACTCAAAATAACATTTCTGCTATTTTTGCATATTTTGTTTTTTAGTAAAATTGACTACTACCGAAAATTAATCTTGTGTGTAGGAGTTAAATTAGCTACTCAATAGAACCGGCAACCGTTCCAAGAGGGGCCGCTTCCATTGCAGAACGAAAGTTTATCCCCATTTTCATATAATCAAAGCAATGAGAGGCTACACTTTCTTTCACTTCACAGCTACGGAGAATTCTTATGGGTAGGGTACATTTGATATAGCGATTAGCTGAGTTTTACAAGTATATTGGAAAAGAAGTTTTGAGTGATATATCCGGGCCATCAAATGCCGACAGAATTTGTAAACAAGGATTTAAAAGCATCGAACACGATAAAACAAAGTATGGCTAGAGGTACAAACTGTTTTGCCAAGAAAATCATTAGCAAAGGTACAGAGTTCCGATCACTCTTATTGCGCTATTGTGTGCAAAAACAGTAAGTTGGAATTGAGAAAGATATAAAATACTCAGAGAAAGGTTAAAAGTCGATACTCGGAAATAAACGTGATTTCTATAAAGGAAAACTGTAAAACAGCAGAGAATTTTATTGGGAAGGGTACATTTGATATTTCAATCTGATGAATATGTTCAAGCTGAATTTAATAAGTATCTTGGAATCAAGGTTTCGAGTGATATATCCGGACCATCGAATGCCGATAGAAGGTGTAAACAAAACTTTAAAAGCGTTTCACACAATAGAACAGAATGTTGCTAGACGTATGATCTGTCTTGCCAAGAAACCGTTAACAAAACTTAGTGTTCTGAAATAAAGTGCAATCCTGATGAATGGTTTTCATCTAGTCTAAAATGTCTCTGTACAAACTGACAGCAGAAACCGGCCCGAATTGAAGTGAACTCTTGAAGGTGTGAAAGTAGGTAGAAATAACCCCCCTGGTTTTTATCCTAAATCCTGTTTTATTATTGTTGTTCGAATATCTGTCGTCCGACATATATTCCTATATCCAACACCTTTGACAAAAAGAAGAGTAAAATCAAATTGTAGATTTTAAAGGCTACCTGGTTGACTTGTCGGAAATCCTGCAAAAATTTCATCACAGCTGGAAAAAGGGAAATTTTTAAGCAAAACATGAAAGTGAGGAACGAAGAAAAATTTTTATGGGGAAGGAGATGTGTTTATAATAGGTAATTCAGTTTTACTTTGTGATAGAACAGGTATTTCTGTATAAAATTGTTTTTAAAGTACTCATTTAATTTTAAAATGGATTGTAAAGTTTTATTAAAATATGTTGCAAAAATTGCCTTATAAAAAATTTTTTTGACAATCGGCCTCCGGTTATCGAAGCTCCATTTGGAAGCATTCTAGAAAAAGTACGCCTAGTCTTGAAAAGTTCGACAAAATTAACAAATATTAATTCTATTCACCTTATCTCTCTTTGACTTGTTTTTTTTTGCAATGTATTTTACTCAAAATCACAATTCTGCTATTTTTTGAATATTTTGTCCTTTAGTAAAATTGACTACTACCGAAAATTAATCTGGTGTATAGGAGTTAAATTGGCTACTCTATAGAAAACTGTTTTGCCGAGACAGTCATTAGCAAAGGTACAGAGTTCCGATCATTCTATATTTTTTGATAGTCGGCCTCCGGTTATCGAAGCTCCATTTGGAAGCATTCTAGAAAAAGTACGCCTAGTCTTGAAAAGTTCGACAAAATTAACAAATATTAATTCTATTCACCTTATCTCTCTTTGACTTGTTCTTTTGCAATGTATTTTACTCAAAATAACATTTCTGCTATTTTTGCATATTTTGTTTTTTAGTAAAATTGACTACTACCGAAAATTAATCTTGTGTGTAGGAGTTAAATTAGCTACTCAATAGAACCGGCAACCGTTCCAAGAGGGGCCGCTTCCATTGCAGAACGAAAGTTTATCCCCATTTTCATATAATCAAAGCAATGAGAGGCTACACTTTCTTTCACTTCACAGCTACGGAGAATTCTTATGGGTAGGGTACATTTGATATAGCGATTAGCTGAGTTTTACAAGTATATTGGAAAAGAAGTTTTGAGTGATATATCCGGGCCATCAAATGCCGACAGAATTTGTAAACAAGGATTTAAAAGCATCGAACACGATAAAACAAAGTATGGCTAGAGGTACAAACTGTTTTGCCAAGAAAATCATTAGCAAAGGTACAGAGTTCCGATCACTCTTATTGCGCTATTGTGTGCAAAAACAGTAAGTTGGAATTGAGAAAGATATAAAATACTCAGAGAAAGGTTAAAAGTCGATACTCGGAAATAAACGTGATTTCTATAAAGGAAAACTGTAAAACAGCAGAGAATTTTATTGGGAAGGGTACATTTGATATTTCAATCTGATGAATATGTTCAAGCTGAATTTAATAAGTATCTTGGAATCAAGGTTTCGAGTGATATATCCGGACCATCGAATGCCGATAGAAGGTGTAAACAAAACTTTAAAAGCGTTTCACACAATAGAACAGAATGTTGCTAGACGTATGATCTGTCTTGCCAAGAAACCGTTAACAAAACTTAGTGTTCTGAAATAAAGTGCAATCCTGATGAATGGTTTTCATCTAGTCTAAAATGTCTCTGTACAAACTGACAGCAGAAACCGGCCCGAATTGAAGTGAACTCTTGAAGGTGTGAAAGTAGGTAGAAATAACCCCCCTGGTTTTTATCCTAAATCCTGTTTTATTATTGTTGTTCGAATATCTGTCGTCCGACATATATTCCTATATCCAACACCTTTGACAAAAAGAAGAGTAAAATCAAATTGTAGATTTTAAAGGCTACCTGGTTGACTTGTCGGAAATCCTGCAAAAATTTCATCACAGCTGGAAAAAGGGAAATTTTTAAGCAAAACATGAAAGTGAGGAACGAAGAAAAATTTTTATGGGGAAGGAGATGTGTTTATAATAGGTAATTCAGTTTTACTTTGTGATAGAACAGGTATTTCTGTATAAAATTGTTTTTAAAGTACTCATTTAATTTTAAAATGGATTGTAAAGTTTTATTAAAATATGTTGCAAAAATTGCCTTATAAAAAATTTTTTTGACAATCGGCCTCCGGTTATCGAAGCTCCATTTGGAAGCATTCTAGAAAAAGTACGCCTAGTCTTGAAAAGTTCGACAAAATTAACAAATATTAATTCTATTCACCTTATCTCTCTTTGACTTGTTTTTTTTTGCAATGTATTTTACTCAAAATCACAATTCTGCTATTTTTTGAATATTTTGTCCTTTAGTAAAATTGACTACTACCGAAAATTAATCTGGTGTATAGGAGTTAAATTGGCTACTCTATAGAAAACTGTTTTGCCGAGACAGTCATTAGCAAAGGTACAGAGTTCCGATCATTCTATATTTTTTGATAGTCGGCCTCCGGTTATCGAAGCTCCATTTGAAAGCATTCTAGAAAAAGTACGCCTTGTTTTGAAAACTTCGACAAAATTTACAAAAATTAATTCTATTCACCTTATCTCTCTTTGACTTGTTCTTTTGCAATGTATTTTACTCAAAATAACATTTCTGCTATTTTTGCATATTTTGTTTTTTAGTAAAATTGACTACTACCGAAAATTAATCTTGTGTGTAGGAGTTAAATTAGCTACTCAATAGAACCGGCAACCGTTCCAAGAGGGGCCGCTTCCATTGCAGAACGAAAGTTTATCGCCATTTTCATATAATCAAAGCAATGAGAGGCTACACTTTCTTTGACTTCACAGCTACGGAGAATTCTTATGGGTAGGGTACATTTGATATAGCGATTAGCTGAGTTTTACAAGTATATTGGAATGAAGTTTTGAGTGATATATCCGGGCCATCAAATGCCGACAGAATTTGTAAACAAGGATTTAAAAGCATCGAACACGATAAAACAAAGTATGGCTAGAGGTACAAACTGTTTTGCCAAGAAAATCATTAGCAAAGGTACAGAGTTCCGATCACTCTTATTGCGCTATTGTGTGCAAAAACAGTAAGTTGGAATTCAGAAAGATATAAAATACTCAGAAAAAGGTTAAAAGTCGATACTCGGAAATAAATCTGATTTCTATAAAGGAAAACTGTAAAACAGCAGAGAATTTTATTGGGAAGGGTACATTTGATATTTCAATCTGATGAATATGTTCAAGCTGAATTTAATAAGTATCTTGGAATCAAGGTTTCGAGTGATATGTCCGGACCATCGAATGCCGATAGAAGGTGTAAACAAAACTTTAAAAGCGTTTCACACAATAGAACAGAATGTTGCTAGACGTATGATCTGTCTTGCCAAGAAACCGTTAACAAAACTTAGTGTTCTGAAATAAAGTGCAATCCTGATGAATGGTTTTCATCTAGTCTAAAATGTCTCTGTACAAACTGACAGCAGAAACCGGCCCGAATTGAAGTGAACTCTTGAAGGTGTGAAAGTAGGTAGAAATAACCCCCCTGGTTTTTATCCTAAATCCTGTTTTATTATTGTTGTTCGAATATCTGTCGTCCGACATATATTCCTATATCCAACACCTTTGACAAAAAGAAGAGTAAAATCAAATTGTAGATTTTAAAGGCTACCTGGTTGACTTGTCGGAAATCCTGCAAAAATTTCATCACAGCTGGAAAAAGGGAAATTTTTAAGCAAAACATGAAAGTGAGGAACGAAGAAAAATTTTTATGGGGAAGGAAATGTGTTTATAATAGGTATTTCAGTTTTACTTTGTGATAGAACAGGTATTTGTGTATAAAATTGTTTTTAAAGTACTCATTTAATTTTAAAATGGATTGTAAAATTTTATTAAAATATGTTGCAAAAATTGCCTTATAAAAAATTTTTTTGATAATCGGCCTCCGGTTATCGAAGCTCCATTTGGAAGCATTCTAGAAAAAGTACGCCTTGTCTTGAAAAGTTCGACAAAATTAACAAATATTAATTCTATTCACCTTATCTCTCTTTGACTTGTTTTTTTTTGCAATGTATTTTACTCAAAATCACAATTCTGCTATTTTTTGAATATTTTGTCCTTTAGTAAAATTGACTACTACCGAAAATAATCTGGTGTATAGGAGCTAAATTGGCTACTCTATAGAAAACTGTTTTGCCGAGACAGTCATTAGCAAAGGTACAGAGTTCCGATCACTCTTATTGCGCTATTGTGCGCAAAAAACAGTAAGTTGGAATTCAGAAAGATATAAAATACTGAGAAAAAGGTTCAAAGTCGATACTCGGAAATAAACGTGATTTCTATAAAGGAAAACTGTAAAACAGCAGAGAATTTTATTGGGAAGGGTACATTTGATATTTCAATCTGATGAATATGTTCAAGCTGAATTTAATAAGTATCTTGGAATCAAGGTTTCGAGTGATATGTCCGGACCATCGAATGCCGATAGAAGGTGTAAACAAAACTTTAAAAGCGTTTCACACAATAGAACAGAATGTTGCTAGACGTATGATCTGTCTTGCCAAGAAACCGTTAACAAAACTTAGTGTTCTGAAATAAAGTGCAATCCTGATGAATGGTTTTCATCTAGTCTAAAATGTCTCTGTACAAACTGACAGCAGAAACCGGCCCGAATTGAAGTGAACTCTTGAAAGTGTGAAAGTAGGTAGAAATAACCCCCCTGGTTTTTATCCTAAATCCTGTTTTATTATTGTTGTTCGAATATCTGTCGTCCGACATATAATTCTATATCCAACACTTTTGACAAAAAGAAAAGTAAAATCAAATTGTAGATTTTAAAGGCTACCTGGTTGACTTGTCGGAAATCCTACAAAAATTTCATCACAGCTGGAAAAAGGGAAATTTTTAAGCAAAACATGAAAGTGAGGAACGAAGAAAAATTTTTTTGGGGAAGGAGATGTGTTTAAAATAGGTATTTCAGTTTTACTTTGTGATAGAACAGGTATTTGTCTATATAATTGTTTTTAAAGTACTCATTTAATTTTAAAATGGATTGTAAAATTTTATTAAAATATGTTGCAAAAATTGCCTTATAAAAAATTTTTTGATAATCGGCCTCCGGTTATCGAAGCTCCATTTGGAAGCATTCTAGAAAAAGTACGCCTTGTCTTGAAAATTTCGACAAAATTAACGAATATTAATTCTGTTCACCTTATCTCTCTTTGACTTGTTTTTTTGCAATGTATTTTACTCAAAATAACATTTCTGCTATTTTTTCTATATTTTGTCCTTTAGTAAAACTGACTACTACCGAAAATTAATCTGGTGTATAGGAGTTAATTTGGCTACTCAATAGAAAACTGTTTTGCCAAGACAGTCATTAGCAAAAGTACAGAGTTCCGATCACTCTTATTGCGCTATTGTGTGCAAAAACAGTAGGTTGGAATTCAGAAAGATATAAAATACTCAGAAAAAGGTTCAAAGTCGATACTCCGAAATAAACGTGATTTCTATAAAGGAAAACTGTAAAACAGCAGAGAATTTTATTGGGAAGGGTACATTTAATATTTCAATCTGATGAATATGTTCAAGCTGAATTTAATAAGTATCTTGAAATCAAGGTTTCGAGTGATATGTCCTGACCATCAAATGCCGATAGAAGGTGTAAACAAAACTTTAAAAGCGTTTCACACAATAGAACAGAATGTTGCTAGAGGTATATTCTGTCTTGCCAGGAAACCGTTAACAAAACCTAGTGTTCTGATCAGCCTTATGGTTCTAGCGTGTGGCAGAGCAGTAAGTTGGAGTTCAGAAAGACATAAAATACTCAGGAAAAGGTTCAGAGTTTCTTCTTAAGAACAAACGTGATGTTGTTAAAGAACGATTAAAGTCTTTGTTGTTGCCTCTTCTGTTATACGTTGAGATGTTCAGTTAATGTTTGTGTAATGCTTGATTTAACCTCGACTGGAAGATTTCTGTTCAAATCAAAAACGAGTCAGAGAAAAACGAAATCGCAAGAAATAAAAGTTTACAGGACGAGAATTCAGCCAACACAAAAAGAAGACCAATTTGTTTTCAAGGAGTGAATGTGTAGCAAATATATGCAGTTCAAAGTTTGGTCGCCACCTTGCCAACTTGAGAAGCCAAGACAAATATACTTAAGTGTATCAAAATTTTTGGAAATGATGTACAATCTTGATTAAGTTTTTAAATCTAGTCTAAGTTGTCTCAATGTAAGTTAACTGCAAAAACCATTCAAAAATTAAGTGGACTCTGGAACGGATGAAATTAGGAAGAAATAACTCCATTGGCTTATATCACAAACCTTGTTTTTTTTAGTTTTTTTCATATTTGCGAGACATCAATTTGTATATCCAAATATTTTGAAAAAAGAAGAAAACCGAATTTTGGCTTTTAGAGGCTACTTAGGTTAATCATCAGAAAAACTATATAAAGTCATCAAAGCTAAAAAAAAGGAACCTCCGCAAAAAGTTTCAAGGAAAACATGAAAATAGGGAACGAATGAAATTTAATGTGGGGAAGGAGAGTTGTTTGAAATAGCTATTTGAGTTTATTTGTGATAGAACGCATTTTTTTTCTATAAATGTTATTAAAAACTACATATTTAAACATATAATGAATCGTAAAAGCTTATTGAAAGGTATGTGATCAGCGAGGCACAATCAACTTGGAAAAATTGTGACAATTTTATGAGATAAAGTAATTTGTTTTATATTGATTTTTTTTTCTTTTGTTCATTTTCGCCTATGTTTCTATTTGATCTTTCAAGATTCTTTTGCAATTTTTATGTTTAATTTTTTCGTTGCCCTCCAGTTGACTAACATTATCAATAACCATAAATTGTTAAGCGAAGAAGTCACTTGCTTTCAAGAGCTCTCCAATTATTTTTAAAAAAAACAAAAAAATTTTATCTTTTCCTCAAGTGCAGGCTCTTTGTCGAAACTTGAGGAGCACCATGTCAGAATTGGTTCTTTTAGGCAAACTTAAAAACATGCCTACAGAAAACGAAATCATCTGAGTGAACAAGAAAAAAATGTTTTTTTAATCTCCATGGTTTCTGAATTAAATTAAATTTTGTGCTCTCATCGTTCAAATGGGGTCAGACTTTCAGAAATCTGAATTAACAAAATTTTTGTATGATTCCGTATATTTTTATAAAAGACATTCGACGTTTATAGTTTTTTTTTCATGTGATGCAAAAATAGGTTTGTTCCCAAAGTGCTTAAATATAATAGTTAAAAGGAGGTCTTCATTCTGACAAACGTTTCTATATGACTGTTTATAGCAAATTGTTATCTTAAGGGTAGTTTCTAACAAATTTAATGGGGAAAAGGAGTTCAGAGAAAGTTCAAGAAAAATTGTCTTTCAACTCTGCAACCTTCTGCTTAAGATTTTGTTGGTTAAGTTCAATAAACAATTTCACTGAAAGTTGATTGAAAAATCGAAATACAGAATCCACAAGCTTGAGTTATTTATTAAGCATAAAAAGTGAATCTTGAACTTTTTTTGGCTTGTATTAACCAAATAGACAAATATATTTAATAAAAAATGACTTAAAGTTTAAAAATTGAAGTGTAATATAGTGTATACCACAGCTTTTGCTCTGCAGACTATGACGCAATAAGTGCTTTCATGGAAGAGAAATCGTTTGAACCAGAGTGCTTTACTAATATCAATCAGATGTACATGGAATTTACATCCTATCTCAACGAATTAATCAAACAAATCGTCCCCGAAAAACTGCACATCATCAGAATCTTCCTTCCTGATTGGTACTCCAGCAGCACCTATTTTGTAGTGAAATTTCATTAACTCATGAAATTGTAGACAGAAAAACCCACGTCCTATAGGAAATCAAAACTGCTCAAGACCGAACGACAACTCTTAGATGATGCCGAAAACGACATAAATGACTACCAAAACCGGTGATTCAAGTCGAGAAATTCTAGTCTAATGTAACAACATCTGAAGAGAATTACGAAGATATCGTGAATTCCTTACCAGCTCGAGCTCGACAGGGAAGTAGCAGTGGAACTCAAAGACAGAGTAGATCTGTTGAGCCAATTTTTTCTATCACTACTAAAATTTTTCTATCAAACTATGTAAAGATCGAAAGAAAGGAAGACGTGGTTCCGAGAATCAACAGCTTCAGCGTATCGAAGAAGAGAAAACAATAAGCTCTAGTCATGCTCGACGTCACTAAATCTCGGGCCCTGATAGAATCCCCCTCAGTTCATGCAAAAGTCGTCCAAGCCAATAGGAATAAACCTCAACATTGTCTTTTGGACCGTCAGATGGCTTGGAATGCTCTCAGAAATTTGGAAGATAAGAGCGGTTTCGCCATTTTACAAAGCTGAATCGAAAACATCGGTAACTAATTACAGGCCGTCGCACTCTTACCTCTGAACAGCTTCTTCATGGAGAAAGTTCCACACCAGCAACACGAACAAAATTAGTATACACTAACTTGCTAAACTACCTGAACAAGTTGTTTACTGAACTCGACGACAGTGACAACAACGAAGTAACTTCCCTCTAAACAAATTTTGCGAAAGAATTTGATAAAGTGCCCCACGCGGGACTAATTGTCAAACTGCAGATTGCTTATAGGTGGATGCCTTCTTCAAGTACTGACAAACTATCTCAAAGAATCTCTATTGCCAGAATATGCAATGCAAAATCTACGACACTGGACATCAAAAGCAGTCTTCCGCAAGGATCCATTTTTGGACCCCTGCTTTTCTGTTTCTCCTTAAACGACTTCCTAGTGTCTTCAAAAGCTCTAGCTGCCTGATATTTGCAGACGACTCGAAATTCCTCAGCATTAACGCTTCGAAGTTGGAAGTGATCTTGGATCTAAAGAGATTACAAAAATGAACCACTGTAAATTGCCTGGAATTTGAAAAAATGAAGAACAACTTTCATGTTAAAATGATCGCAATCTGTACAGATAATGATAATTCCGGTGCTAAGTTCTGCTTCCGCGTGAATCACGCTATCAAGAAGCACGAGTCGTAGTTTAGAAAAGTTGCTGAAAAG
The DNA here is from genome assembly GCF_964194025.1 of Convolutriloba macropyga. Classification (NCBI taxonomy): domain Eukaryota; kingdom Metazoa; phylum Xenacoelomorpha; order Acoela; family Convolutidae; genus Convolutriloba; species Convolutriloba macropyga. The sequence goes on from NC_134473.1 coordinate 25,284,623, forward strand.
AGTACTGCACTTGTCATCAACGACAAGTCAGGCAACTATTATTTTATCTTGGAGAAGAAGAATATACTACCATTACCCATGTACTTCCAGTTACTAAACCTGCTTTTACTCTGAGGTTTGTTCCCCGATAGTGAGAAAAAGAAGGAGATCATAATTCCTGCAACCAAAGCCATAGCGAGAGACAACACTGTGAGATTCGATTTGCCCAAGTCCTGAACAGAGAGAATGCGAACCGAATTTTCTTTTAGAACCTTCAGAATATCGAACCAACTGCCATGGGAAGTAGACTTTTTCAGCCCTATTCGACTCAAAAGGAGACTCTCACATTTCCTTTGGAGTTATTTCAAATGGGACTACAAAGAATTGGATCCCTGTACGCGGAAGTTGGCCTGTGACTCAGACGTGCAGACTAAGATGAAGATTCTGAACGAACGGGTGAGACCTCCAGCCAGCGGCGTTGCCAATTACGGCGTTGCTGAAACGGCGTTGCCAATTACGATTGAGACCGCCGAAAAAGCAACAAAACAAGAGTGAATAAGTGCTAAGAGAGCACCGCAGTAAAGCTTTGCCAAAAAGAAGAAGAAATTATATTTGTTAATGCATGAGGGTTGTTTTTGCAGTTTTCAGGTAACAGAAAAATGTAAATGCTGCAAAACTGATGAAAGATCTTTCTCTTATAAAGATAAAGCCTTTTACAATTTTTAGTTGCTTGTTGGAACATTCTGTGCTATGCACACTCGCACGATTCGTCTTATTGTTATTTTTTTTCTGACATGTGAATTGAGGATAGCTGGTTTTGTTGAATATTTCATTTCGAATTCGGTAATAAGCTTTAGCAATGTGCCCATAATTTTGTTACCCTGCGGAGTCCGTGTGAACTGCACTCAGGATTAGATGAGCGCAGTTAAAAACTTACCGATGGCTACTGGAGTTAGCAAAGAGACAGCAAAGAAAGTTCAAATTGAAACAGCAAAGAAAGTTCAAGTTGAAAATGCTCTGTACTCTGCTAGTTGCAGCCGTATTATTTTGTTCTTGGAACTGGAGGCTGATATATTTTGGCTTAACTTATTGCATCTACTTCGAAGGTTATCTGGGGGGAGTTTTTGAGTTCAGCTCCTATGTTAATTTGAATCCCTTAGAATTGTTTTGTATTTCAGCTCTGAACTGTAGATGTTTTAACTTTCTACATTGTCTATAAACATGATGGAAATTTTAACAGTAAGACGTCAAGTAAATCGTTGATTAATATGCGAAATAATGGGAGTGCCGGCAGGTATTTGTCTCGAATTAGAGCGCTTTTACCTGTACTTCCTGAAGATTTGAAATGTTATTTTTCTTTTAATCTCCATTCCCTATTTATCTGTTTTCCATAAAATTACAGATCTATTCTGTTCCAGCCCTTCATACTGGAATACACGGCCAATTATTCCTTTTTACGGCCATTGGGGCGTAAACTTTCCCATGTCTACTGACCTGATTGGCCGAAAAAATAAATGCAGATTATCTGTAATTCGATGCTAGTAACTATTATAATGAGATGAGAGAATTATAGCATTCTTAAAAGAATTCGGAACTGTCATTTTTTGCTCATGAAAATTAAAGGAGTGAAATCACGACATATTCTGAGTTTTGCAAATCATCTCAAAATTGATGTTTATTCAGCTTGTCAATACAGATTTATATCTTAAGCTTGAGCCCCTAGCTTAATTGAATTAACACTCAATTAGGTAAATGGCTTCAAATTCCTGGTACTTTGGGAAAAGTTGGCCGCAAACATGTTTATTTATCAAGTGTCCGAGACATTTCTGTGTTTTCTGAATGTGACAATGGGCTGTGATATCTAACTTTCCGACTGTTCAAATAACTGCATTAATAAAGCTTCAAACAGTTATAAGCTGCTAATACTTTTCATTAAATCAATTGTTTATTTATGCTCGCGCTTTTGTTTATTGAAGTTTCCCGTCTGAGGAATTTATGGAGTCTCTATTAACTTAACTGTGTAAGTTTAACTATTGTGGTACTAAATGACTCTTTTCCACAGGCTTCCTGTATTTAAGTGTTCTCTAATAGAAAACTATATTTTAATGACTTAACTCTTATCTTAACTTAACTAAAATCGGTAACAAAAACTGTAAAAGACTTTTAAATTTTGTGCATTGTCACGATAAGGCATAATAAACTTCAAAACTTTCAGTTTTTAATAGTTACTACTGCCGGCTCAACTTTGCCGCTTGAAAGGCAATAAAAAATATCATGTTATTACCCCTAAACCTGTAATTACTTCAAAATTTGTTGTTGACTTCCTCTTGCCTAAAATATCCCGTCTTGTCGGACAGAAAGACGTTTTTAATAAGAACACTAGAATTTCGACTTAGAACGATCTTTCACTGCTTTGATGTTACTGATTTAATTTGATTAGCCCAACAAATTTTCAACTGTTTTATTGCCTTGCGTTCTGCTGTTTTATTATCGCAAATCTCTGCACTCTCAACAAAATTGGCTTCTATCTGTTGGAGCTTCGAGGTTTAAGTCGGGTTGTACCAAATTTGAAAGTGGATTCTAGTTAATATATCTGAGATCAACTAGGGAGCGTTTTCACTGAAAATATTGTTTTATTGCTTCTGAGTTTGGTCTGAAGCAAAGGTCCATTTAATTCAGTTATGGAAATGTCATAGAACTTCTACCTGTTTAGCAAATAAGAGCTCTAAGTGGCGTGATAAAATTTATGGTGTTCAATTTTGAATAGTTGTAAAACTATTTTTATTATTCCCTGGTTTCCGGGTTATTCTCGTTTTGTTTCCAGGTAATCATTTCAAAACAAGCCACATTGCGCAGCACGCTATCTTGTTCAACTTTATCTTCTTTCCGATTTTATGATAATCGTTTTGACTGGATACTATGTTTGAAATTTACCACTCAAATTTGTAGGGCAATTACTATGAGTCTGTAATAGCCTTCCGCCTCAGTTTTAAATTCTTCTCCTATTTGACCACAAGTTTATTTGGTATTTTTATTGAATTATTCAACCTCTATCTTGAGTTTGAATAGTACACCAAATTGAAGAAGTTTATTGCTGCGTCTTAATGAGGCCACGACGCCAGAAAACCGGTAATAACTGATTTAAAACAATAGATTGTAAGCTAAAGAGTGCTTTTATAGGCTAGTAAATAATAATTTTACGAGCCTGCAAGAGGCGGGATCTATATAGGAAAAATCTGAAACACACCTTTCTCAAACTTAAGTTTACATTTTTTAGATATCTGATTTTAATCTCCAAATATTTATTGCTGAACGTAATATGCCTAACAATTTAAGGTGGTTGACATTTGGTGGGATTTTTAAAACTGACATTTTATGTACATTTAATATGGCCATAAAAGTGTCCTTATTTAGGGCAATTCGTAGACAAATTTGCCGTTCAAAAGCGTCGTTCAAGTTATCATCAAACGCTTACAAAATATCTCAAGGAATTCAAATTTCCATTTATTTGTTTCTTGTCTTATTTATCTCTTCTTTGTTACGTTGTAGGCAGACACTGCATTAATATTGATCTGGTAATAGGGAGTTATTGAGTGCTCAATTATATGCGCCTTCAAATTTCTGTAGAGGTGTTTTTAATTACGTGAACTTTGTGTCAAAATTAAAACAGCCTTCGAAGCTGAGCTTTACGAAATCAGTCGGCTTTAGCGAGTTACAGTCAAAAGCAGATACTTAAAATACCTTCACTTAAATTATGATAAAAATTTTATAACGATTTTGTGGGTTTATAAAGTTGCATTTCGTTTAGTTATTTGATTAGCTGCATTGGCCTTTAATCTCTTTTCTTATAAAGTACCTCGGCGTCTTGAGAACCTGGTCTGAACCTTTTCTGGCACGTCTCCTGTTCAATTTATTACTCTTGAATGATACTAGTTGCCTTTGAGTTCCTTTTGGTCTTTTACGCGATTTCTAAATGATCTGATTCGTCCCTGTCAGAAATCTTAAATAGGTTGCATGCAGAATTTTTTCAGAGACCATGTTCTACTTTATGCTAAAATCATTTATACTCAATGAAGATGAATATCTACCCGTAAAGGCATTGTAAAATTTTGATGGAATGTGAAAAAGAAAGCGCGTGAGCAGAAGTGACTTTGTAGCTTAAAAGAATTTAGGGCAGTTCGACGATTTTATTTTGTGTTGCATAAATGTTATCGTGTTTATTTCTTTACGGAGAATCGTAATTTTTAATCTTGCTTTGTTGCACCCGGTTAGGAAACCTCAAGTTGGTCTCAACAACTCTTTGTCACGTTCAAAAAGTGTTTAATCTTCCAAATTTACTATATTTGACTGACTTTTTGAGAGAGTAATTTTGACGAACTTTATTTGCTTGTTAAATATGAAGATTCCTAAAAAAATGAATTGATCATTGAATTTTTCGGAAAAAAATATTTCGAAAAACATTCGAAAAGGAATGAAAAATTGTTTAATTTTCCTCGAGAATCAAGAGCTCAACATTTTTTTTGTATAATACAGCTCGATCATCATGAGAATGTCATTCTGGCCTCGGAACTGGAATGTTTTTATGTCAAATTTTGTTTTGTCACGATTAAGATTTCCGCAGATTTTGTTTTAACCCCCATAAAATGACAAATTTTCATGTCGTATAACTTCTTCAAAATTTTGCTTACTTTTGCGAAAAAACAGTTTGTTATTCAGTGAAATTTTTAAATCACTTTGAACAGTTCGTATGAAATAACGTTACAACATTGACAAAATATGATTATGGTAAGATCAAAGCGGAAACTTGTTTGCGGATTCTATCAAGACTTTAATTGATCCCTACTCATTTGTTTTATATGCTTCAGGCGTAATGCATTTTGTGTGAAATTCTAAATGCTTGATGAACAATTTTTCGTTCTTCTTCATTTCATTTTCTGAAAAATGTCTAAAAATTTTTTAATATTATTGGTATTTTGAAGAGATTTTTGGCGAGTTGAAATATTCAGTTTACCCAGGGGATGCCTCCCTAATTTTTTTGTTGCAGTTTGCAGCTTTTTCAAAATTTTTAGTGTAACCATAAGAAGCACGTTTAGGCCTAGTATTTTATCCAATTTGTTGATGGAAGCATTTTAATAACCACTGTTGTCATCTGAATTAACTTTTTTTTACGACGTTAAATACCTTTGATGATTAATTGAAGCTCATTTATGTTCAAATGTAACGTCTTTTTATCCATAAATATTTGCAGATTTCAACAAAAAACAATAGGTGTTTTTTATACTTCATTGCTTTATGTCAACTCTGAACACAAACAATTGTTAATATAGCCTTTGATGCCATTTCACAATTTTTGTTGCTTTTGTCGCGTTGTAAATTTAAATATTTGTGTAATTTGGTTGAAAATAAAGGACTGTTCTTTTCATAGAAATTAACGCCGATGCAATGTGACTTCTGTCAGGAGGTAGAAACTCGCCGCACAAATTCTCTTCTAATTTTTTGTTGCTTTCTCTCCATTATCTATCTTTATTTCTCACTATAGCAAATTATCAACAGATTGATCAAAGGTTTTCGGCTGCACTAAACTGATATTTGTCTTTTTTTCGATAAGTTATTGTCATCACATTGATACCTGACAATAAAACAATTAATTGTTCAAATTTTCAATTAGTTGAAAAACTGTGCAATTTTTTTTACGAATTTTGGTTAGACCCAAAGGATTTTACTTGGGACTGGCGTAGTTCTCGCAAATGTCAAACCATTGATAGGGATTGTTATAGGGCATTCCTATGTACCATTTCATATTTCCTAGCACTCAACTCAAATAAGTTATAAGTGAGTAATTTACAATTATGTAGCCAATTTTTCCCCATCAGTTAAAAGAGAAGAGACAAGTGAAATTATTACGAGTACTGTTATTTTAATTATTGTGAAATCAGCGAGACATTTCGAGACAACGAACAGCAATTTTGATGTTACTTAAAAGATAATTCCCTTTAAAGCTATAGACAGGTTTTTATATCATTTGGAATTTCAAGTTTTACGATTCAATTGGGTTTTTATCAACAAACCATTAAAAACTTGCTGGCCCTTGTTATTAAGTTAAGCGACTGCTTTTTTCCCTAGTTTTAGGCATTTTAGTTCTAATCTAACCTCGTAACATATATATTTTTGATAATTTTCTTTTGTTAAGTTTTCAGGAAATTGTTAATATTACGTTTTTTTTTTTATAATTTTTTTGTATAGGTCGTAGCCCAAATTTAGGAATAGAATTTTCCCCTTTTATCTTAAATCGTTCAAACTCTCCTACTTTTTCAATCCAAAAATAACAAGGAGGCTCGGTGATGTGTGTTCTCACACAAATTTCTGTCCCCGCTCATCCATACTTTTAGCTTAATTGTCTACCAAATGAGGAACAGATAGCAACAGATGGACAAAACTCAAAAGTTCACATTTTTCCTAATGAAATTACAGTCTTACGAACAAAAAATTGCTTTAAGCTCAAACCACTAAATAATTAAAATAATGTACTTTTTAGAAGTCCTTCGGGACCTGCCATTCAAAACACTACGAGAAAAGACAAATAACAAAATCAAATATAAACAACAAGCATTAATTACTACCAAAATTCAGTATATATTTTTAAAAAATACCTATTAACAAACTCCAAAAAGCAACTGTTAAAAGTAACCGAAAAACTTGTAGTTTTTTTAGACAATATATAGAACCTGCCCTTAATTAACACTAGCTAACAATCGGAAGAAAATGGTTACGTAAAAAAAGTTTATTTTTTTAAAGGAATTAGTTTTTAAGTCAGGAAAACCTTTAGCTTTTAACTGAAATCATTGAATTGCTTCGCTTATACTTCAATAAGAAGCCATTGAGGTCTGTATTTATGCTTAATAAGTCATGTACTACAAAAATGACAATTACATAAAAAAAGACAATTTAATTTTAATTTTTTCGAGAAAACGGTTTCGAAGCCGTGTGTAGCATAATCTATTCACTGAACAAGATAGTTGTGTTCAATTGTGCCTTTTCAACACCAGCAACGTCATATGTCACTTCCATTAGTGAGACTACTTGACATTTAGGCAAAAAGAGCCAAAAGGGGCAAAGTTACAAAAAATAGTTAAGTTTTTGAAAACATTTTATTTGATAGTCATGAAAAACAGCAGCTATCAACTTAAATTGTCCAGTTTTGTCCCTTTAACCCTCATAGGAAGTCCTTGAGATCTCTGAAGGTATTCAGAATTCGTCATAAGTCTACAAAAAGAAAAAAGATGAAAAACATTGTTCCGAGAAAACGATATCGAACCTGTTAAATTTAACAGTTTTTTCACTTTTAATATTAAACATATATAAATGCGCTTTTTTTGCAATTATTGTTAGAAGTGACTTTCTGCTAATAAGACTAGGTAACAAGTAGACAAAAAAGAAGGATTATGGTAAATTTATAAGTTATGTTCAATTTTTTAGAAAACAACTAATATCTAATATAAGTTGTGAGAAGCATTAGCAATGGACTGAAAAATTTAAATAGTTCTTTTTTCACTACCAAGAGAAGTCATTTTAATTTGAAATTAGAGAGAATATGCGATGCGTCTACAAAAAAACGGAAAATACCGACTGCAATAAAAACTCCAATAATTTTAGCGACAAAACGGTGTCGAATCTGTGTGAGAAAACGCAATCCATCATCTGTTCATACAAACATTAGCAATTTTCCATTGAGAGGTTTTGCAACATAAATAATAGGATATAAGACCGGTTAATAGTGTGATTAACTTGACGTGACCTATATGTTCTTCAAAAAAATTAATCACAATACTATGCAAAGATCTAAAAATCAAATATAAAACTTAATCAAACTTGTTGTATCGAAGCCAAAATATCATTCCATAGAACACAAAGCCACAATTAGGACGAACATATAGGTCAGGAGAAACGTAATTACACTTGTCGGTGCTGACACTGAGCTATAGGTTGATTTACAAAAAGAAAATATAAAAGAGAAAAAGCTCAGTAAAAATCTTTTTTTTTCAACAAAAATATATATTAGTTTGCAGCCTTAAGATTTCAACTGAAACATACTAGATAGATTACAATATAACTTAAAGCCGACTGAACCTATAATGAAAGAGATTAAGTCATAAGACTGTAAAATACCCATTAGTACAGACGGAACTCGAACAATTTCACCAACAATTACGCAGAAACTTAAAAACAAGGAAACCATGAGATTTTGAATGAAATGGTAAAATGTGCTGCTTGGGTACCCTAATTGGCAAGAAAATGATTTGGAAAAAAGTATTGATTTAAGATCTCCAAAATCTGTAAAAATCTATTAAAAAATTGGTAAAGTCTGTTATTAACATTAAAGAAAAAATTTTTTCAAAAAAGACAGCGCCCAAAAGCAATCCGAATATTTAGTTTGTAAGAATTCTCGATTAGCCCGAAAGCAGCCATGCCAATGCTGTCCCTATTTATCCAAACAGGTCATTTCTCCTAGTTTTATGGATGTGAATAATTTGACAATAAAAGTTAATAAATGTTGCATCATCGTGTTAAATTAGCGAAAAACCGCAAAGATTTAATTCTAGAAAACCCTGCGAGGAAGCGGAAGTAGACCTATTTCTCTTTGGAGTTTCCACAGATTGCGAGAGCAGTTTTTATGTCTGTACTTACGTCATAGCAAATGGGCTGTTGCTTAATTTTAAAAAACTTAGCCAAAATTTTTGTCGAAAAGTTTGATCAGATGGTTCAAAAACACTCTTTTTTCTTAAAAGCTCAGACCTGTTATTTTTAGCTTTATTTTTAACATTTTTTTACCTATTTTAGCAAAATCGACGAAAATTTTTAGTAAAAATCCAGAAAATGTGAACAGAAATAACTGAATTTAGTAAAATGTTAACGAAAATTTTAGCCTCGATAACTCCTTGAAGAATGCGAAATTTGATAAACCCTTTTAATGCCGTATTCTACGCTGGGCGAGTTTTTCAATGATAACAGTGAAAACTCATAACCTAATTTATTTTTTTATAAGTTAAAAAATATGCTTTGCCTTACAATTGAGAGAAAATTTGGACGAAATTGATTCCAATTTCAATCAAAAACGATCAAAATAGTGGCTGCGTCATGATAATAAAAAATTTTCGTCTAATTCTAACCATGAGTACAATATTTGTGTACGATTTTGTGTTGTTTTCATACTTTATGAAAATGTTGAAACTGAAAAGACTGGGGGTAGCGGCTGAGATGCAGTTCGTTGAGTTTAAATTTTCTTTGAAAAATGTGAAGATCCAAATGTGACAAGCAGTCGTGGAGTATTAAGCTTTTTTTCAGGCCAATGGTGCATATCGTTCATTTTTTGAAATTTGCACTTGTTGTTGCTGCTAGCATATCTGTAATAGGTTTCACAGACTTAATAGTACGTAGTACTCAATAGAGCGGTTTCAAACTATGACTAATAAACATAATTAGTTTAACATTAAGTTCTGTTAATAACTTTTGCAATTTTAATAGCTGTTCATCTTGTCTCGTATTTCTTGTTTTGTTTTGACAAATCATTTGATACACTGAAATCATATCTGGCTGGAGTTTTGTAAAGAATCATTAGGTTAGTTGTTTGGAGGTCGCAGTTAGCAGCTATTAGTATGATGACTTTCACAACGCTTATTTCCATAAAATTAAGTTTATCGCATTGGAATTTTTGATACCTTTTCAATACAGGCTATTATTTCACGAAAATATGCGTTCTCTATTGATTATTTGTTTGACTTTATTGAAATGTCATTGAGAAACTTTTGATTTTGTTCACTATGAAAACCCTCATTTTCAAATATTTTGCAAAATTGAGTTTGATTTTGTCAGAATTTCTTGTTGTTTTCTCATTACTGACATTTTCTATATTCAAAAGGTTGTGTTTCATTAACTCCGCGTCGTGTAATTCAGGTTTCCAAGATACGAATATCAAATTTTTGGGCGCATATCTTTTTATAAATTGTTTTTGTTATCGAACTAAGCTTTGTTTGAGTTGCATGAAAGTTGAAATGCGGAGCTTTTCTATTTTACTAATTTTTAGATCTCTTTCTCATGAATTCTTTTTTTTCATTTGTACTTACCAAAGCCTATCTTTTTATTTTAAAAGGTTCTACAAAATTAACTTTCAGTTATTAATTTCCTAGTTTTTGCGCGCATTTCTTCCTGCTGGCTTCCTTTCATTTTTTCTGTTTTAAACCCGTTGTATTTTAAGAAGATGAATTTTAAAAGTTCGCGTGAAAGTTAATGAATGCGACGTTTGCTCTATTAATATTTAAATTAGAAGTTTGGAACTGGCTTTGCGAAAGCACAGATGCTGGAGTCTCCGTGTTTCAGTTTACAATATGACTTCAGCTCTCTCTCTCTCTCTCAAAAACACTAATTCAAATGCGGGAACAAATCCTTTTTGCTCTATATGTTAGATAGAGTTGGATTTAAAAACTTTGGATATTTTTTTGTTTATCTGTGGTCTCGTGGCTGATGGTTTTGAATGTTCTGCTTCGTGGATTTTTTGCATGCATGTTTTTCTAACATAAGTTCGAGTAAAACAGACATTTATAAGTAAAGTTGTGATTTAGGGAATTAGGTATATAAAGCCTACCGAAATTGATAAATATATTTTAAAGCACATTCTTCAGTTTGACTTTTTGATCCAAAAAAGTTGCTCTGTTGAATGTTTGAATAACTTCTTTAAACTTGGTGCAACATTTGTGTTCAGATTGTTTTTGTCTTGAATGTTGCTCAATGATTATAAAAGTGATCGTTGTAGTAGATAGTGGATAATCGCGATGCTTAGAATCTTTCACTTTAAAGTAAATACTTGTCAGATGGTTAGCATCATTATTCAAAAAAATATTTCCTCAGGCTTGATCGTCGACAGCTCAGAATCTGATGCCTGTCTGTAAATCTGTTATCGTTAATTTGTTTTGACTATTGAAAAATTTTGTTCATAGCTTTTGTTTATAGACTAACAAATATTTTAATATTTCGGACGTACTGATCCTACAGTTTTCTTAATTGTTTATTAATTTTGTCATCTGGAGATGTTTTGTTCTTATAACTTCGTGCAACCTTAACATCTGCCAATTTAGATCGGCCCATTAATTGATCGCGTGTTCAATCTTTGTTCTTTTTTGAAGTTCACGAGTCATTTCGTGGAAATTTTCGTCTATTGTCAATTGCCTAAACCCTTGATAAAAGCCTACCCTTCAATTTTCTTCAAAGGCTTCCCGTACAACGTTTGATAGAGAAGTCTTGCTTGAATTCGGCTTCGCACTTGTTCCACTTCCTGATTTTGCCTTTTCTTTTTGCGTTGTCCTTCTACCGTCGAGGGCACTGATGTCTGTCCATTTTTTTCTTTTCATGCAAAATTGTGAACATTTCTCTCAATTTGTCGTTTTAGCCATTCTCCACTAAAAAGCGGACGCAGAACAACATACATCCTAGGAGTTGGTTTAGACAATTTGTATAAACAATTTTAACGTTTAAAGGTGGTTCACATTCTAGGGATTGTTAAAACATTTTTTTGTGTGCGTTGTTACCACAGTGATAATATTAGTGCGTTAAAAACTTGAGAAAATTGACTTAGCTATTAGGATGAAGCTTAGGAAACGTTTTGACAATTGTGAAAGCGGCTGAGTGGCAGTGTACAGTGCCCATTAATGCATGTGAATTGCCTCTAGCTTATGCTAATTATGCTATCATTCACCTGACGAATTGTGAATTATTTTGCATTTTACTGTCAGTTAGAGATACGCTTTCTGGAAAAGACACGGTACGGGAGAAAAAGCGTTTATGCTGCCTGCATTACGCATTCGTTAATTTACAATATCTGTTTCTATGGATTTGCGTTTCATCTTAAGCAGGCCAGTTTCAGTCACTTAAGTAGTTCGAGTTGTGAAAATACAATATCAATAGCCAATGCAATTTATCAAACATTGAAACATAATCGAGCAAAAAATACCGCTTTAATATTTTTTACTCCTTTAAATTATTTTGAACTGAAAGAAATCAAATGAATATAATGAATGTGAGTTAAAAATATATCTTAGCATTTTAAGCAGCGTTAGTAGATTATTAGTGAGGCCCAATTTATTTTCCGATTAAGGTTTCGAGTTTCCATCTTTTTCCCGCCTGCTTTCCATGTTATCGGTGATTTATTTATTGTGCTTTTTCTCGGAATTTATTCAGAGTACAACACACACATGACAACCTTGTGCATTAGCAAACGCAGTCCCTGTTGTAATAGATTTTCATTTTATTGGGTCCTAATTACTTCTTTGATACTGATTTTTTACTGTCTCGTCTTTGGCACTGCTAAATGGCATTGAAATTGTTTCCTCAATGCTGTTTGAATATCACAGCCGAAACATTGTTTCGCGAATAAAAAATTATCTCATATATTTTTTTAACTATAATAATTATGTTCCTTTCCTTATAATTGGCATTTATAAATCAGAAATAAGTATTCTGACACATCTGTTAATTACAGAGCTGATCACGGTTCCCATTATGACTAAAGTCATATATCTGAAAAGGTTTTCTATTGCACAAAATCAACTTATTTATTTCGAGAAATTTGAAGTTCTGAGTTTTTATACATTATCTTGAGTTAAATACCGTACAGTAATCATTTGTTTGGTGAATTATTGAAAAATCTTTCTTTGTAGTAGTTGCAATTTGGCAATGGTTATTTTGCTGCCATTTTTTTTCAGGTATAAAAATAAGAATAGAAAACATTTGGTGTCCGATCGATCTACCTTAACTTACCCTGTTTGCTGAGCCAGATTCTGTGTCATCATTATTTCGTTTTCATTTTTTGTGCTTTAAGTTTTATAAGTATATTTGATGGCATGCCTGTTTCTGCTTTTGCTTCTCGAGTTCACAGTTTTCAACTCATTGCTTTAGTTATGACACTAAGCTGAGGCTATTATTAAATTTTTTTAAATTGCAGTTGGTCAACTGAATCAAATTTTCTGACAAGTTTTGATTTAGCCATAAAAATGAATGACATCTTTCATGAGTTTGTACCGCTTTACAAATAAATAACATGTGATGTCATCTATCAATCTTTTCAGGCTGGGCTTGCTGCTCTCGAAATGCTTTTGCGCCTCAATCTAAATGTGCTCAGTGAATCTATTTGAAACAGTTTTGTTGAGAATTTTGATACCAATTAGTTTTTTATTTCGCGAATATGGTCAGACTATTCGATGAGATGACGAGACTACGTTTGGCGTTGTGATGTCGTTTAATTTTTATCCTTTTTTTCAATTTGGTTTCTTCTGGAGCTCGGATCAGCAATTATGGCTTGGTTCAGCTGCTTATACGGTTTTAGATATAAATTAAAACGGCAGTAATAAAGATCCTGCAGCTTTCTTTCATCTCATTTTTTTCGCGCCAGAAATGGTTAAATCTTTTTTTTAAATCTATACATAGGATTTTTGGGTGGCTGTAACTGATTAAATTAATAACATTGACAAACTGCCCGTTTGTTCATTTTAGTCCAACAATAGGTAGTTAAATTCAATTTCTTGAACAAAGTAATGAGAACAGCACTCTTGAACAAAGTAATGGGAAATATGGCTGTTGGTATCAAAATCATTAAAACTGTGCAAACTAGATTTTCTACCAAAGTATTGCTCATGCTTTTCCACGCACTTGGCATTTGGGGTATTTTGCTTTTTTTCCAAATCGTTTCACCGTTAGTACTTTCATTGCAGAAACGTATGAATCGGGCTATGAAAAGTGATTTCTTTCGTTTCAGCACAATTATATCAAATGATGTAAAAAGAAAGAAAAATAAACGGCATGAGACAGCTGACTAAGTTGAAATCATTAACGTACTCAACATACATGAGGAATTAGGAAAGAGCCTTCCACAACCACCTTAAGTTTCCTACGGTCAGTTTAAAGGTTTACCGTGCATGCTAACCGATTACTTTATTTAGGGGAATTCCATCTGTTTCATCATCTAAATCATCCTGTATCAGCGAAGTGGAATTCACTACCATTGTACCTGCGAGATACAAGTGTTAGGTTGCAGATTTTTAAACGTCAATTGAAAAAATGTCTATTAGCCTATTGGACAGTGGTTCCTATTCAACAAGCAAGTACAAGGCGTGGTATCCGCATCAGATTACGTGTTCCATGTTAAACTCGAATAAAAACATTTTGTGTCTGCGTAAGTCATTTACACTTATTGTATAATTATTGTCAGCTATCCCTATACAATAATAGCTTCTCTCTCTACACATTTCTGCAGAATCTAATTGAAGCTCATGCGTAGTAAAACGTAATCCCACTGGTGTGGATTCAAAGTTTGGTATTACCACTTTTCTGCTTCAAATTGATTGAATTGCAAATTCAGCAAGATTTATTTTAGAAAAAAGCTCTCATTTATTTTTTTTATTTGCAGGGTTTATTTAGCTAAATCTTCTGGATTCACATATCAGTTTTGTTGAATTTCTCTCAATTGAACTCGTAGCAATTCTATTCGTACTGTGGTTCTTTATGCAATTTTTTTCTTTAACGTTTTTTCGTCTGAGCCTTTTGACTTTTGTCCTCAAAAACAAGATGAACAGCTAAGGCCCGGAGGGCATTCAGTTATCTTAGAGCCATACGCTTTGCTAGTGTCGAAGAATTTGATTCACCAAAATTGTTTTAAGAAGACAAATTCACGTTGTGTAGGGCGGTTCTTAATCTTAAGTTTGACCACCGCAGTCACCCCCACTCACCACTCTTCCCCTCCCCGCCTATCACCCCAACAACCCCTCCCCTAGCTCACCGCCCTCCAACCCACAAACACCCGTACGGACCTTCCACCTACCTGGCGATTTGGATCACCTCTCGTCCACCTGAAGATCGTTTGAAAGCGATTCCCCCGGCGTTATTTGGTTATCTTTTGTTTTTTGCCACTATGTGCATTTTCAAACTACAGAATTTATGTTGGTTTTGTTTTTTCTCTCTTTATTTAAAGTCCTCCTTGCTTAGTTTATTAGAAATTTGTTAAATTTTTTGGGTGTCAGTTTGCATAATTGTGGCTTGATTTTGTGTTTATGTGTGTAGCTAAATTTTGCCATGATTTGAAGCTAAATTTTGCCATGATTTGATTTTGTTTTGTTTCTCTTTTTGAGTTTCTGCTTTTTCATGATCCTTTTATCGTGAAAATTTTGAATTTGAAATGTTTTTTTTTAAAATGGAGTGACAAACGTAACAACTGATAGAGTGTTTAGAAAATATAAACGTCATTTGTTTGTTTTTGTTACATTTTTACTGTTCTGGGTTAGACTAGATTCGGTCGTCATCGAATACGTGTAGAGGGAATTTTCGAAAGAATTAAGCATGCAGTTTCGCGGATACCAATTCTTTTTGAACGAGCGGTGAAAGATGTTCACGATTGGGTGGAGACGATAGAAGATTTCACGCCTCGAATATGAACAAAAAGGTCTGCTTTGATTTTGTTCGAAAAGTGGCAACTTCTAAGCAGCTTTGAAGCGATTTTCACCGACTGTAGCAGAAAATGAGGAGCCGAATTTCCCCTTTTACTGCATTGCGCCTTTTGTTCAAAACAAGTGGGGCAAAGAATGCAGGTTTTTTCAAGGGGCTGGTCATTTAAAGCGTCACTATAATGTAAGAATTGAAATTTCATTTTGCTGACCATGTACAATTTTGTTTTTAACGATGGTCATTTTAATTTTCTTATATGTCAACACTGTGTATATAATTAATTGTGCTTTGAAAACTAGCGAAGCGTGTAAATCCGCTTTCAGAAAAATTCCTCAAGTATGAGAATTAAAATTACTTACTTTAGCATTAAAAATGCATTCATTCCTTTATTTTACACGGAGAGAACACGTTCACAACGAGTATGAAAAGAAAGAAACCTTTTTCAGCAATTTTTCTTTGTTGTTCACAGCGGGGCTACAACTTTTCCTCAAAAGATGGAACCAATTTTGAGTAAAGTGGAAAAATACTTCAAAAATTTCAGAAAAGTCACACACACTTTATAACGCTTTCATGAACTCATTTTTGGGTCATAATTTTAACGAGCGCTGTCTTAAGCTTTCAAGTAAAATAATGGATCAATTTATATTCAGTTACTTTTATCTTTTCAAGCTTTTCAATACATACAAGCTACCATAAATTATTTCTGTGAAATTCTCTGTTTTGATTGAAATTTTCCCTACCCCCGTTGGTTAATTAATTTCCCCAGTTTCGTTCAAAACCTGTCGATAAATATTTCTGGTTATTAATTTTTATATCTGTTATCACGAGTTTGTTTTTACAGCGGTAGCCAGCACGTTCTTGGTTTGAATTTAAGCAAAAACCTGATTTTAGCTTTGAATTCTGATCGAAATCGTGTATTTTTTGATAATTATCTATCTCAGCGGACTGTGAAACATGGTTTCCATGCTAAAGTGGGTATCTAATTGCTTTCTCATGTGTTTCTGCGTAATTTAATCTCAACAACGGTCATTGCCAACATAAGGTTGGGCAATTTCGGGCTTTTCTGTTATCATATCATATCAAAAATACCTAATCCCAATCTCAAATTCTAAATTGATTTTGAAAGCTGACAGCGAAGTTTAATAGCTGGCTTTTGTTTTTTGAATTCGCTAAGGTAAAGTTTGAGCAGTGTTTTCTTTACTGATATTCTGATATTGGGACCTTCCGAATATGAGTTTGAGAAACTGCGTAATAGAACATATGGCGTTGCAAGTTAGTTAGAGTTGAGTGAGTTTGTATGAAAGTTAAGAAAATAGTTTTGAAAGAAGGTAGGAAAAGTTTTGAGAAGTGATCAAGTTTGCGGCTAATCCCTCATATGGAAGTTGAGTGGTTTATATCCACTTAATAGATATATATGTGCTTGTAGTGTATGTGTTGTGAGTATACAAGTGCACGGGTAAATTCTTGTCATGTGGTCTGGGTTTTGGGTTTTTGAATTTGTGGAGCGGGTCGGGTAGAAGTCCCCAATTTAGATTAGCAGGTGTTGGCTCCCAATCAGCGCCACGTGAACTGTGTTTGGGGAACTGAAAACATAACTGAAACACTAACGGACACCGTTATTTCAGACTGCCTTAAAAGATTTTGTAGCCGACAGTGCCTTAAGTAGAACACTTGCTACGTTACCGAATCCTATATCATTTCGGTGCCTGATCAAGAGGGTCAGGTTTTTTTTTCAATTGAACTGATGATAGGACCGAATATTCTCAGAGTCCAACTCGACTCCTAATTAGACTGTGATTTTTTTTTCATCTGTGGCTGAAATAATGAGTAGTATTATTGTTGCTTCTTCCTGAAATGTCAACATTACTGTTCAGTTTGAAAGGTTTCACTTGCTGCAAGTTGAAAGTAGTTTATTTTGCGATGGCTTAGAAACTTATGCTTGTTAGAAATACTCAGACCTTCTTATCTTAAGAGCATTTTACGAGTTTTTCACGAATTATTTCTAATTTGTTTTCTCTCGAAAAGTGTCTGTTTACATCAAAGCTTACACAGTAAAAACCTGCCATTTAAATGAAATTGTTGTTGTTTTGGTTGCTGTAGTTGATGAGACAACATATTAAATTGGTTTACGCAACTTTTTGCTAGAATCATTGCTGCGATTTCAAAATGTGAAAATTTTCTTATTATTACTTTTATTTACTCATTAGAAGAAAAGAGCGTCTTCGGCTAAAAATGTCTACTGAATGGTTAACAAGAAGAGAGAAATCCTGGAATGTCGAAGAATTAAGCTTCACCTGAAAACCTATCATATATATTCCACATATACAAATATTTACAAGGTACAATTTCTAAAGAGAGAATGAGAAAGTAGTTTTGCTCCAATTTTCCTTCCCAACTCGTCACAACCTCTTTACTTCTACTATTACCTGTGATTAGAGTTATAATACATAACTGGGATTAACTAGCATAGATTTATAACTTGAATCTTCGATAACAACCGCTTTTATAGACGCACCAAAGATAAACAGCCACTTTCCCCGCTATACACAGTTCCGATTGTCCGTTTGTTTAAACTTGTCCAGCAGTTAAAAACCGGATTCCAATATAATCCCCAGAAATTCAGTTACTTTTTAATTGTTCAATTTAATTTATGTTAAAAGTAATAATGTTTCGCTTGATGATGTGCCTGTAGTTGTTAAGTTGATTAGAATCGTTTAATTAGTTTCGAATCACAACAAGTGTTTTCAAGTCGCAACATGATGTGAGTTTTTCAAAATTTCATTCGTAATTGTAATCCAGAATAAATCTGTCATTTGAACTAAAGGAAAATCTGAAGAAGCGTAGAATCCCATTAAATATCTACTCCACTTCTTTTTGTTTTTTCAACTGTTTTTCTAAGCTGCCTTCTGAAGTTGAGTAAAAAATTCTTGTTTGACTCTGTGACAAAGTGGAAAGTCATAACTGAAAATAAATAATTTAGAAATTGACGTTGGATGTCTTAGCCTTCCTAGACGTATAGTGTAACCCGGAATGATTTCGTTTTGATAGCTCAATTTATGTCTCCCAATCTTGACCTTAAATTTTAGATCACTGTCCAGATGTTATGTGAAAAGCACTTCTGCTCAAGGTTATGAAAAACTTTTTTTAAAACTCTGGTATTGTCTATTCTCGGTATTAACATTCTGAATTTTTTAATATTCAAACCCAGAATGTCATACCATTTCATATGAAAATGTTATAACCGCGCCAACCTTTAAAATGTTTTACGCTCTATAACATAGTCAAACGAAAAATAATCTCGTTAGCAAAGTTATTTGTGACTTCGAAGAAAATTTAAAGTAGAACGCTCTCTGATGAACGTATCTTGGCTGCAGATGAAGAATTTTGATTATTTTTTCCCTGTTAAACTGGCATTTGAAATTTTATATTCCTTTTAGTTGTTTACTAGCACTAAAGCGATAGCTGGGGATATTATTGTCCTTCTCGTGTTTTTTACAATCCAAAGAGTTTGGATTGTATTGGTGCGCTGTTTTTTTAAGATATGTTCACCATTTTCAGTGACTTTGATCTTTCAAAAACAGCGGGCATTAAGTATCATTAGAGGCCCAAAGTGGGCTTTAGTAGTCCTTCAAGTGCTTAGAGTGGGGCAACTGCTGGGATGGCCTTAATTTAAGGTTAAAATGTCATTTTTAGTAGTAGCTCAAAATGATGGACTTTTTCATTTTTGTGTGATTTTTTGAGTTTTTTTGTTTGATTAGTCTGAGGTTGAAATTTCTTAAACCTTGATGAAGGTCTTTTGCGAGACAAAATGACTTGTTATGACCTTTCAATGAGCTATATGTTTTGGTACTACAAATAAAAACACGCAAAATGATACTAATTTTGCAAGTTTTTCAAGTTTTTGAAAACTTTTGTAATTTTTTCAGTTTTTCCGGCATCAGAGGCCAGGGAATCTCCTTTAGGGTTTGATAATAGGGAACCTCATAGCTTCCAGTAACAATGGAGTGGTTTTCAACATTTGAATGTCTCGAATATTAACATTTTTTTGATAAAATCTGCCATTTTTTCAATTTTTCCTAAAATTTTTCGTCAATTTTTGATTTTGTCCAGCCTCAAGGGCCAGAAAACCTATGCCACGGTCTGATAAAAAGTAACTTCATGGTCCTTAGTGTCAGTGGAATTGTTTCCAACAATTTAACATTTCGAATTTTCGAAATTTTTTGATATAATTTGCAATTTTTTCCAAGTTTTTTGAAAACGTTTTGTCTATTGTTCAGTTTTTTCCTGCCTCACTATCCATGTAGCCTCCCCCAGGGTTTGATATTATGTTATAATATAGTTTATAGGGGCAATGGAATGGTCTTCAACATTTTAATTGAGCGAAGTTGAAATTTTGAAATTTTTTACAAAAGTTATTGTCTTTTACCTACTTTATCGATCTTTATGAGCATATGAACTTTTTATGACTTGGACCTGGGTTAGTGGATAGCCTCTAGAGACTTGGAAATGGTTTCGAAATTTTTAATATCACGATTTTAACAACATTTCATTGAAATTTGCATCGAATTTTTTGAATTTTGATTGTTTTAGTTTCTTATTTTTTGATGATTTTGTTTGTGTTTTGGCTGGCATTGTTCAATTGATCTGCTGGCCAGGTAGAGTACCTCTAAGGTTTTCATTCAATCATTTGGATTTTTTTCAAGACGTGTCCTGCTATGTTTTTTTACTTCGTCGTCAAGATTTTTGTTACGACCATATGACGTCACAATCACTTCAAATCTGCTTTTTGCTCACTTTTTCTTTGAATTTCAATTGAAGTGCATGCGTGACGTCATTTTTTACTCTTAGTGGAGTGAGTTTTTTTGTTCATTCGCGTGACTAAGTTTTTGGTCACACATGACGTACCTCACTCTCAAAACTGACTTTCTCACTTTGAAATTGACTTTTGTTTATTTTGATTCAAAGAGATAAGGTCAAGTGAATGCGTGTCACTCTAAGTGAAGGTCATGTGAGAGCAGCTAATAGAGGCAGCAGTAACTTATACAGATTCTTAATCAAAATATAACATCTGATCCTTTAATGAAAAGGGTAATTTTTGGGCTGTCTTGCTGTTTTTTTTTTTGGAGACTGCAGATCTACGAAGCTAATGCGGTTATTTTCTGGTAATCTGCCAGCTCTGTTTAAAAATACTGGTTTGTTAATAAAGCTAATTATGGTTAGTTTTTACCGAATTATTACTGCAAGAATTGTAGTTATTACTGCAAGAGATCTTTGGTACTCCAAGTTGTTTTAGTTATTACTGTAGTTACTACTGCAAGACATCTTTGGTACTGCAAGTTGTTTTTGAGCGTTCTATTCTTGGATGACATACATGGTCTTCGATTTTGTTATGTTACGTTGTGTTGGCGTGTTTGGTTGCTTTATTTATGGTATTTGTGCGTTTGGCCTGTTTTTGGCATCCGATTTTTAGCTTTAATTTTTATCAGAGACGACGTGAATGTGCGATATATTTTGGGCAGAGTGGTTACTGGAGAATATTTTCAGATAGGTAAACATGCGTAGAAATATGGGTAGAGCGTGGTATCGATGTGAATCCCGTGTTTTAATCATTTTATCTCATAAGGGCTATGTCAAAGCTTTAGCGGACTAATAAGGTTTTAGATGAGTTAGTTTTTAGTTTAATTGCCTTTCTAGTAATTTTTCCCAATAATTTTTACGCTAACTGTTTTTCACACGGCAGTGCAGTTAAAACATTCTACTTTCTGCGCAAAGATTTTATTTATATTGAGGAAACATGGCATTAAACATGGTGAAGTGAACATCAAAAAGAGACATGCTATAAACATAATAGAGACATGCTATTTCGGGCAATCTGAATTCAACTGCATCTTAAATTTTTTTTATCATGCTTATAAAAGTTTTAGTCATTGATTTCTTAGATGTCATTGAATTTTGAATGATTTTTTAACAATCATGTTAAATAAATAAGAGTCGTCAGACACCGTGAGAATTTTTTTTTAATGAGGGGTATCTTAATGGCGTGTATAATGAAAAAATGCTAACTCCAATGTTTCCACCATAGCCTAAAGCGAAATGTTTTGCAAAGTTCTTGTTCTCTTATTGCACGGTAGGGGTGACTTTTCGGCAATGTTTTTACTTTCTTCTGATAGAATTTACATCAAAAGTAAGTTTCATAGTCAATTTCTAGAATTATCTCATTTTATGTGGTCATGGGTTTGTAGATTTTGTGTATTTTTCCAATTAATTGATATAATTGAAAACTGGGCGAGTCAAAGAAAATAGTGTAAAGCAATCGAGAATTTAATTTTTCTTCATAAAGAACTGCCTGAAGCGAAGGGAGCATTTCTATGTTTTCTTTCCCAATGCTAATACATGTTTAAAGACGTGAGTTCTTGAACATAGCTTTGATGTCCGTTGTAACACGATACAGTCGGAAACTTTACAGATTGTGGTCTGCTTGATTTGATTGTAAAGGCTTTTCTCCTATTTAGTTAGTAATTCCTGGCTGTGAATGCTCTTTGAGTTTGAGTGTCTTGGAGATATTTTCCCATCGTTTATACCAGATTAGCGTCCACCAATTGCTAATTCATGGCCATTAAACTTGAAGTCGCTCGCTTTCTTCGAATCGAATCAAAAGGCTCTTTTTGAAACAACCTTTGTTTAGTTACTTTCATGTAACGACTTTGAAATTGTTCCTGGTTATTTTGTCTCGTGCTATAAAAATATGTTTATTGTAAGTTTTTGTGTAGGTGATCATAGCTCCAACTTTTTGTTTACGAAATTGAGTTTGGTAGTTTTCGAAAGGGTTTTATTTCCTGATGACCAATGATTTACTATGTCACTTTTATTACATTGGGTTGGATAAATGGATAAATAGGGAATACTAGAGTTCTAAAGTGAACAGAAAATTTGAGCAAATATTTGTATCAAAAAATGTACTTGTTCATTTTGGTTTTCATTTGTTTTGTAGATGCCAATTTATTTAGAACTCCTGCCGCGCCTCTCTTCGGTAAAATTGTTTCTTTTATTTGTGCTCTCAAATTATACTTGTAATTGTTACTTTAATCTGTCTGAAATGTGGTGGACTGTTCACTGCCATATGCTTAAGTTTTCAAGATCCATTACAAATAAACTTCTACATTAGCAGGCTCTCTTCTGACAGTTTATTACATAGAATTGAATTATTTGCAAAAATTTGACGCTTTATCTGTGATCTTCGAAATTCAAATAGTTGGCACAGTTTTTTTATCGCATGCGATAGCTGTTAGCATAGCAAGTTTTACCAATAGTGGTTATCTTTATCTCTGCAGTCTTGCTATTTTTGAGCAACCAATTGCTGCAATTATAATGTTATAAATATGTTCCCTCTTTGTGTTGCGCCAACATCAATCAATTGAAATCGGTTCCCAAACAACGGAAATTTTTTTTAAAAAAAACAAATCATTTTGCAGTCATTTAATATTTTTTGCTCAAATTTAAAAGAATTTTAACAAAAGATTATCGTATAAATTATTCTCCAATGGCGATTGTTAAGATATTGTTTTTTTTTTGTGTTGTAAGTAAGCAAAGGTGTTGTAGAAGCAAAACTGATGTTAAAATAGTTATTTTTGAGGTTAATTATTTGGTTATTATGTTCACCCCGTTGGTTGCTGTTAAATTGTAACCCATTTTTGTAATATGAGCGAGCGAACGCTTCTGAATAGCAACAAAACACGTGCGTCTCTGTGCGTACGTGAGTTTACACCCTTATAGCCCCAGGACCTCAAAATCTAGAATATCTCCAAAATCGCCACAATGAACCACGGACAGGGGGAGGGGGGTGATGATGATAACTGGTATTGAGTTTAAGAAGCTAGTAAACAGACAATAAATTGTTGGTCAGTGGGTATGTAGTGGAACTGAGGGCAGGGTAGGGTGAAGAGATTTGAGTGAAGGCTCTCTGATGAGGAGGGCTATTGATTGTGTGGTCAGAGTAAACAAATAAACAATTGAAGCTGTTAACATCCCCAAAATACCTGCTGCTGTTTGGGCGAAGAGAGAATTGAATAGTTCTGCCAAAATTTTCTTCCCATTTTTTCCTTCCTTATAACTATTTGGTTCCTAAACAATTCGACGCTTTTCTTCAAAAATGTCATTTTTAGTCGCACTGTCTAGTGTTTACCTGTTAAGACTCTATGATTTTTGAAATCCTACAAATGATTCTGCTTTTTCTCAATTCTTAGTTTACTGCTTTTTCTCAATTCTTAGTTTTATGATTGCTCGAGTTTTGCTATTCTTCAACTATTAAATGGATATTATAATTTTTTGCATTCCATGTTGTTCTTTCTACCTAGGCATAGTCTTTGGTATCTAAAAATTATAAAGCGTCTGATATTGATTCAAACAAATTGTATGTCCATTGTTGGTTTATTTTGAGAGGGCGAAATACTCGAAATAACATCTCTTAATTTTGCTGCAATTGCCCGCCCATCTTTTGTATTAAATAGTTAATTTCGTATTACTTATTTGATTAGAAACTGCTAAAGAAAGTTTTTCGTGAGTAATTTTTTTTTTGATGATACATCCTCGTCTTTTTATTTGATCGACTTTACACTCAATTTTAAATTTTTTGCTCTCAAACGAAGTTTGTAGCAATTACATTAGTCCTTTCGGTCTTTTTTATGCGCTTTTTTGCTTGACCGATTTTTCGTCTGACGCTTTCGACTTTTCGTCCTCTAAAACGGGATAAACAGGTAGCGCCCAGCCTGCATTAAGTGCTCTTAGAGCCTTTCAGCTCTGTTTCAGCTCAAACTGTTTTGAAGACTTATACTTATGGCGTGAAGGGTGGTTTTTAGAGGTTGAAGACACTCCACTGTTGACCACCCACCCCACGGTTGCCCCCCCCCCCCCCCCCCCCCCGTGGCACGTTCGAACAACCGATCGCTAAAAACAAGCATTTTTATACTAATTTTCACACTTTTTTGGAAATTTCTGTCACTTTTTGAGTTCTTTCAGCCCTAGGTGTCGAGGAACCTCCTTTAGCGTTTTATAGTAGGTTACTGCATAGTTTCTAGTGGTAGTGGAATGGTTTTAACATTTTCAGATCACGAATTTTAGCATTTTTTTTGACAAAACGTGCAAATTTTACAATTTTTTTAACATTTATTTTTCATTATTCACGTCTTTTCAGACGCAGGGGCCAGAAGACGTCCTTAACGGTTTTATAATAGGTTACTGGAAAAAAATAGTTTGCCATGAAATAGCTTTTTACTATGACAAATTTTAGCGATTTTTCTTTTAAAAAACTTGCATTTTTTCATTTTTTTTTGACATTTATTGTCATTATTCCGGTTTTTCAGCCTAACAGAAAATCTCCGTTAGAATTTGATAGCAAATTACTGGAAAATACTTATTGGCAATAGTTTGGTTTTCAACTTCTATCACAAATTTTTACAGTTTTTTAAGCCACTTGCAATTTTTTTCAAGTTTTTTGAATTTTTTATCGTTTTTTTTTGGCACCAGGGTCCTAGGGACCTTGTCCAAGGTTCGATTATAAGCTAGCGCACAGTTTCTAGAGTTAATGGAATGGTTATAAATATTTTAATGACTCCAGCTTATCAATTTCTTGATAAAGTGTAATTTTTTTTCAAATTGTTGGAAAATTATTATTATGTTTTTGGATCTATTACAAGTTTTTGGATCTTTATGAGCCAGTGAAACTATCTAAAGCTTGAAATAGGCATACTGGATAGTCTCTTGAGACAAAAAAATGGTTTTGAAGATTTTATTATCTTGAATTTCAGCAAGATTTTGTCAAAAATTTGCGATTGTTTTCAAAATTTTTGAATATTTTTGTCCTTTTCTGCGTTTAATTATCATTACTGGCCAACGAAGCTTTTCAAGTCTTGCAGATGGGTTTCTTGACATAACTACAGAGACGAAAAATTCGTACGTTTTGAACATTTTCACTGCGAAATCTGGAAGCTTTTCTTTTAAATTTTGCAATTTTCTGCAAATTTTTAAAATATCAGTTTTTTTATTTACTAACAAGGCTAGAAAATTGAAAGTTGTAGAGTCGAATCAAGCTAAAGCTAGCCTCACTAAACCGTGGCTAAAGCGTGGACTGCTCGCCGGTTGTTTGAGAGCAATTCGCCCGACGTTAACCGGTTATGTTATCAAATGTTCATTAGTATGGATTAGTCTCAATTATTATTCTACTTTTTTTCACGATTTTTCAAATGGTGCATGTGGTTGCATCTAATACTCAGTTGTTAATACTAAGTTTTTCAGGAGCCGTTTCCTCTTGTTTATGTTTGTTAATGTTTTGATTAATGTTAGTTTTAATTTTAATTTTTGTGTGCGTTTTCCAGTGAACGTTTGTTACTAGTGCGTAAACCTAAATCAACTATTCTTGATGAAGAAAATCTTCCAGAAATATATTATTGTTGTTAAAAATGACTTCATTATTTTGCAATAGTTAATATTGCAGACTTTTATACATTGCTTTCATGACATCTGTCAATTTCTATTAAATCCAGAATTTCTGTTTTCCATTGGTGCTGCGTTCATTCATTTGAGGATTTTTTGGTGAACCTATGTTGATCTTCTCTAAATTGGTTCGATCGAATTCTGTTTACACGTTTTTTTTAACGTCAAGGTAAGTGGTTGGGTTTTCTTGGGATAGCTGATTTATCCCTGGCAGCTATTTCTTCTTGCTATCATATCCTTGTTCCAACTCACCTTAGTGAGGAGGAGCTAACTGCTCAACTTGTTTTTTTTGTTCAGTCAGTTTTTGTCTGATCGATATATTCATCGTACAGAGGTGTGAGTGGCATCATCGGAAACCAGTGCAGCGTAGATTTTCAAAGACAGAGATGTTTTTTTTTTAGAAATTCGCTTTGTCTGGAGAGTTATCGAGTCTTAAAAAATTAAAAATTCGGCTGATCATTCGACTGATTTCTGATTTTCGTTCTTTTTCCGTAATTTTTGCTTTTATTTCGATTTTTTTTGCTAAATAGGTGTCAAAATTTAGTTGTCAAAGACAGTGTTGTTATTTCTGCATCTCAAGTTCAAAGAGTGATACTGAAAATTGTTAACTTCGGATTATTTTCTTACCAAATTTTTTTGGCTTTTTTTATATCAGCCTAATTTTCATCAAAATATTGCCTAATTTGCTTCTCTGGTCAAATTCGTTTAAATTTGCCGTATATACAAATCTGAAAACCCAATTGCTGACACCATCTTCTCATTCTTCAAAGGGGGCTTTTTTAATTCCGCTTCCTATGAGGGTGTTAAAGAATTATTTTTTGTTAACTTATCTATAATGGTTTTCAATTGGCGAGAAACAATAGCAAGGCTGGTTTTCATCTTATCTTAGAATTTAACAAACCTTTGGGGTTGTAATTGGGCGTATTGGTTCATTTTAAGCATTTTTGTTTTTCTTGTTTGTGATTTTATTAAATTATATTTACAGACTGGAATGATTTCAGATCAATTTTTTTCTCATTTCTGTCAACTTGTGGCTGACTTGCAGCAAAAAGAGGCCGCATCCTCTTTTTAGTGAATCAAAATTCAGTCTTCGTTTAGTCTCACATATGTCATTGAACGCGTTAAAAGAAGGCGAAATGGATCTTAATCTATTGTTTTTAAGGATTAGAGTATAGTTTTAACTGCTCAGACAGCTTTTTCTCGCAAATTATAGCCTATTGTTTTGGTCTGTATGTATTTTTGTTTTGAAGTAGTCTGATCTAATTACTTAAAATCTCATTGGCTTGTTTTTGGTTTCATGTCATGCTGTTTTGGCTTCCTTAATAACTGTTTTAATAAGTAAATTTAACTGTTTTTAAAAAGTATAAATTGAGTTTTGGTCGCAATTAATAATTGTTATTTGTTTTCAATTATCTTGCCTCGCAGTCTCGCTAATGGCAGCTTTTTCGTCCATGTGATAAGACATTATTTAAATCGAGTACTGGTTATACTTAAATGTGTTTCTTATTCATGCAACAATTTTTTTCAAACAAAATAAGAACTCCTCTCTATTTGGAAGACATTTTAGTTAAAAATGTGGATGAGCGGGTGGGGAACATTGTACGCAAACGCACATTACCAAGCCTCTTTGTTGGCCTCTAATATTGGAGGTTTTTATTCTGTTTTGTGAACCATAGGATCATAAATTACTGACCAGAAGTTTATCAAGTAGAAATTGAAAAGGTTTTCTTATCCACGAGTATTAGATGTATTTGATTGTTAGTTACATTTTGATATTTTAATATATTTCACTAACTGATCTTTGGAAAATTGCAAGTTTCCCAGGTGTCATTTTGACACTGGTATTTTTTTCGTGATATTTCCTGTTAATTTTTTCTGTGCATTATTGATGAGCTTATGACAGAATTTATGTACTCAAGGTTTGTGTGAAGACTCCTGGTTTGAAGACTTCAGATCAAACTCCTCAACCAATGTTAGAATTATTTAGTTGCGTTTTTAATCCGCTTCAGCTTTGGTGGCTGGGAAGACCTCCTCATAAAATGCCATGTAACGCATCGGCCACTGTAGAATTGCGTTGATTATACAGTTGCTAAAACGATTTGTTTAGTTTAGGGAGAATTTCTTTATAACTCTAAAAAAAACTACTGAAAAAACTTAAGTGCCTGATTTTCTAAGGCAGACATTTTCTACGGCAAAACTTGCGGATCAATGAAAAAGGGAGGCTTTAGATTTTCCCTCCAAGTTTGAACCTAACCTTTTCACTCTAATTTTATCAGAATAAAGCTTGTTATAAAGTGCTATAATGTTTGACAGCAGATTTTCAAATAAAGATGCTGCACATCGTCTGATATTTTCTGAGGTCAAGCGTTCAAAATATAATTGTGATTTACTGTTCAGAATTTTTCCTTCATCTCAAGTGAGCCTGTGATGTACTTGTTTAACTTACTAGCCAGCAACCTTTTCCTTGTTTACTCCCAGCTGTATGTAATCCTGACCGGCAGTAATTCTCAATTAGCGTTCATTGTAACCGCGTAGTTAATTTCGCGGAACAAATTTCAGCTCGCGTCTTATCTGAAAATTTGCCAAAAATACATAACCTTTCACAATAATGTGTTGTGCGCCGCGAGAAATTCACTATGGTATTTTACGTGTTGACTGTGGAAATATTACGCCTTTTTGATGTGATATTAACCAGCGTAGTGTTATTGTTGTTTCTGTTTTGCGTTGTTGTTATTGTTTGTTTTTTGTTGTTATCCGCCCTGTTTTTATTCGGAAGTATTTAGAACCTTAAATCTGTATTAGACCCTAGGCGCTTGAGAGCAACTACAAGGTTGTTTTAAAAAATGTAATGATATTTTGATTACAGGTGAAATTTGCCCCTCCCTTAATATGTTCATCATACCCGATCAAAGAACATCTCTCTCATCTCTATTCTGTGTTTTCTCTCGTTTCAACATTATTTAATGCTGAGGGTTCTTGAGGGGGTTATCATTTTTGGTTAGGACAAAAGTATTTCCGTGTACTTTGTTATTTTTTTCATGTTCTTATTTCTGAGGAGGAAAATTTAGATAAATCACCGCTTAACAATGGATGAGGTTTTCACGCTTTAATAATGTACAGTGTGTATATGCTACTATATGACACTATAGTGTATTACATAATGGGGCGCCGGAGGCGAGTGGGTTTTGAAAAATAACCGGTTGGGCTTTAAATGAGGAATTTCTAAAGCAAAATAGGCTCATTTTGTAAAATCTGGCTTGAAAAGATGGATATTTATGCTGCAAATTTGTCGTATTTTTATTGCCAAAAACCTACATCGAGGCTAGAACAGAGAAAAACAACAACAACAACAACAACAAGAAAAACAACACCAACAATTTATATTACCATCGAGTGCGGGAATTTTTAGTTAAGAACGGATATACCTTTTTACCCTTACAACTTGTTGTTTTAGTAATATGTTACCTGTTATGCTTTCATGCAACAAAATTATCATTCATTCGTTCTGTGATTTTTATTTTTTCCCACCCGAGGGGGGAGGGGGCTATTGTGGGTTCAAAGAGTGTGATGAACAACTTTGTTTCCTCTGATAGTGGACAGACGATATTGCGCCAATTTTACTATCATCAAAAGTGTAAGTAACAATTTGTTGTTGGGAAGCGTAA
The DNA here is from genome assembly GCF_964194025.1 of Convolutriloba macropyga. Taxonomy (NCBI): domain Eukaryota; kingdom Metazoa; phylum Xenacoelomorpha; order Acoela; family Convolutidae; genus Convolutriloba; species Convolutriloba macropyga. Next base: position 25,314,238 of record NC_134473.1, read on the forward strand.
GCAAAAAACATTTTATCATTGTTTTCATCTGTTAATTTTTATTGCCCACACTTTCAATATTGGGTGACGCTGTAAAGGGAAAGGCATAGCCCCCTAAAAAGTGCTGGGTAAATTGGCCTTAAGAGCACTAAAACTGTGTGCCCAACCGTGACTTGTCAAAGTCTGTTACACCAGCGACCCTACTTGTTAATGCAATCACGTCGCTATTTTTTAAGACTCTCCTTAAATTCCATAAATTTCCACAGATATCCGGCGTGTTAAGCGCAGCTTGATACTCTACACAATTATTTCTGTCTTTTTTGATACAAACAAGTGTCACTTTATTATTTCTGGGCGAAAAGTGACAGTATGGTTTGTTGTACTGTTACGTACCTGCTGCTGTCTTTAGAGAAGTCTTGACAGGCCAAATAATTCTGTTTCTTTCTTTCAATTTTATAAGCTGAAGGTTTTTGTTGCTGATTGTGAGATGAGGCGGGTGTTGATACGCAACAGCGAAATAGCTGATAAGGTTAAGTGAAAACACTTGCTCACGCGCTTTTAATGGTCTTTTTCCATTAAAATATAAAAGCAAATTGAATTGTTCCTCAATTTGAAATCGTCGCTCTTCTTCAAGGCTTTTCTTCACTAAATTATTTACACAATAACTTCCTTTGTCTACATTCTAGTCTATGTTTTCTGTTTGAAAATATTTGATTTGCAAACTTCAAATTTTCACTTTTTTCTCACCTTACTTTTTTCGCTTTTATCCGCTGCTATTTAAAACATTTCAGGCTATGCTTTATTTGATCCGACCAAATTAACCTTACTCCGCTAAGATTATCCGAGTAAATATACACATTTAACTGTGACCTAATACTGTTTATAGACTTTAATTTTCTTCTGTTTTTGTGTCATTTTTTGAGGTCATTGTTTGGTTATTTGAGTTTTTTTGCAAGAACGTGAGTTAAAGTTGCGTTCTTTTGCAAAACGAAGCCGCAGTTTTAAGCAAGTGAGTGTAGGTAATGTTGGTAGGAAGAGTGGTAAGTATGGTATGGTATTGTATTGTCATTCGAATGGCACTTATCTCGATCGGAGCGGTAGCAAAGTTAGTCGCTTGAGACGTGTTAGTGCCGGTGTAATCAACGCGTTTTTACCTGTGTGCCGCGCTTATGATGGAAAAAAGACAACTAATTCTTAAAAATCGATAATTAGACAACAACAATCTTGATTCTATCCACTTTCCCTATTTTCCACTGCTACTTTTCCTCCAACAGCTCTGAAATAATTCACTCCCAGTTTTCCCAGCTAGGTTTGGTAGTGTTTTCACGGAAGAACTGAACTGAACAGAGATATAAGTAAGCGTTATTTTTGAAAGAAAGATAGAAAACACTTTTTGTTAACAGCGTCTTGTATGACAATACTCTTCAGCTAGTTAGTTAGTTAGCTGCCTGCCGTACACACTTCTATCATACTCGCTTCTTTGGTTATGTTAATTTCGAGCAGCAGTTGTTGTTGTTGTTATTATTATTTATGTTTTGTTATTTACCCCCGCCTTGTTGTTCACGTTGTTATTTTTACACCGCTTCACTCTAAATCCAAACAAAACTGTCAATAGCACTTTAATCCCTAAAGAATGTTAAAGCTAATTGCGCTATACCCTAACTGTCTTTTGTAAAGAAAAAATAGTAAAAACAACGTATTTGGAGCAAATCCTAATATGTGTAGGTGTTACAAAGAACCGAAATAGACATAGGAGGCGTGCTTACTCAATTGAGCGTTTTTGGGTTTTCTGACGTCAGAGCTTTGAGTGTCGTTAACTTTTTTGCGCAACATATCATGTCTGTTTTCTCTCATCGTTAATACCTCAGTTTAACCTTAAAACCTTGATGGCTCTATAATTGAAGAGGGCTCTTAAGTGATGTTTGATGATTGCAGCTTTTACTCCTAAAAAAACAAGCTTTGATAGATTTCAAAAGCATTTTCTACTTATTGAATTGTTCATGATGTGTACACGTTCATTTTAATGTCATGTTGAATTTAATGACCCTTTACGCGAGATTTACTGCGAGTATTGGCGAAGTTTGTATAATTTAAATGGTATTGTTTTATAGCCAGAAAATATCAATTACGTGTTGGTGTGTTTTTGCTCTATTACTTTGGCAAATGATCTGTCAACCTTAAAACCATCCTCACATTAGCTCGTCCCCTTTTTTGCTTAGTTTCCAAAATGTTCCATCATGAATTATTAGACGACGCTTTTATCCATTCCTCTCTCAATCTATCTATACCTTTAATTATTGATCTCAACTACTTGGCCTTTGTGTGAAGTCTTCTACATTTGGTTGCTTGTCCTTGTGAAAAGAAAGGCCACCGCGACAGACAAGCCTGAACAAAAGAATATAACATCGGAGATCTTTTGTGTGACAAGAAGGCTTTGAAATGATACAAGGTAAGTTCCCCTCTTTTCCTTCATTTAACTTTCTTCAATCCAGCCCCCCACCCCCCCCCCCCCCGGCCATCTTTAAATATGTGTGTGCACCTATGCTTTAGAAGTCTGCATTATTAATTTGGTGATATTGTATTAAAGTATTATTGTACATTAGTGACAAGTGTCTGTAAGTGCGTATCAAAGTGCGGCGTCGCTTTGTTGCTACAGATCACACAGATATACGCGAAGTGTGTCACTTGATTACGCCATTTGATTATGACAATCTGTCTCGCTTTCTGACGCCCTGTGGAAAACATTTCCTATGAGATTGGCAATCATAGGCAGTTTTGGGCATAAATAAGTGCTTTCCAAAAACAGATGACGATGACAGGACCTCACTTGTGTGGCAACTCTCTCCCCCCCCCCCCCAAAATATTTTGAGATAAATTATTAAATTTCCCCGGATAACATATGGCTTGAATTGTTAGCTTTGAGCCACAAGCGTACAAGTTTGATTTGTAAGGCAACCATTAATTAAAAAAGGCCAATGTCAAAATGAGTTTTTGTCCCATATGAGCTGTGTAAAGCTGCCAAGTATTTGCTATTGTATATTATCCTGTACCAGTGCATGGGTGAAGAGAAAAAATTGAGCGTCGGAATGTGACGAGTGCTGCAATTTTTCATGGAGAAAATGAAAACGTTTCTGACATAGAGCACCGATCTGACCTTCTCAAATGTGATCTCAATCTTCTTTCTCAACTGACGATTTACTCCACTATCCACGTGATCTTAATGTTTAAATAATATTGTGCGCTCAATTTAATTAAGTATTATCATTTGTAATCCTTTGACGAAGCTGGGAAAGTACGTTCATGCAGGATAAGGATCTTTTCTGTCAGCTCCCTGTCTCCTCCCTCCCCCCCCCCCCCCCTACCCGATACTGCTTGCACAGGTCACTTTTTACAGCTCATGTTTATGTGTATTTCTAAACAATGTAATTATATCTTCAACATCACGACAGGAATGAACTTAAAAAACACCAGCAGAGAACATCCAAGGATAATTGCGTTGCTTAGGGATAATTATTCTGGTATAATTTGGGAAAATACTTCGTTCCAACCCATTTTCGCACTCCAGTTTAACAAAGCTTAAGATTCTTAATTTATGGTCTGGATTTATTGCTGTTATGGTTACTGCTCGGGCTATTAGATGGGACTACATGTTAAGGAGGGTTGTAAACGAAAAGATAGCATCACCTAGCGAAGTGTGTTATGTTAACTTGTATCACTATAGAGTCATAATAACTGGGATCAGAGTTATAAATTTCAAACGTTTAAGCTGTTAACTATTGCTTCCTAAATTGATTAACAATTTGCGTCGTCTTGTTCAGAAAATTATTATTTCAGTGCAAAGCTTTGTCCCATTAATCTCAATAAAATTCGGACTTCAGGAGTTGAAAGCGTTTGAGTAATATCAATCTGGCTAGACATTTCGCGTCTGGCTTTGGTGCTATATTAACTCTTTGCTTTTAAAGGACACTGACCAATTTATCACATAACAGAATTGTGCAAAATTCTGTGAAAAGTGTGAATTTTGAGCATATAGAGTCAAATTATTTATTGCCCGCTCAAAGATACAAATCAGGTTTCTGTTTTTGAAGTCTGCTCGGACGAAGTTACACGGAGCCTATACCTGTTAAATGTATGAAATGTTTCCCTTTTTAAAATTTTGAAAGTCTATTAGGGACTCATGTTAATATTTAAATATATTAGTTTTTTTTCTGTGTATTTGGGATCAATTTTATGAGGACAGTTTGGTGTTCACAAAATATTCTTTAGCATCTCCGTTATTTTCGCCAACATAAAAAGTTTTATTCACAAACTGCTCAAGATATAACCAAGCAAATCGCATTGCTTTATAGAGCCAGTCATAATAGTGAATGAAATTTGCTTTCAAAAGTTTTTTTTTATCGGTGAAAGAGTGTTAAATCACTAGCGCGTTAATGATTAGACTTTAAGGTCCTCTGTGTAATAAAAACGCCCTTAAACCAACCCCCCCACACACACACATACACACTGTGGATTTTAAACCGTCTGATCATTAACGAGCACCTAACCTGGGATCCCATGTCATTACCAATATATTGAAATTTTATGATTTTGAAATGAAAAATGAGGTAATGCATGCACAATGCCGTTTTCTATTTTAGCAACATATCAAAATTGAGCTTACGTCATTGCATGCTTTTTGCACCCAAGCATAAGACAAATCTCTTGATCGTACTTGGTTTTTGTTAATCTATCTGAATGATTTTAATCGCACAAAATGAATGTCATGGGAGGAATCCAATCAACAATTCCAAGGTTTATGGAGGCTCATGGTTCCAATCTTTTTCAGGGTCAACGTTTTATATAATGAGCGCCGCTACTAATGATAATTGTTCGCGCGATCCAAATTTAGCACTGCTCTTGAAAATAGGTTTTTAAGGTAGCTCATGGAAAGTTTATTAACGTGGCTTTCATTAAAATTTTACTCGGCTATGCAACTACTACTGTCAATTTGTGTGAATTCGCCAGAGATGTTCAACTGCTGATATTGCGAGAAATATAAATATTGCACAAGATTTTAGCGGGTTTATGAGTATTTTCAATTTTTGGTTCAGCGTAAAAAAGAATATTAATTTTTATTCTTCACTCTTCAATAGTTTTTTTTTCTCTTATAGGCTATGGAAGCAAACTTTTGTTCAGTTTCAATGAGTTCAATTTTTCGTTTATCTCTTGGATACCTGGTCTGAAAGATGAATGATGACTTGATTTTGATAAAGGGAATGTTGTGGCATAAGTTGCCTGATATTTGCAACAGTCAAGATTTTTTTGATCAATTACCATGTGTTCGCGATTTCATGATTTCACATCGTCTTCATTCGGAGGCTTTGCAAATCATGATTTGCATCAAGTTCAACTTGAAAAATTGAAATGAGTGTTTAAACTTATAAATTACACTTTAGCCAAAGAAAACTGCTCTAATTCAAGGAGTTGAAATGCAGTTTTTTCGCCAATTGTTAAGGTGTTGTACTAGAAAAGTTTGTGTAATATGTGGAAAACTTTGTTTAGATTTTTTATTGTGCCAAAATTACTTAAGCATATCAGCAATTGTCAATAACGACAGCATTCAGAAAAGACAGCATTGGATCTTAGTTGAAACACTTCGTAAAATGTTTTGAACCCAATTGTTTTTGATTATTAATTGCTTAATTGCAGTGCAGGAACTCAATCATATTGTTAATTTGTTGTAGACTTATAGATTACTCACAAAAAGACTTAGAAAAACGGTTGTTGGGTAAAATGAGGATACTTTGTTTGAAATCGAAATTTCGTTAACTGTTTTTGGAAGAAGTTACTTTCGGAGAACTAATGGTGCAAATAATGGGTTAAGTTTTACTTTTCAAAGAAGTTTTTTTTAAAAATAATTCTTGTTATTTTTTTTCGACATATGTGCTAAGTTGATCTTACGCCGCACATTGTGGAAGAAAAATACTATCTGATGCTCCGGATGTGCTGTAATAGTTTCATTAGAATCTCTTTTCTTTGGTAAAAACAGGAGTTTTTGACTTTTTCAGAATTTTTGCGGCACTCTGTTTTTTTTTCATCGAACCGTTTTTGTCCTGTTTTGGTTTAGCAAAACTTGAAAGCGACCGTTTTGATACAAATCAACAAAGTTTAAGGTATTTTTCAACTGCTTACCTTCAAACAATGTTGTAGGTACCCACTGATTTATTCTTGTTTTTATAAGCTAATATAGCTTTTTCAGTAATTTTTTATTCGTTTGGGTATGAGAAGACCAAGAGTTTTATTGGTTGCTTATATGGGTACAATTTTTGAAGTTTTAACTACCATTTTTGAAGCCACTAGTGCCCTTAAAATTCAACTATTATCCGCCTTTCAAAGTCTTCGATGCTCAATTCAAAGTGGTTTGAAAATAGTTTAAAACGGTTATTATTCATCTGCTCTGAGTTATTTGCTCTCAGACGAAGTTTGAATTAAATATTATAATGGTTTGTGTTTTTCTTGGATATTCATTTTTTTTTGCGTGAGCGCTTTCTTCTCTTCAATGTTTTTAGCTGGCTTCAGTGACTCGAACCCCTGGTAAAAGAAACAGGATAAAATAGTCAAGCTGGAGGGCATTGGGTCTCTTAGATCTTTAGTAGGCGCTGAGTGTACGGTTCAGAGGAGCTGCTGATTATTGCTGCTCATGGCTTAAAGGGAGATTTATGTAGGCCAATTTTTTGCCCCCAGCCGCTTTTATCTTTGCAACCACACCTTGCGTCTCATCTGTAGTTCAAGAGCTATTTGTCTGACGGTAGTAGTTTTTATTTACTTCTTCATTTGCAAATTTTCATCTGTCCCTGTCAATATTTATTTAAAGTTTATACAAAATCAATCAAAGGGCGCTACTCAGTTTAAATTACACGCAAAGAGGCTCGGTAATGTGCGCTCCCACAATGTTCCGACCCCACTCAACCACGTTTTTGACTTATTTATCTACCAAATGAGGAGCAGTTAGAAAAATTCTAAAAATTCATTTAGTGTTCGAAAAATAACTCTTTAGGTGGCCGATGATACCTTCCATTAAGTAAAGTAAGACGCAAGACTCAATTAAAGAACAACAAGCATTACGTAAGACCAAAACCTAATCTCTTTGAAAAAATTTATGAAAAAGTCAAAATAGCATCAGATAAAAATTAAACTAAGTCAATTGACTTGCTTATCACTAGAAAAGATTTGGGACCCAACTCCATTGAAAACAAGTAAAAAGCAAACCAAATCAAGAAGGGCAAAAAATACTTTTATACTTTTTGAAAACAATTAATTTCAAAGAGAGACATTGAGAGAGACCTGTCATGATCCCGAATGTCATACAACTACAAAAAGCACAAGTCAAAAACCAAAAAGACATTTCAATATTGGAAACTGTCGAAGCCTATAAAATCATAATCTAATCACTAAAAAAGCTGCATACAATCTTTTGCGCCTTCTTTTCCTGCAATTATTGTGATAGGTGACTTTTCATAGAGGTGGTAATAGGACAGGACAGCAAAAGATTATATCAAAATTTAGAAATTGTTAAAAAAGAGGTTATGAAAACTCGTACAATCAACGCAAAAATCCTTAATTAATCTTATTGCAAAAATCCCTACCTTCTAATTTAGTCGAAAGAGAATGCAGTGCCCATTCTAAAAAACTTCTTTTTTGAAAACCAAAACCACCATAAGCTCTCAATTAACAGTAATTAATCAGGCAAAGTGCGAACTAATTAGGAAACGAATTGGACATGTTATAAGTCTAACTCGGTCAAAAGATTACAAAATAGCATCGAATAAAGGCAGAACGCAGTGCTGAAGCCAAAAAATCCATGAGCGTTTTGTTTAAAGTATCATGTCTGTTCATTAGCCTTCATTTGCACTTAAGTTTGACCTGTAATTAATTAATTAATGTTGACTAGAAATCATTCTGGTCTGTAACTGACATTAAAAAAAGCAAACAAAGGTGAAAAAAAGTTTCTAAATGATCACAGCACCCGGTTGTAATCCGAATATATTTTGAGTTGCAAAATTCTACAACTAGAACAAAACTGGTCTCGTAATTGCTGCTTTTCCCTTGAAACAAAACTATTTTTTTCCTAATTGTTACCACGAAAGCCAAGTTGACCATAAAGTCAAAATATCAAAAAACAAATGATGAACTTTGTATACTTATCCAGGTATAATATCGGATAAACATTATATATCAATTGAAAGCATTATATAATTTCTTTGTTCGTTCTTTAGATAGCGAATTAGACATTTGGTGAATTAGACTCACTCATAGGACTACAAAAGGAACATCAAACGCTGGCAAAATTCTGATATTCATAAAGAAATACGTAAACAATTTGTCGGGGCCATAAAAACGATGAGCTTTACTAAGAAAACAATATTTATTCATTTGACCTTATTTGAACATAAAGGAGCCTCTCAGTAATTGAAGTGTTAATTTAAAACTGATTTGTCTGTAATAAGGATTAAAATTGCAAAAAAAATAAAAGGGACAGACCCAAAATAAAATCCGATTTCTTTTTCATTACAAAACTCAATGACACCATAACTGGTTTTAATATCGCTGCTCGACTGTTAAAAAATCGCATTCTTGCCACAATAAATTTTCAAATCGTTTTTTGGAAACAAAATTATTAATATATGATTATTTTTTTTTATAAATATCTGTTTAACATAAATATCGATTTTGAAATATAAAAAAAATGTTTAGCGAAAAAAATGTTTAGCGAAAACTGTTGATTCAGATAATTCATCAACTCTCTTTTATCTTTGAAGGAAAAAAACCAATGAGGCTGTTGAAAGTTGAAGAGCAATATTTAAGAAAAATGTAAACAAAACAACAGAAGTCAGGCTAACGTTCAAGAAACTTTAAACCTCCATTACTCCTCGGGGAAAGGGAAATTCCAAAATCTTTTTAATTTGAAATTCTCTGCTTCACAAGCTTGACAAATGATACCAATCAGTGAAATTTGGCTGAACATAAAAATCAGTTGAGCATATAGTTCCTCCCAAATAAAGTGCTTCAGAACAAAAATTTCGGTGTAGAGCCTTGAAAACGGAATTAGACAGTTCGCTCTGTATGTATTGCAAGTGCAAATGTGATGTTTGTTTTCAGAGAGTTAAGTTTGTAAGATTAAACTGATATAAATTTTCTGGTTAAAATTGTTATTTAACGAGATAGCTGTGGAGTACTTTGTCAATGTTTTTGCAAACCACCGTATCTATTGTTACATTTTTTTAATCAAATTTGTAAAAAAAAATGATAATAATTTTGAAAATGAGCTTTCTTGCTCAACAGGGTTTGTTGCACAATGGACAAGTTATCAGCATAACTTTCCAGAATACAATGGAATTTGAATTTTTGAATTTGAATTTGAATAGAAAACATTTTTTTCTCTGTCCTGGCTTGAAAACTTAAAAAGCACGCGGATCGGATGATTCGAAGTTTGATGCTTGAAATTAGATCCCGAAATTAATTTTTTTTGAACCCCAGCTTTTTTTCCAATTTGTTAAATAATTTTTCTGATAATTATCGGTTCTTTTGATTTTTATTATTTTTGAATTAGAAACGAAAGACACTATAATTTGATCCTCACCAAAATGGACGATATCTAATCTAGGAAGTTTCGGAAAAAAGGGATGCAAATTTACAAATACTGAGTTGTTTGCGTCGTCTTGGAAACTCCGTATTGCATGCCTCCGCTTTTCACATCTCCGCATATCCTGCTCTTTTTTCTTTTTCTTTGCCACTGTTGATATTGATAATCTTTTTTGATTAATAATGAGTCAAACAAGTCTTCAATATAAAATCTTGATATTTTCGTTTGCAGTTAGAAAGCAGCAGCAAACAGGGCATTAAATTGACTAGCATTAGGTTACCAAAATTTTACCTCTGAAGTTAATTAAACACTTGCTTTTATTGCTTTAAAACTAATAGTACAATTTCTTACTATATTTTTGTTTCGAAAATTTTGAAGGAATTGTTTTTTTAAGAAAAATGCTTGACTCAAGAAGGTACGAGAATGCTTCTAGCAATAATTTCTCACCGCCGAATTTTTGTGAATATTGAAAAGAAAGCATTTTTCTTGCTGTTAATATTAGACGCTATGAGGTTTTTTTAGTTTCCTTCAATTTATTATTTTTATTCCCTTGAAAATTTTTATGTTAAAAGCGCGTTACTTTTTTTTCTGAAGTCAATGTTTTTCATAGGTAAAGCTGGAAATAATTTTTTGTTTTTATGGGCAATTTAACAGAAATAATCTGATTCTCATCTTTCGGAATATTTTTTTAATTAATTTTGAACCTTACGTTTTATTAAAGAAGCGTTTTTTTTTTGAAAAACTAACAACCAATAGGTAAAAATTTTGACAAGTTGAATTTTTTTTTGGTATGGTATTTGAATGGGGTTCTCCGAATTTCTCCCAAAAGAAGCTGCTTCTATTTGCTTTAATTTAATCGAACAACCCCTTCTTTGCTAGTAAGACAGTTTTCTTGCAAACTTGAGAGCTTTGTTGGAATATTGTGCTTCACATAGACTCCCTGATTGTCTTTTTAGTTCTTCGGAGATTGGTATATGTGTCAGTTGTGTGTATTCGTTTAGGTGCATCTTCTCGAAAGCTTGTTTCCTGCTGCGATTAATTCAATCTTTAAAGTGGATTTGTTTTTGCAATTTGGTTTCTCTTTTGTATAATTCGAGTTCTCTCACGAGAAAAAAAAAACAGAATTGAAAACTGAGCTGAGAATAAGGAAATGCAAGCTGAGCATCGTCATTGGAAATACTTTCTTTTTAAAAATGTGGGATTGAATTATGTTTGAACGTTCTGTGTGCCAGGCAGAGCCTCGTTTGAGCTCATTTGTATGGTTACTATTTGCAGTATTGTAGCTCATTGTTCCGACCCCTCCTAAGGGGGGAGGAACTATATACTCAACTGGTTTTTTGTTCAGACAATTTTGACCGATCGATATATTCATCATAGAGAGTTATGAGTGGTATCATTAAAAAGCCCGTCCAGCGTAGAATATGGAATTAATGAGATTTTTTTTAAATTTCGTTTTCTAGAGCGAGTTATCGTGGTTTAAATTTTTGTGAATATTGGACCGATTTGCGTTATTTTTATTCACAATTTCCGGAATTTTTGCCAAAAATTTCGTTAATTTTGTCAATGTACGTGAAAACTTAACAATAGTACCGTTAATTTTCTTTTTAAAAACAAAAATTTTTTGTTGACTATTTTGATTTAATTTTTTTGGCTAAAATTTTGGCTAAATATTTCAAAATTCAGCCTTTTTCATCAAAAATTGCACGAAATAAGTTTCTTTAGTCCCCGTTGCCGGAAGTTTTTACCGGAAGTACACATACAAAAAAGAACTAACACAATCTTTGTAAGCTATAGAGGGAGCTAGTCCTACCTCCGCTTCCATTGAGAGTGTTCTGGAATTAAAACCTTGCCGTTTTCTGCGAACTTTATTCTATGATTATCCAAAACGAAGCATTTATTTTTGATCTTAACTAACAAATTATCTAGATTCATAACATTCGAAACAATTGTAGTCCTAATGGACAAACAGCAGTAGCAAGGCTGGTTTTGGTCTAATTTTGGACTGTTACAATCCAAAAACAATCGGATTGTAATCAGTCGGTTTTTCTTATAAATTTCGATCTTTTTCATGTTAATTAAAGAATGAACAATTCAAGTCAAACTCATGTGTTGAAAGGTGCAATTGGCTTCATGAGAAGTTCCGAGTTAATGTATCTAGTTTTTTTACTCAAAAGGTTTTGGTCGTTTTGAATTTTAAAAATAATTGATTTTTAAATAAACTATGGCTTATTGAACTTTGCTACTCTTATTTTCTGAATTTGGTCACTTGAAGCTTAGTTTCAGCGAAGAAAGAAAGCTTTTTCTTTTTTCCACTGAATTAAAATTTAGTCTTTTTGCTTTTTAAGTTATGATTTTCTGGCTTTGATACTACTAGGTATGACAATTTTTTTGAGTTTTAAGAATTGGCCCCTTTTTGACGTTTTTGTTCTCGTTTTTCGTCACGTTATTTCATTATTGAAAAATCACATATTACATTATTGGCGTTCAAAATCAGGCACAATTTAAAATAAAAAAATCTTGAGAGGCAAGAATTTTGGTTTTAAATGCTTCGACACCCCTTTCTCGCAGATTTTAATTGATTTTTTTCATCTGTCTTTAACTATCGTTTTTACTACTTTTTTAGTTGTATTTAGTTGTATGAAATTTTTAGTCGTATGAAATTTCCTGGATTTTGACAGATCTCATTGGTTTTTTCGAGGAATAAATGAGCCTATTTTTTTATTTGAGTAGATAGCTGATGCTTTTCATAAAAAAACGGTTTTTTAACTTTTCTTTTTTGTCTATTTGTTGCGTAGTCTCGTTCATTACAGGTCACATATGAATTTGCTGTCGCCAGGGGAAGGAAATAAGTAAACTAATTTTGTCTCAATTTGACGCTCTTTTCGTTGTCGTAAGACATATTCTGAATAATTACAGGTCTCAAGGGCTTCTTTTGGACGAATTAACGAACATGTTTAATTATTTCATTTTATAGCTAATGGCTTTTATGACTTTGATAATATTTGTTTTCTAAAAATTATTTAATTTTCCCTTTTTTCTTTTTTTTGTCGAAGTATTAATTTTGCCCTTTGTTCTTTTTTTGTCGGCTTATTACCTGTTCTCATTAAAGAGAGCACACATACCAGATTATTGACGTTCGAGGAAGGCTCACTAGAAAATTTTTTGAGGGTAAAATATGCCTTTACTGTTTCGATCGTGTTTTCTCGCAAGTTTTAATTGAATTTTTGCTTGTCTTATTTGTTGTTCTTTTTCTAACCGCATAAAAAATTGATTGAAGACAGGTCTTAATGCCCTCCTATGGAGGCTTTTTTCATCATAAAAATCTTGGATGTTTTCAATTACTATCTAATGGTTTTCATTACCTTGAACCTAATTTTTGCAAAAAAGTAAGCCAATTTTATAACTTTTCTGTTTTTTGTTCTTTTTTGTCTGATTGTTATCGAGCCTTATTATGGAGTGGTCACATATTTTTTTTTATTGAACTACAAGTGTTTTTCTTTAGTTTCAGTTTTATCTGACACTATTTTGACCTTGCTAATAAGTTTTTTTTTAAATATTGGAGAAAGTTTTGGATGTAATTAATGTTTGTTGTAATTGTTGATTGATTTTCTTGTTTGTCTGGACTTGCTTTCTTAATAATGGCTGATTTCATCAATCTAATGCGGCATTTTTTGCTCCACTGATTTATCTGCGTTGGAGGCAATCTTTTTGTTCGTACAATTTTTTTTAATACTTGAATTTTTGGGGGTTTTCTATCTTCCTCATTTGGTAGACTTTTATGCAAAAATTGCGGATGAGCGGGGGCAGAACTTTATGTTCGAACGCACATTACCGAGCCTCCTTGTTTCTATCTGTGATCGATATGCATTTCATAGCAATTTTTCTCTGTCTTAGGTTTATTGATAGTCTTAAATCTCGAGGTTGTTTATAGAGCGGACACAACTTTCTTCAGCTTGCCCTCGCCATACCAGCTATTTTGTCGCAAATTGTCCATTGATCTGCAAGTGTCTTCATTATGCCATACTTTCAACCCTTGTGTCTTTGAATGAGTCCTTCCTTGTATGTTGAGTCTGTTAGCCGTGGACAACACTGCGTATGTCTGGCTGTCTCTATTGGAAGTAGTGTGTGTCCATATTACCATTTATATGGCGAGATTACACAAGATTACAGCTGAACTGTCGTTTGTAGTGGCTACCAGCTGAAGTGTCTTGGGAAGAAAATAGTGTCAGCTAATCGCTTTCCACCTGAATTGCAGGCTCGAAGGAAGAACACGCAGTGCTGACTAACTAGGAGTCTTAATTCCACGAAATTTTAGAGATAGGACCAGATATAGTATAGTGTGAAAACAAAATCTTAATTATCAATGCACACTGATCCAGCTATAATGTGCTGTGTTATTACAAGTTGCCTCTACGAGCCGTATACTGTTTAGACTAGTTTTTGTCATAGTTTGGCGAAGACCCAAGTTGCGCTAGTTCAAGTTGAGTTTCTTGAAATTGTTTTGGAATGTTGAAGCAATGTGTGTGGTGACTGCTGAATGGAAAATTTTCAAAGCAATAATAATTGAAGGCATTAAATAATTCTTTGTGCTAAAATTTTGAATGGTTTCATATCACCAATTTACTAGTACAGGTTTAAGCTCGCAGTTTTCAGCGGGCCGTTTTGTTCGGCGGAGCGTTTAGTCCGGGTAATTACAGCTTTTGAAATTGGTCCTGGTTTTTATATGGTTTTTATAGAGTTTACTACCAATTATTGTTCCGACCCCTCTTGAGGGGGGAGGAACTATATACTCAACTGGGTTTTTTTTTTTTGTTCAGTCAATTTTGGCCGATCGATATATTCATCGTAGAGAGTTGAGACTGGTATCATTAGAAAGCTTGTCCAGCGTAGAATATGGAATTAAAAAGATTTTTTTGATTTTTCGTTTTTGACAGGGAGATATCGGGGTTTAAACTTTCGAGAAAATAGAGTGAATTCCGTTGATTTCATTCACCTTTTTTCGGAATTTTTTACTAGAATTTCGCCAATTTTGATAAAATTTAATAAAATTTTTCATGAAAATGTTGTTGATTTTATGTTTAAAGACAAAATACATTGTCGGCTATTTTCATTGAATTTGTTTGTCACAAATTCCGGCTAAAAATTTTGCAAAATTCAGACTTTTTCATCAAAAATAGCACAAAATAAGTTTCTTTAGTCCACTCTGATTAAATTTGCAGGAATTGCACAACCAAACACCACTAACACAATCTTTGTAGACTGAAAAGGGGGCTAATTCCACTTCAACTTCCGTTGAGAGTGCTCTGTAAATGAAACTTTGCCGTTTTTGCTAACTTTATTCGTTGATTATCAAAAACGCAGCATTTACTTTTGATTCTTTAACAAACAAAATATCTATATCAATGACATTCCAAAAAATAAATATTCCTAATGAACAATCAAAATTAGCAGGACTAGTTCTGTACCAATCTTGGACCGTTACAGTCCAAAAATAATTTGGATTGTCATCAGCCGGTTTTTTATTAAAAAAATTCGATCTTTTTTATATTAATTAAATAACAGAACATTTCAAATCAAAGCTCACTAGTGATAGGTCCTATTGGCTTCCTAATTAGCCCGAAATTAATTTATCTAATTGATTGCTTGAAAGCTAATGGTCGTTTTGACTTTTAAAATATTTGAATTTTAAATAAGAAATGGCTTATTGAACTTTGCCTACATTTTTTCTTACTTTGGTCAACTTGTAGCTTAGTGTCAGCAACCAAAAAGTGCTCCTTCTTTCAGCTGAATTCAAAATCAGTCTTTATTGCGGTTTTACGCCTCAAGTTATGGTGTTCTGGCTTTGATACTAATAGAGTTCACAAATTTTTTTTAATTTTTAGGTATTTGCCCATTTTTCATGTTTTCTAATTTTGTCAATTTACCACGTTATTTTCATTCATATATCATATTTTTTGCGTTCAAAATAACGCACAATTGATGATATTTAAATCCTTAAAGATATAGATTGTGGTTCTTTACCGCTTCGACAATACTTTCTGGAACACTTTAATTGAATTTTTTAAATTTTGTCTTTAACTGTCATTTTTACTTTGTCTTTTTAATCCTATTTAATTTCCTGTACAATGACCCGGTTTGACTGGTTTTTCCTAGAATTGTAGATGAGCCGACGTTCTGATATTAGAAGATAGAAAATGGCTTTCATGACTTTGAAGACAATTGTTCTCCAAAATTTAAAAAAAAAACCTTTCAACTTCGCAATTTTGTTCCTTTTATTGTCTGTTTGTTACCTGGTCACGTTAATTAAAGGTTAAAAATGACATTGTTTTTATTAAGAGATGATTTCAAAAGGGATTGGTGTCGCAAAATCGAATGATTTTAAAGAATTCGTTATGAATTTACTGGCTTCGACATGGGTTTTAAACAAAAAAAAGTAAAGTAATTTTTGATTTTTGTCATATTTGACGTTCTTTTTGTAATTTTAAGACATGTTCCTGTTAATTGCAGGTCTCGAGGGCTTCCTTTGGAAGAATAAACGAACCTAATCAATTTTTTCATTTTGTAATTAAATGCTTTCATGTCTTGGGAAACAAATTTTTCTCGATAAAAACAGGTTTTACATAATCTTGCTTCTTTTCTTTTTGGTCTAATTGTTACCTAGTTTCATTAATGAGAGGCTACATAATACATTTCAAAGTAAGGTGTCAAAAGAGATTGGTGTGACAAAATCTATTATTTTAAAAGAATTCGTTATGAATTTACTGGCTTCCACACGGGTTTTTCACAAAAAAAAGTAAATGAATTTTTGATTTTTGTTAAAATTGTTGTTTTTTTTTGTAGACGTAAGACATATTCTGGATAATTGCAGGTATCAAGGGCTTCCTTTAGAAGAACAGAAGAACCTATTCAACTTTTTCATTTTGTAATTAATGGCTTTCATGTCTTTTTTTTTCGAAAGAAAACAAGTATTACATAATTTGGCATTTTTTTATTTTCTGTCTAATTGTTGCTTATTTTCATTGATGAGCGGCCAAATAATACAGTACTTGTGTTCCAAGAAGGTGCAATCGAACATATTTTGGGGCCCAAAGTCTGGCTTTACGGCTTCAAAAGCATTTTCTGGCAAGTTTTAATTGATTTTTAGTTTGTTGTCTATTTGTTGTTCTTTTTGTAACTGCATGAAAAATTGAATAACAAGTGTTCCTATTTCCCT
This sequence comes from Convolutriloba macropyga, assembly GCF_964194025.1. NCBI lineage: Eukaryota > Metazoa > Xenacoelomorpha > Acoela > Convolutidae > Convolutriloba > Convolutriloba macropyga. The sequence goes on from NC_134473.1 coordinate 25,331,052, forward strand.
TCTATAGAAGCATTGGTAATTGTTATGGCATATTTTAGTTGATTCTTAATGTCTTTCTTTACTTTGAAATTAACTGTTCAGCGAATCTAACGTTTCTCTTCTTTTTTGTCTAATTGTTACCAAGCTTTATTATGAACTTGTGAATAACCATTTTTTTCTGGTGAATTACAAGTTATTTTGTTTATTTTCAGTTTTATCTGACGCTATTTTGACTTTTTTATTTAGTTTTGCTTTTTTAAAACGGAAATAAATTTTTTGATGTAATTATTGTTTGTTGTTGTTATTTGATTTTGCCGTTCGTCTTCGCTCATTTTCTTATTATCGGCATATCTCATCAATCTAATGCATCATTTTTTACTCCACTGAGTTATTTGCTTTGGAGTCTATCTTTTCGTTCATACACCAGTTTTTCTATCTGTTCCTCATTTGGTAGACAATTATGCCAAAATTGTGGATGAGCGGGGTCGGAACCTTATAAGCGATCGCACATTACCGAGCCGCCTTGTTATGTTTAAAGTGATGTGGTCTCTCATTCTCAATGTAAATCAGCTAATAGGTCGATAGAAATTATAATAGACTATGATATTAAACTATGATATCTCTTATTGTTCCAAGGGACGTTGAAATTTTATACTAGCCCTAATTTTTGTTAAACGTATTCTGGCCGATGGATTTAATTAGCTGAGAGCTATAAATGTGGTACCATTAAAAGTTCTGTCGAAAAAATGAATAGAATTTTGAAAAGATATCTCCCAATAACGCAACAAATTTGGATTGTGCTGGAGGGCTATTTTTTTAAGAACTGTTGACACACTGTCTACTTTTTGTTGTAAAAAAGAAATAAAGTTAGAGTAGTTATTTTAGTCACGCAGGGGTAGTAGAATGAGCGCAAACTACTCTTAAAGTCAAGTGAGAAGTTTGTTTCTGAACAAAATTTAAGTCTTCGAGAAAAAAAATTGTTTTACGTGCAGTAAATTAAATTCTGTTTTCGCTGTTGTTTTCTATGTCTTGTAAGCATTGCTCAAAGGTGATGGGTGTGTTTTTATAGCGTATAGTTGTAACAATTAGAATCCTTCCAATGGCTGGCTATTTTTTATTCAATTAGCCCTAATTTGTTATTGAAATATCAATGAACTTTTGAGTTTCCCACTTTTCTCTTGTTTTATCACTTTTCGAATAAATGGTGTATCTAATTTGCTCGTTAATGAGGTATTGCTAAATTTATTAGAAACGGAAGGCTGTGCAGTTTTTGTTTTTCATTACTTTGACACCATTTTTTCTAATTTTTGAGTTAGCTATTAAGTTTTATACTTATATTCTTTTTGTTGTTTTTTCTCATTGGTGCCTTATTGGCCTCCAACATAGCCTAAGTGAATGGATTAATTGGTTTAAGTTTATAATTAAGACAAATTATCATAGAGACAATATTATTTTCATAGTTTTAATAAATTTTCCAGTTCCCGATTATTTGGTATCCTCCTCGCTGTCTCGTCACGTAGTCCTATTAATGGCAGATCTTATTGGCTTCAGATGGAGTAGAATGGTTTCTAATTGCTGGCTGGTGTGTCGTAGAAATATCTTTTACTTCAACGATCTTTTGTGTTCCGGGAACTTTAATTTTGTCTACCTTTGGATCTCGCCTGCATTCTTTGCTAGTAGTTAAATTTGTCCCGAATTAGTAATACTAACAAGTTTTGTACGTTTTATACTGATTAAGTTCACGTTTTAGGGTTTTAGAGTATAGCCCTGTGTTTTAGTGTCTTTGAAGATAAAATCAAACGTTGACAGGCTAAAAATTGAGAAACCTAAGCCTCTTAAATGACAAAAACTCTTGTTTGATAAATATTTTCCAAGTATCTGTTGTTATTATAGCTGCGAAGCTGTAAGCTGAGCGAAGCTATATTGCGGTGCTCTTGGTTTTTTTACAATTCAAAGAATTTGAATTGTATTGGGGCGCTGTCTTTTTTTTTAAGATCTGTTCACACATTTTCATGATTTTTGAAGTCAAATTGGAGTAGTGATTTTGGTCACGCCGAAACAGGAAATGGAGCGAAAAAGCGAGAGGTTTTGCGGCGTGAATTTTTTTCGCTCTAATTTTAAAGTAGAGTGCGAAAATGGTGTTTGAACAAAAATTCGGTTTTTCGGTAGTGGTTTTTTGTTCACATGCGGCAATTTCACTCTGATTTTTACTGTTTTTTCGATTTTTTGGATCGGATTTTTTTCTAAATGGTTTCCCAATCAATTCACAGCTCATTCTAGGCCTAGTTTTTTGTTTGAATTAAATTTTCATTTCTCGCTAGTGGTTTTTTTGTTCACATGCGGCATTTTGACATTGATTTTTTGTTTTTTTTTTAATTTTTTGATCTGATTTTTTAAAAATGGTTTTCTCAATTCACTCATAGTCCATTCTAGGTCTAGTTTTTCTGTTTAGTCAGTGAAAATTCTGTGAATTGTGCGTCAGGACTTGTCCTGCTATGTTTTTTTGTTTCGTCGTCTGACGCTCTTTTTTCGTTTTTTATTTGTTCACACAGCAAAGCTGAAAAAGTCAAATTTTCTGAATGACTTCTTCCTCTCACTAACGGCATTTGCGCGCGTGACGTCATTTCTTACTCGCTTTAGCAAAAGTTTTTAGATTATTTGCGTGATTAGATTTTGATCATACGTGACTTACCTCACTCAATAAAATGACTTTTGCACTTTAAAACTTAAGTTTAGTTTGAATTTGTTTAAGGTCAAAGGAACTCATTTGTGCAGTTAAGGTCCCCAATAAGAGGCTTCTGCGGAATGATATTGAACAAGCTTTATTAATTTATCGCTGAATGTTTTTTACTTAGTTTTTTGAGCGGCGTCGATTTTTTTTCAGTTTAGATCTGTATCTGTTTCTATCTCTATTATATGGCACGCAGGTCTATTCTTTCGCAGCTATTCCGGCAATCTGCCGGCTATGTTTTTCATTTAAAAAGATGCGATATTTATTTGGACAGCTAGTTGACCTTGAAAGTATTCCATCGTGACTGATCAGCCAGCATTTTTAATAGCAGGAAAATTATACTGAAATAATATTTACAATATTTGATACTCATCTACGTTCAACAGATTCTACGTTTCCAAGTTTTGATAAATTGTTTAGCATATGATTGAAACATTAAGTGCGAACGCACATTGCTGCTCGTTGAAGAATTTTCTGCGAACGCACATCTGTTTCTCGTTGCTTTAGGTGTGAGAGGAATTAAGAATAAGAAATTTGAAAGCTTCATAAAATGCTTTCTATACCGGGTTAGAGAAATGAACTCTTGAGGAAGATATAGAGTGAGCTATAAGAGATTCCCAAGACTAGAGCTTAAGATCAGTTGATGCAATTGTTAGCACGCTAGGCTTGCAAAGATACGCTAGTTCCGATCCGGTACTGGTGTATTTTAAAAGTAGTTGCGCCTGATTAGACCCCTCTGACATTTTGATACAGCCATCAGGCCGAGAAGTCTTCTCTAACTGAGAAGATGTTAATCGTTTTTGTACCGGCTTTGTTTTGTACAGGTGCAATTGCATCATTTTGACTTTCTTTTGCCAAATGAAGGAGTCGACACCTAATTAATCTTGTCTCGTTGACGAGATTTGTCCTCAAGATAGAGCATGATGTTCCTACAGGACTATTGTAGTACCGCTTTTCTTTCAGATTTGCTTTCAATGTAAATTGGTATTCATGTCTTGGTAATATTGGTGCGTGAATGATATTAATTATTGTCACATTCTTCTTGTTTATCACGTTTTTGGGCGCTGAGCTTTTAATGCGAAATGCTTTTGCGTAGTTTTGATGGCATGCTCCATTGATGTAACATTAGGATCCCTCAAATAGCTTTTAGCAGCTTCGTCTTTACCGTTTTTCCTTCTTTTTCAGCAGGAAAATATTAGTCTCCATTTGGCCGTGTCTCACTTGGGCCGCTTGAAAAAGTCACTCTTTTGTGGTGAAGAGGCCTTAGCGGCTCTGTGACAACTGGTAGATCAACGCCAGTCTAGAACCCCTTTGCCTAACTGTCCCCTCAAGCCCACACTTTGCTAGGTCCAAGTCAACTTTTATCACAAATGGTGGATTGCATAGCAGAAGAAGAGAGTGAACAAAACGTGAACAGAAGAGAGGAAAAGCTCTCATTGCTCTGTGTTAGAAAGTAACCTTTGTTGTTCCAACTATCTTTCTCTCTTTTTCTTTCCTTGTCCTGTTCCCTTTGTTAGCTTAGAGATTAGTTGAATAAATTGTATGGAGCAGTTTGCCGCATACTCTTATTTACCAAGTTTCCGTATATCCTCATACTTATTTTTTCAATTTTTGCTTTATTATTGACATTTTTACTTTTTGTATACCTTTTTTTACTCTTTTTTTTGCGCCCTGAGGGGTAAATATGAGCAGCATGCGGTATTATTATGATTATTATAACTAACCGAGTTAGTGAGCTTTCTCGGGATATGATCACGCTACATTAACTTCCAAATTGAGTAGGAAATTTATTTTGAAAACAAATGATACCATATTTTTATACCAATCTATCTGTACACACAGTATTGTTGTTTAAAGCTATCTCTTTTAAATATCAAGTATAGTAGGATTTATTATAGAATCTAGGGCGAAATTGAACTTCGAACCTTCTCTATTTGTCTTGAGTAGCAGTGATTGTCCTAATTTTTAAATATAACTCCATTTTACCATTTTTCAAACCCTTTGCTTATCTTTTTAATAGTTTTCTCTTCTTTGATCGCAATTTTTGTACATCCTTTTATCATTCTGTTTATTTCAATCATTCTTGCATTTTTTTAGCTTAAAATTTGATTTAATTACCTGTGAACTTGATTGAAATTTATTGCTATTTCAGCCGTTCTTAGTGATTTTAAATTAAAATTTCCAAGTTTGTTTGTCTGTTCATATACTCTGTATAGTGAATGCACCAAAGTATTTTATTACAATAGAATCATTTTCAGTGGCGGAAAAATGAAACCAGGTAAGGTTTATTTTCTCGTCTATTTAAACCATGTTATATTTTCCTATATCGTTTACGAGGGCACAACTTTCCACTACATATCAAATTCTTTATCGCATAAGAGTACCATGATAGCTGAAAAAATAAAATGAACTACATCAAAATTTTTTGGTGGAGAAAAATGATCGTTGATCGCTTGTGTTGTATAACTATTCCTCTGTTTACTATTAAATGCGTGCTTAACACATTGGTCAACTTATTTTGACAGGAATTATTGAAGAGCAAACGTTAAATGCACCTTCGTTCATCATCTGTCACGTAGTATGGATTTTTACAGTATATCAGCTTTCAATCAACTGGTGCAAAATTATGCTGATTTATTAATAGTGAGTTCTATTGATAAGAACCAATCTCCTAACAGAAAAAAATTAACAGGCTCTCCTAAAAATTTCCAAACAAAATCTAACAAAATTTCGCCTAAAGAATCGCCTGGTAAAGGCTCAAAAAGCCTCAGCGTTTCTGTATGGCGCAAAGAGATTCGATTGGAAAAGCAGATTTAAACGAGCAAATACAATTGCAAAGAAACATTTTTCAAACTATTACTACAAAGTTTTCCCTTTTGTCAAACTTCTTGAACATTAAATGAACCGAATTAAAGCTTTGCTATATGATAGAAGTCTTATATAATTATGTGATTTAAACCGCAGCTTGGATTATTGAAAAATGACCATTCCTGTCATGGGTTGCGAAAAGAGCTAACATTAAAATGTGCTAATGGTAGAAATATGTTTTTTACAACGTAATGTTTATTTAATTTTTGCATGAATCGTTTTAGTAGTAAACTGGGAAAATCTGACAGCTCAAAAGCATGACAACACAAAAGCAACCGCTAATACAGAGCAGCAGTTTTAACTTAAATATAGGAATTTTTAGTCAGATTAGATTGTGTCAAAATTCGTACTAATTTAGTTGGAACATGATCTTAAACTTTTTTATACTTGCAAATAAAAAAACAATAGTCTATTTAGAACACTAATAGAATTAGAGTAGTTTCTAATTGAGCTACTAACAAGGAGGCTCTCTAATGTGCGTTCCTACAAAATGTTCACATGATGATTCAAGGTCATAAAACATCACATGTGACATAGAGTCCATACAGAGTTTAATGTTTTTGTTAAAAGAAATTACCAGGGAACCGCCATTGATGAGAATAAATTAAATATTGACAAAAATATCAAAAAGGACCGAATTCAAAAATAATTTGACATTTTTGAGAACATATATAATGAAAGATCATACGAAAAATCTGTCGAAAAATTGCGAGAACAATGTGTCTAAGCCATTGAACCATAAGCTGTTCACTCAAAATTCTAAAATTCTGTTCATGATAGATTAGGTCTCGCTCCAATGGAACCTGCCATTTTTTAAGGTAATGTGTTAATTATCTAAAAATAAATTATTTAAAAAAATTTTTACAATAAATTGTTGTATCAAATTCATTAAAACAATTAAGAATTACTATATGCGATTAATAACGTTCCCTTAAACCCGATTTAAAGATAGTGAGACCTGTCATTAATCAGAATAAGTATTACGACTACGAAAAGAACAACAAAGACAGGCAAAAATTTTGTGTTTTAAAAAGTACTGGGAAAAAAGTGTCAACACTAACAAAAGCATTCACTCAAAATATTAAATACATATGTTCAAATAAGCTTTTTTCTAATGACGGAGTGTTGCATGTGGATATGTGAAGCTCTAAATAAAACTATACGAGAAAACTTAAAACAGTAATTCATTCTACGAACCTGACTTAATACTGTTTTTACCACTGTATCAAGTGCTCATTGTGGCGAGAACGGTCTTTAATTGTTTTACCGACGGCTGTTAATGGCTTCTTTTTCACAGTTAGAAAAATCTTCGAAGTCTTTTTTTACGAAACTGCTATTTGACCTAAATTTTGAAGGTTTTTTTAAATGCGGGCTGCACTAAATTGCTAATTATGAGGTTTTTTCTGCAAAGTTGTTTCTTTTGTGATTTATTTGTTATATGAAATTGATCTCATACAGCATTTTTTTCTTGTTGATGGAGCTGAATTGTAACTTTTAGTCAATTAGCAATTAAATACATGTTTTTGTTATTAGGCAATTCTGAACCTTCAGTTCATTCCCGGTACGCTCTTTCTATATTGTTTTCAGTTTTCCAGAAGCTTTTGTTAAAATGCTCAGCCCTTTTCCAGTTATTTTTGTCGTTTCTCTAAATGTTCGTTTTTCTCTAATTCTTTTTTCTTCCTCATAATTATTTTCACTAAAATTAATTTATCGGCACTGTCACTTCCTTTCTCTAATACAAGCGTGGTAACGATTGGAAGGGTGAAAATGATTGGAACTTAGTTTTTGGTGATATAAATACACTGAATTAAGAAATAAAAGTTAAGTAAATTTGTTTAACGTCAACCCAATAGCTATCAAAAATTTTGATTACTCAAGTTAAAGTCTCGCCTAAATGAGAGGCGCCAAGATAGATAGATGAGAGACAAGATAAGATTTTGTATTTTGGCCAAGGAAAGTGCACTTATCGTTAATGAGAACGTCTTTTCCTATAATGTTTCTCCTGACAGTAATTTTTTTAAGCCTCTCTCTGGTTCCTACTCTTTGTTTCTAGATCTTTTTTACTGCGGTAAATCTACAAAGTCTACTGTGCAGTTTTTTCCTGGCAGTCTGTTGGCTCAGTTTGTTTGTCTCGGCGTGCTAATGAGATATGCTCTTCGGCTGTAATTACTGAACTGTTGTGCTCCTAGTTTTTTCATGGATTCGAATGTGATTTACTGAGTGTAATCTTTGAACCCACCCCATCCAAAATTAATGTTCATGTCATTGAGCACCAATAATATATATCTAACCATTAAGAAAGGTTGATTGAACGGAAGAGACTCATATTTGTTCATTTATTCCACATGCAACTTCGGTAGTACAATCCAACGCTGGTATAAATTTCTTGCTCTGCCAAAATTATGGTTGTAGCTATCATCAGGAAATCGAACGCAGGAGTCTAACTACAGCAAATAGAAGAGCATAGCGTGTACTGTCTGTTCATTTGCATAAAAATTGGGCCGCAATTGTGACTACACTTTCCTACCCTCTATTTATACTAACCCTGATCCTGTTACATAAATTAAGTCAGATAACTTGAGTGTATTTCCTGCAGGTCTAAGTCAGCTAATTGTCCGGCATTGGAGATAAGTTTTTATGGGACTTAATTTCTCAGACCCGTGGGTTTCTGTCCGCCCCCACCCCAAGATTACTCCGTTCCTCAACGAAGTTATTCTTCAGCATTTATATTAACTTTGTGTTTGCAAGCAAGTTTTTTTTACCAAACCAGAACAGCAAAAATTTACGCAAAATAACTGTGCACAATTTTACAGAAATGTTGATAGTGTATTTAAAGGCGTCATTTATACATTGTTAGCAAATTTTCCCCTAAAAATTGTTATTATCGAATTTTCCAATTAAGGAAGCTTCATTTGGTGTCATTTTGATGCGGTGTGAGGCTGATTTGTGTGTATTTTTTAATAGTGCGGTTTGAATACCTGAATAGCTATTTATGGATTTTACTAACTAAATATAGCAACTTATGGTTGGTACTTTTAAAGTACTGATTTCAGATATGGTCTGTTTTTATGGATAGTCGTTAAAGTGAGATGCGATTATTTAAACTGCGGCCGCAACAGACCGTGCGCCAGTTGGATAAAAGAGTGGAGAACTGAAGAGATTTCACACAAATTGAATCGTAAAAGTATGAAAATGTCTGTAAACTTGTACATTTCGAGATAGTTTTTATGTATTTGAAGTTTATTCTTCTTGGACTGTTGATACTTTGTAGAGCTTATTTTGTAAACAGTATGAAATAAATCCTTTCAATTTATCCTTTTGGTTCGCTGAATTAGGTCATATATGTGACATCAGATTAGAAATAAGTTAACCTAAACTTTTAACGAACTTCAGAATCGTCAAATAGTGGAAGCACCTCGTCACAAACTCTTAATTGGGTCGTATTTATTACAAACGTTGCCTCGAACTCCTCAAATTTACGTCTTTTAACTTTGAGAGGGATCAACGTACTATTATTCTCCAAGCGAGCCATAATTTTACGTCGTGAAAACGCCAATTGTCCGTCGCAAGCCGTGGAATATTTTGTTTCTTATTTAGAGGTACCTTTAAATACCCCCAAATCATGGATTATATCAAAATAGATTTATCTGGTTTAAATATAACTTTTCACTTTCTTTTACACTTTGTTATTTGTTTTGTATGACATAAAATCAAACAAAAATTTCAAAAGATTGTTACGATAACTGTAATATCTTATTGATTTCAGCCTAAATTTTACTAAGCAAATTATAGGGGGTTTTAATTGTTCTTTATAATTTTTTATTTACTGATATCTGTTTATCCGGACTTACAAATTAAGGTGAAATTGGTGGGTAGGGGGGGGGGGGAGGGTGAATTAAGGCGGCTCCAACAAACCTGAGTTCTCTAAGTTTCCAAGTTCTTAAGTAGATACGTTTTTTGCCACCACATACTTACATGCCTTACCTGTGCCTTACAGAATATAATTTCGGAATTCGAGCTGTCAAATTTGAGTAGTGTTTACACATCATGAATATGATGAATGAACAGAAGATTGTAGCCGCGACTTAATTAAAATTTCACTTGTGAGCAATTTTAAGTCCACTTGGCACATTTCACAGTTCGTTTGAGAAGGTACTTGCATTAACCGCGTGGTCTGCTATGTCTTGTCATTTGGCTATGTGGCTTGGTTTGAAGTGCAGGCGTCCTATTATTTTACCATATGTCGTGACTTGGCTGTTTGTTTTATTATTTTGACGGCTTAATTTCGTTGACATTTTTATTTTTACCCTTAGCCTACTATCTATATTGCTCACGCGGTCATTTTCAAAATGGAGGTCAGCAAAAATTTTTTGTCAGTTTTCAGTGCTAATGGAGGCGAATTTTGCAGTTTATAATGGCGTTCTATTCACTAGATTTATATACGAAAGTTTAGGTTTTTGCTATTTTGTAGCCGAAATTGAGGTTTACTAAGGATTCTCTTTTGATAAACTTTCTTATTTCTGTAATTTGCGTGTGTTTTTATAAGGGAGAGTCCAATTTTGGAAGGTTAGTTCAATTAATGCAAATTGACTGACATAAATTTGCCATCGATTAATTCCGGACAAGTTAAGAAAGGCCGATTTCCTGTCCCCCCCCCCCACCCACTATATTTCTGGAAACTTTTCACCTCAAAACCTGTTACCCAAATCCTACGAATCTCTAATTTTTGTTCCGACTCCACCCTCTTGGGGGAGGGGAGGAGGAACTATATGCTCAACTGTTTTTTTGTTCAGTCAATTTTGGCCGATCGATATCTTCATCGTAAAGAGTTGTGTTTGTAATGGAGCCGCAGGGATAACAAGGCTAGTTAAGGTCTTCTAATTGTTTAATTTCACAATCAGAAAAGATACGGATTTTTTGTGGCGCGTATTTTTTCTCTAACTTTATCAAAATTAGACCCGTCAGTTTTCATACCGAGGTTTGTCTAATTGCAGATCTCATTTAAGTTCCAATGATGCATAATGATCACATTTAATGGTTTTATAGAAATCTTCAAGCTTTCTCTGGCTTCGATGTAGTGTATTTGTAAATTTTTTAATAATTTGCCTGCATTTGTTGTCTTTTCTGTAATATTGTGAATTGATCTTGATTTTTGACAGCCCGTATATTTTCCTAAAGATTTATAATTGATCATATCTGATGCTTTCAATTGACACCTCTTGGCTCCTATGACTTTGAATATTTGTTTTATCGTTGATCTTCGACAGTCTTATTCTGGGTTTCGAATGGTGATCCTATGGATCGGTCGTTGATCCTAGGGATCAATCCTTGACAGTCATGAATGAACGATCCCTTTTCTTTCTGGTAGAACAAGAATGGTTTATTTTAATTTGTTTTAGTTTTCACTATTTTTTTATATCGGTACTACGAGTTTTCCAACTACTCCGGGATTGCAAGTTTTTATTACATTTACATTTAGTTCTTAATGGTGTCTTGTAACAATAATAAAGGCTGGCACGTTTGTTGATAAAAGATGTTGAATTGAACATGATTTTTAAAATTTTCAGTAAACAGCTACGGTTTTAATGGCTTCGACATCGCTCTGTGCAAAGTATAACTAAATTATTGGTTTTTGCTTTTAGTTGCCGCGGTTTTTGTAGTCGTTCAACTCATTCTAAATGAGGTTGTTTGCTCAGTCAGAATTGCTAATATTGAGGTTTAAATGAATCTATTGGTGCCTTCATTTTATAGCTTATTGTTTTGATGTCTTTGAATTTGTTTGTTTTCAATATCAATGTATTTTTTGAGTTGTGCCTTTTTTGTTCCTTTTATGAACATTTAATTCATTCTGTGTCGACGCGGCCCATCCACTTTTTTCTGCGGCAATTATTGATATCTTTGCTGGATATGTAATTGTTGGCTTTATGACTGTGACACTTTTTTTCAAAAAATTGTGTTAATTTTTGTTTCCTGTCATTTTCCGTGTTTTTTTTTATGAAGAGCTACATGTGACTTTCGTTTTAATTTTTAATCGGATGCTCACTTGACTTTGTTGCTAAATTTTTCGGAGAAAATACATTTTGAATTTTTGCTGTAATTGTTGTTCAAAGAGCACGCGTCATTACACAGTAAATCATTATGAGAAACTTTGGCACATGCGTCTGGAGGGTGCACATTATTTTTTCAAAAGACTATTTTAATATTTTCTAACCTTGTTTGATTTTATGCAGGTTTCTATCTGCTCCTCATTTGGTGGGCAATTAAGTCAAAATTTTGGATGAGCGGGGTCGAACATTGTGTGCGAAAGCACATTACCGAGCTTCATTTTCTCTTCTAATTCCTAAAGTCTTTGCCCAAATTGTACATATATTAAATGTGCCCTATTATCTTGGCTCTCTTCTTGCAAAATCTTTTAATAATTGATCGAAGCTCCAAAATGCTCAATCAGAATTTATACAAGTGTGCTTTAGCAAATTTAAAAATTGTAAGCGGTGTCTTTTCTATAGTTTAAGGTGTTGGTTTTCTCCTTACAGGCAATTTGGTGCTTAAGCTCCTCCAGTCATTTTTTTAAAAATAAAAAGAATAGTTGTAACATATATAATTGCCCCACAAATAGGACGCTCCAGAAAGTTGAGCCGCAGTTTGTGGTCTTTGAATGTTTTTCATTATTTTTTGTGAAATCAAAAACAGGGTAGATTCTGACTCAGTTTGAAAATATGCAAAATTAATTCTTTCGTTCGGGCCTTTTTTTCCGAAAGCAAGTCATTAAAGATAAATTAATTTTGTGCTTGCTTTGAAAGTAAGAGTTTTGAAAAAATGCTCTTGTATTATCCAATAACGAATAGTTGATTTTGGTCTATTAAACGTTTGAAACTAATCAAAGAGGAGCTGTTTGGATGAAAAAGTAACAATGAAAAGTGTTAAATTATAAAGTTGATTTCCTGCAATTAAATGTTGATTTTTTGTTGCTTTATTGAAAACTGCTTGCTTGTTTACTTATTGCGTTCCGTGTTGAAATATTTGATTGGCATCAAATGAAGTTTTCTTTTTATATTTGCTGAAATTTTAGTGTGAAGCTTTGTTTGATAGCTTTTTCCATACTTATCTTTCTGAAGCATATTTTTGTTAAGTTTGTGTTAACCTCTTTCTGCCATTATTTCTTTTCAATTAGATTCTTCGAAATCTTGCCAACTAGTACGGTGTCAATTTTTGGACCCTAGTTAAGTAGGCGCGTGAACTGACTGTATTTTTCTCCAGGTTAAAGAATTATCGATGGCTCTAAATCTTTCGCATTACAAAGAAAGTGTATTGACAAGTTGATATAAAAATTGGGATCTCTTCCTCTTGGGAGAAATTGGCAAATAATTTGTTTGAATTACTACTTGCTTTTGGAGGTAGTTTTAATGTCATTGAGTTGGGTGCCGAAAAGTTATGCTGAGGTATATAGAGATTGATGTTATAGATAATGAAATTGAGATTTATAGGGTTCGCTTGATTTTTTTGCTATGATTTTCCTGTTTTCTCGGAAATCAACTGTTTCCGTCGACTTTTGTTAATTATGATGCACTAAACTCAAAAGTCATATCGTCTGTGACAACACCCACATACATACCAAATGTATACAAAATTAATTTAATTTTCCTTGATTGTTTAACATCAGAAGGAACGAATTAAAATCAGAATTTCGAATCTATTTGTTGATAAGTGATGACTAACGAACAGATCTTTATGCAGTTCCAAATGGCCAATTGTTTGAAAAGATACAAATAGTCAAAAGTACCGAAAATTATTTGATTAAATTTAAACAGCTGCTTGCCGAGAAGCCTTTCATATTCGGTTTTTGAATGCGTTTCCTCGGGTTGTTATTATTTAATAATCTTAAAGGCATAATAACTTTTGCATTTGATATTATCTTCCTGTCGTTAAGCAATGCATAAAAATGCTTTAATATGGTTCTTTTTCTTTGTCGAAAATCTTGTGTTATTTTAGCTATTGCTGTTAGTAGATATCATTATTTTTGGATTAATAATACCAGTATTTAAAATATCAGTTCCGGATGATTGGTTGTGCCTCCGGTCATTCGCAATTATTTCGTATATTTCAGAAATACTTTTCGAATTGTTTTATTTTAAACGCCCTTGTCCGTGCTCAATTGTGCACAGTCGACGATCCATTTCCGGAGCCATAATAATTTCTTGAAGTTGATGAATGTTGTCCTTTCACGGTCCGCCCTATGCAACTATTTCCCATTTTGAAACCTTCAGTTAGAAGTTTTGAGAAAGTTATTTTGGGCGGAAAATTTTGATACTGTTTACTTTAACTGTCCAAGAGTTTGTGAAAACTATTACTTGTTTTCGCTTTAGCTCCACGGGTAATTTTTGGCTCCATAAATTTCGTGTTATATTAAGTTTACCTTATATTTAATACTTTTCTGTAATTAAATACCGTTTTCGAGCGAGGAATAAATCTTTCTTTTAAGGTTAATTGTGTTGACATAAGTTTGTTGGTTATGTGTCAAAATTTGACATTGATTTTCATTTTTTTCATTGAAAGCAGAAAAAAATGAAAGTGAAATTCAGATTTTTACGGCAGTTGTCCATTTGTGTACCTGTAAATCTATTTATTAATTGCGGTAGCTGAGTGTTGGTTTTTCGATGCGCATTTTAAGGACTGTAATGATGTGTAGCAAACAGAAAAAGGAAACAAAATGTTCAAATTGCATTTTAATTACGCGTGTCTGAAACCCCCGATTATTTTTGCACGTTTTTTTCGAGCACTTACTATTCTGCATATTGGTCACTTCGGAGAAATTTAAGGGCTCTTTTTTGCATTTTATCTTGTGTTCGTCACGCGAAATTTACCTTTATTACAATTTTTCATTTTATCAGGTCGTTATTATTTTGAAAATGAAGAAAACTGCACATTAGGTATACGACGACTATACGCGTCACTTATCTATATTTCCCAATTATAGGCTCGACGCTTTTCTGCGCCTCCCATGAAAACAGTTCTAAGGCCTTCCATTGTTCAAGATTTCCTTAAAATTTGTCTTTTGTATACGAGGCAAATTTAAACTCTCTTTTTCAATAGGTCAATTGAACAGTCGAAATTGTTAATGTGCTGTTTTTAACTAAAGATGAATAGAAATGCACCCTTTCAGCTTGTTAGCGGAGGCACGGCGCTGACAACTGCGGGTCAAATTATTTGATCATTGAAATTGACATTATTTCGCCTGAAACACAAATTTTTTCACCAAATTTGTTGAGATATTTTATCGTTCACCGTGGACAAATTTTTACTTTTTACTCCCGTTTTTTTTCAAACTGTCGCGAACTAGACGTGATTTTTATGTGAACATGTATGAAGAAAGACAAGGCTGTCTTTTAATATAGGTCAACGGGTATTTTAAATGGTTGACTTGATATTTTTCAGTTGCTCTTACTTGACCAAAATTATTGGACTAATCTTACTTTTATTACAGCCTTGACGAAAAAATATCGATCGTTAAATTCACCTGCGGAGAAAAATATCTGATAAATAAAAGCGAGGGTTTCTTCATACAGAGTGTTTAATAAATCACAAACAATTGTTTGCTTTGCAGCTATTGAGTGTAAACTACACTTTATATTTCACTCCATTTGAGAATCCGCCAAAATAGAAACAATACAAAATCAACTCTTTTTATTTCTCCTCTTTTGAGCTCTCACCTCTTTCGCACTACTTAAGACCTAACTTGATTTTTCAGTCATTATTTCAGTCATTTTTCCACTCACTCTTTCCTCATTTCTCCCTACAATCTTCCTGTGCTGTTTCTGGTCAGCAAATATAAATCTTTTAATCAATCTTTTCATTGTCTTTTTGCCATTTTCCTTCGTTTTTCCTTAGTTCGCTCCATCCGTACTCAATTCTGGACCATAGTCGTATTTTCATACTTCTTTCTTACTGACCATTGGACATAGAGAAATGTGCGTTATGGTTTTTGGAGAAAGAAACGAAAACATATTTGTTGTTTGTTTACAGTGAGGAGATGTTTTGGCCATTTGTTTTGCTGTGTTTATCCATTGTATGTCTTACCACATTTAGTTTATAATTTATTCACAATCCTACCAAGATTGTCTGTTGTTGTATTGTCACTGTACTTCATCACAGCCACACAAACATACTCAAGTATTCAACGGGTCACCAAAATGCTACTCATCATAAAATGCGCAATTGAACAAGATTTATTGTAACACTAAAAAAAAGGAAGAAAAATAGTCTCACAATGTTTATGTTCCATCTTTAGCTTCATATTTTATCGCTATCATATCTCTGCTCTTACATGTGGCAAAAATCGACTGATTTGAATCGAAAATGTTATATACAAGTAACAACATATATCGATTTTGGCCTGTTTTTAAGCCTACCTTAATTTTTAATGGGCGTCCGTTAGTTACGACTCTTTCCTTCTCTTTCTCTTTCTGAGCTAGCCTTCCTAAAATCACCTGTCTAACTATCCAATCAAGGAGTCTTGGTTCTTCATTTGCAAGTTGCACATACCTTCCTTTACTCTGTTATTGTTTACTTGTTTATTTATTTGTTTGCCAGTCCATTTTACATCATTCAGTTCAAAATGTCCCAGATTGTTCAATTGTGGACTGGCTATGTTGTTGTTTACAGTGTTTTTGTGTTGTTATTTATTAAGATGGTTTCATGTTCCAATTGTTTACTTTTCCAATGTTCGTTCCAAAGTCATTTAAATGCATCTTTTCCTTCCTTTTGTTTGTCCAAGACCTCGCGCTGTATGACTTTTTGTTGCTCCAAATATTTGACGGATATTCCAAAGCAATTCTCTCTAAGGGGTGGAGTCATTTCAATAGAAGATATATTTTTTTTATACTTTCATTAACTAAATTCACATACAGTTTAGTTAGTAATTGTAATTTTCTATCTTGAACTTTTCACTTAAGTTTTTTCATAGTTGGTTGATTCTATTCTTTTATTGTTACAATTTGCTTCATGCAAACAGGAATTCATCAAAATTATTATTACTAGATAATCTCATTGAAATGGATAATTATCATTATAGTGGTAGAATGTGCTTTATCCATCGTTTTTATTAATCTACTGGATTTTTTTACGCAGTGACATAATGCGTGTCTATTATTTCTTGATGATAAAGCTTGTTATCTGCAATAATTAACAAGACAAGTTCTATTGCCCAAAACGTTAACTTTCTGTTTTTTTATGTATCTGATCTTTTTTCTGTGAGTTTCTGCTAAAAAGTTTGTATAATTTATTTGCAGCATTTCAAGTCTGATCACTGTTTTTAATTTTAATGAGCGTAACTTTTTTATATCTTCTCAAAAAGCCTTTGCAAGAATTGTGTCCAATCTTTGTTTTTGTTTATTCTGTGAGAGGAAAAGAGGAGAAAATTTGTTCAGAAATCCTTAGAAATTAGTTTAAATCCTTATTAAAAGTTAAATTTTTGGATTTTTTGAACTCAAAAACTTCAAGAAAAGATTGAAAGAATGAGTTTTTAAACTAGATCCCAGAATTTAGGCCTTTCGATTTAGGCTGCCTTGGTTTTTAGATTTACCAAATCATTTTTTAGTTGTATTAAATCATCGCTAGTTTTGAGATAAAAGTATGAAATTTTGAAAATTAAAAAAAATTTTGTAGTATAAGTTATTGAAAGTCAAATTATTATTCTGCCTGTTTGCTTTGCATTAATCTTCCCGTATGTGACAAACGGCTGATAAAAGAATACTCTTTTTATACTTAATTTTCTTATATTCTTTTTCATGATTATAATATCTAGCTCGTTATGGGTCAAATGCCGGCAATAGTTAAAAAAAATGACTGTAGGTTTGGAAAATTTGACTTAATTTTTGCCACTTTCAGTTTTAATTTCACTCTAGTTTCTCATCGAAGAAGTAAAAAAATTCCGAATATTTGTTCGTTGCATAATTTTAGCTTCTAACTGGCAAACAGTAAAAAGAGGACAAACCCTTAAAAGAACTCGCTTTTTGAGCAGTGAGCATTTTCGTTATTTTTAGGCATTTTCAGTTTTATTTGTTTTAATCAAATTTTGGCAGTCGTTATCAGACGGCAATTTTGAGGTTTTTATTTAGAATTCATAACAACCGTTTAAGGATATATCAATAGAAAGCAAAAATTACTGTCTTTTTACTTCTGTTCTGATTTGTTTTAAAATTTGTTGGCTTCCGGAAACTAGCCTGAACTTATTTTCAGTTTCCTTAATACAAAGTTTTTGTTTGGAGAATGGGTGACTAATTTTATTTTGTTCTTTCTTTGTTGGGGGTGCTTTATAAATACAAATGCTTTATAAAACAATCTCAAAAATATAGAGATGGTTTGGAGCAGCTCTATGATGTTTCAAAAGGAGCATTCGGTAAGAGAGTTTAGAAGATTTTTATTGAAGAAATTTTATATTTTCCTTCTCTTAAAAAAATTTACGTCACATAGATTTCAAAATTGCGAATCCATATGTTTTTAATAGCCGCAAAGCGATAGCTGAGCCTATTATTGGTCTTCTCTTGGTTTTTTTTCGTCGTCAAGATTTTTACGGCCGTATGAGATCGCAATTACTTTTTGTTCATTCGTTCAAGCAATTTCAACTAAATTGCGTGCATGACGTCATTTATCATTCTTATTGGAGCGAATTTTTGTTCGTTTGCGTGATTAAGTTTTTCGTCACACGTGACTCTCCTCACTCAAATTTGACTTGACCTCCTCACTCTGAATTTGACTTTTCTTCACTTTTATTCAAATAGATAAGGTCAAGTAAATGTGAGTCACTCTAATTGAGCAATAAGTTTTACAGAGTATTAATAAAAATATATCATCTCAGCTTTTAATAAAAAGAATTTTTTTGCTTTTATTTTTTGAGACTGCGGATCTACAATGCTATTGCGTCTATTTTCTGGTTATCTCCCAGCTATGTTTTGTATTATTGTTGCTTAAGGAAACGTACAGAAAAGTATTTTTCAGCGGAAATTTGTAAATTTAGACTGCATAATCTTTTCTGTTTTGCACACTGAAACGTTTAGTCCTCCTCATCAAATTATCACCTCTCCCACCATGCTTTTCCCCTCATGCCCCCAAATGATAATAGTGATTATTTGATTGGTTGAAACGTCCTGTATGAATCACCTTCAATGCAAGTTCTTGTTTTATTATTGTCCATGTTTGGTACTTTTTCCGGTTATTTTCTTACAAAGTAGTTGAAAACTTAGCGTAGTTTTCCTCTACTTAAATTGGAAAAACTGCCGTTTTTTGAAAACAAATTGCTTTTGGGGGAACTTCTCAAAAAATTAACCTAACTGGAAGGCTTACCAAAATTTGATTAAATTAAACTTTTATCAAAACTTTTTTATGCTTTTCAGTTAATTGCCTTGTGTAATTTTTTTGGCTGGTGTAATGCTTTTATCACTTCTGTTCATGTTTTGTACGCTTTTTGATTCGTTTACTTTCAAATCTCGAGTTTTGATTCGATTATTTGGAAACCTTTTTTTGGAATCACTCGCTACTTCAGGGCTGCATTCGAATCGCTCTGTTGTTTTTCAGATCAGATTTCGTCAACAATCTTTATTAAATAATTGAATATGAATCCATTTATTACCTAAAATTTATAACCTGTTCAACCTTTATTACGACAAACATCTAGTCCACATTGCTCGTTTTATTTTGAATCTAGATATCGATCTATTTTACGACAATTTGGGATAATCAAAGTTGCATACTTTCAGTGGCCTCACAATAGAGTACAATTTCAGCGATTAGAATATTTGTTTTTATATGTGAAGTAGTATTATCTAGTACTTTGCTGAAAAGTTTTCTCGTTGGCGTCATTTTTACGTTTTACTGTCAACTCTTTTTCAAATTTTCGTTTGGCAGATTCTGATTGTCAGTTTTTCGTGAAATTTGTTTAAAATTTTCGGCATGTTTTAAATCTTTTTTGACGCTAAAAATATTCTGGATTTTTTTGTCCTCTAGGAATATGAATAAATCTTTACCAATATATGAAGTTGAAACTGAAAAAAACTAGTACAAAAATTTGAGATTAATTTTAAACAGATTTAAGAAAATAATAGTGACAATTTGAATAGTCGCTTCATTGAAACAGCATTTTCCCCAATTTCAGCTCGGACCAACTAATGAGAGATGTTTATATCGAGGTGAGTTTTAGTCGATTTGAGCCCATCCGTTTTAAAGTCTTTGAATTAGCTTCGTTTTTATTGTTTCCGATAATACAGGAATTAGAATTAATTTTTCATTCGTTCTGTTGTTAAAAATTAATCATTTTATTTATTGATTATTTTTTGAGGTCAATCTGGCCAATTTCAAAGTAAATAATTGTGTCGGCTAAAATATTCTGTAATCTGTTCTTTACATTTCTTGAAGCAGTAGTTGAGGCCAATAGCAAACGCTGAGACTTTCTTTAGAAAATTGCTTTAGGAAAATGTTTTTTTTTGGGTTGTTATTTACATTCGTAGTGGTTTCATTTTATTTATTTTTTTAAAAAAACTCAAGATAGTCAAGCCAAATGCTGAACAACCAATGTATGTTTTGATCCTAAAACAATCATTTGCCTCGTTGGACGAGAGTATTGACACATTAACAGAAAAATTAATATACAAAATATCAGCTGCTTTATTCTTGGCGATGAAACGGCAACAAAAGTTTTTTTTTTACTTGGTCGTCTCAGCATCAGAACCTCCAGCTGATTTAATTTATAAAATGTTCAAACTGATTTGAGCAGCATTTTGAATATTCTTCGAAACCCCATTCACTAGAAGGTTGGAAATGGTTGTGTGCAAGTCCATGAGCTTCCTTATTAGTGCGACTTCATGCATTGAGGGAAGGAACTCTACGCTAGCTTGATTGCTTTAATTTGACATTTTTGACCCGGCAAAATATTGATAGTAGGAAGACATGCGTAGTATCATTTGAAAACCGTTGCAGAGTAGATTATTTACACGAAAATAAGGTGTATTAAAAATCCTGTTTTTCCGTAAAAATATATGAAAGTTGACCGAAACGCTAAAAGTCGATAATACTTTAATACTTTCTGATCTATTTAAAACAAAATGTATTTATGTGTGAATTTTAATGAAGTCTAAAATGTTTAATCGAAAACTTTCGTTTTTGCTCGGAAGAATTGCAGAATCTCCGGAGAATCTCCAAAAACAAACTCTTCTTCTAGACAATTCGGTTTTCGGTCAAAAAGATCGATCCCGTGTTCATGCCATGGTTGAAATAAACTGAAAATATAAGGTTGTCTCTATATAAAAATTCCCATGTGCATCAATTTTTCTTGATATAACGAAACCTTTCCATATCATTGATAACTCGCTATTAGTTGGAAAATTAGAAAATTTTGGTTACAGGGACCAATTCAATAAGTTTATTCAGTCTTACCTGAACAACCGGCAACAATACGTTTGCTTCCAATCCAAAACTTTTAGATCAAAAATGTTAAAAATGGCATCCCACGGGGCTCTGTGTTTGGGTCACTCCTCTTCTTAATATATGTAAATGATCTGCCAAAAATATGGAGAAATCGGAGATAATATTGTTTGTCAACGATACCATCATACTTTTTAAAGCAAAAAACGTTGTATCAAATATCAAAAGTAGTAATACGGAGGCAATATCATGGTTCAACGGAAAAAAACTTTGCGTTAATTCTAAGAAAATTCAGTTGATGTATTTTGGTAAAAACTTAGGGCTTGGTTTGAAATCAATTTTGCCTGAGTGTGAACTACAAGAATCTGTTAAATTTTTATTCATAGCTTTAGATAGAAAACTCCGTTTTGACTTCTATAGTCAACAAACTCTGAACTAACTAAACACTGTTTGCGGTGTTTATTTTTGAAGAATTCGCGACTATTATCGAAAACCAAGAATGATACATATTTGTATTGTTATTGCAAAGCCCGTGATTTCATACGGATTTCTAGTTTATAGCTACACCAAAAAAGACTAACAAAATTTGAGTTGTGCCAACGGAAAATTTTCAGCGCATTCCAAAGCGGACAGATAGCCTTCAACATTCTTACAAAAACACTGTATACTCACCGTTTTTGACCTATACTTTCTTGAACTTCTGAAGGAAACTGTTGAAGAAGCTGCAGAGAGATCACTTTGCTTTTTCATTGATTTTAGAAACGTATCTACCTGCAAATAACACACACGCAACCTCAGAAATTTTTTATAATGGCAGATCATATTTAATTGTGCAGCACTTTGAAATGCACTGCGGTTGAGGCTGACTAAGGCTGCAAATCGAATTTTCTCTTTCTCTCAGATATTGAAATGCTAAAAAAACTATCTGTTCGACAGGAGGTCTTTTTAATTTTTTTTTGTTTTGAGGTACATACAAACTTGTTCGTAATTTTCTCGAAAGTAAAATTTAAATGATGGGTTTTTCAAAAGATTTGTCACCTAAGCGAGCTGTAAAAAGGATCTAACGTACCTCTTGAAGATTTTTATTTCTTAATTGTAATCTGTTTTCAATGAAAATTGATTCAACATTCAGCTATTCAATTTTTGGCTCAAAGCACTAAGAATTTTGAAATTTTTATTTTTATCGGCGTCAATATCTTCCGCAGATCTTTCATGATTTTCAGCACAACGGAAAACTAAATGGACGGAATACAATCATTGAATGACCCGTGAACAATGCGTAGTTTTTATTTAATTAATGGAATTTATATAAGAGAAGAAAAGGGAAGTTTCTCTAAAACATTAGTCATGAAATTTATTCTTTTAAAAAATAAAACGTCAAATTCTTGAAAAATAAATAGTTTAGAAAAATAGGAAACATTATTTAAGACTTAATTCAAATGAGATACCAAACTGGTTGAAATAAAATTGATTGTGAACTTAATGTTGCATAGAAAAAAATGATTTTTGTCATGGTTTGGTTTTTAAACCATATGTATTCAACTCTAATTTCATTCAAACAAAAATGTTTTATTAGAAGTTTTTGGTGAAAAGAATCATCATTTTAGGTTCTATAGGTTCTGTCGGAGAAGGCAAATATAAGATACTTTTTAAAAAATAGTTTGTTAACCATCTTCAAGTTTTTTTCTACTGATCTATGCTTATTTCCATCAACAGAAAAATTGGAGGTTTCAACGGTCTGTATAATTTTTGTTTTTCAAATACCAAAATGTTATTTAATCTACATTTTGTTTTAAATAATTCAAAGTTTTTGCTTTTTTGCTTTATTCGCTAGAGAAATGAGCAAGTTTAGTGGTTAAGAGGAGTCGGAACAACATATGCAAACGCACTTTACCGAGCCTCCTTGTTTTTGTTTTAATTGGGAGGGTGGGCATTATTTCAATTGACGACTGACCAGCCGTCGATTGAAATTTAGTTCTCCAATGTTGTACTAGAAGAATTTGCATCTTTTTGCTGTTTATTTTATTATTAAGTTTCTAACATTTTATAATATTCTATTGGTTTTCTGTATGTTTTACAGTTAATTTCAGAAATTTTGATTAAGAGCTTACACATACATAGTGATTAATTGGATTTTATAACGAAGAATTTCAAGATTAAAATTTTTGCCTTCCAATTTTCTTTCTCCATATTTTGTGTCGCTTTTTCTTTGAATTATGAGTTTTTGTCGTGTAGAGACAATAACGCTAGACAATTCTGTTTTTAATAACAGAATATTGAAATTTAATCAAATTCAGAACGCCTTACTTGCGCACGCTTGAGTTTTTAATTGTTAGGGCTTTGAGAGTTTTGTTTTGCCAATTTTCTTTTCTATTTTATGCTCTTTTGGTGAATGGAGCAGCAGTTTATCATTTTCTTTTAGAGGTTTAATAGTCTTTTTCTCATTTTTGTCGGTTTATATATAGAAAACTAATCGTGTCCTATCTATTGCTTATCGACATTAATTATGGTGAATGCTCAACCGGCGCCACGTTTGTTTTATTCTGGCGATTGTTGTGTTACGTTGTGTTCGGGAGATATTTTAAGCCCGCTTGATGGGTCATAGCTTTGTTTGTTTCCCCGTTTTTGATCATTTTATACTATCAATAGTAGAGGTCGACCTACCTTACATGCTTATGTTTTGATCTTTGTTGGTGTTTCGTACTTTTTCAATAATTCAATCGAGCACTGATTTTCTCTCCTCTTTTTCTCTTATTTTATTTTCAGCTACTCAATTATTTTGACATGCCTTATTGACCTGTGAAAAGTACCCTATGCGGTTACTCGAAATATTCGAATGCTGCTGTTGGATAGTGTATACAGGTTTAAGTGTATGTTAGAGTGAGTGAGAATTGAGGCTATTGTCAGTCGATATTTGTGACACATTTGACGGTGAGATCACCAGGAATCGCTCCCGGGATCTCTTTTAGCTTTCCATCTACCCAATGCACTCTTGTCGTTAGCATTCCTTGCAAATTGTTGCTTGTTCGATTGCCCTTTTCATCTTTGCTTACGTTTTAATTCAAATTGTGTATTTTATTAACTCTTTTTTTCCTGCAGATTGTTTACTACCTTATTGTTAGTATTTCAATTTGCGCCTAAAATTCATTTCAAGGAATTTATACGGGCTAATTGTGATACAATGGCTAATGCGAGCCCGATTTTGCACGAGGACAACTTTTATGTTAAATATTTCTATGTTTATGTATACTTCGTTAAAACATTTTTTTAGAATCTTTCAGTGTTCTTTTGAAATTTTTGGGGGGCATTAAAGACTACTTTGACTTTGCTGGTCTTCTGTATAAAAGAAAAGTATTTCCATCAAATTTTCTTGCAAAACTTGTCCGGTTTAGAGTTATTCGGAGCATTTTAATGTTCTTTCGAACTCCTTTTTGAACAATAAATTTTGAACATATTTTGGGACACTTCAAGAAGTGGAGATTGAGCATTCACCAGAACCCTTTCATACCCCCGGCCCCTCCTCCTCACACCCAGCCCTCACTCGACCTTCATAGTCAGCCCATTTGGCTTCATGAGAGAAAGTAGACAAAATAAAAGTAAACTTGGCCATGTGTCCCTTTATTTCGCAACAGTTTAAGCATAGTGTTAGTTCTCTCTCTATCTTTCTTCTTTCTTTCTCCTCCCGACCAGGACACAGACTTAATCTGTCCCCCTTTTTCCTCTCTTTTGTTCTCCTCTTTTCATCGCCCTAAATACTTTTGCTGTCATTACAGAAATAGTCACTGCCCCCCCCCCCTTGTGTTAGCATCCCTCGCTTTAAGTCGAGCTTGTTGTGTTTAGTTGTCTTTCTTGTCAATCTGAAATTATCAAATTGGGTATAATTTTTGGACTAAGTTGGTTCTCCCCTTAAATTATTTTGCGCTCTTTTCTTCGTTCGATCTGATTTTGATTTTCTTTTTGTGACATTAATGTTTTGCAATATATTAATTATTTAATATTTAATGTCAATTGCTTCAGCTTATACCTCATAGAGGGCGAATTAAAATGTTGTGAACAAAAAGAAAGCAATGTTTTATGACCGTGTTCAATGTTTTTTATTGTTAAATGGCATAGGGTCCAACTGAGTCAGAATTATTATTATTTCAAGCTATAAATGTTAGTTCTAAATCTTTTTGGTGCACTAATTAACGTTAACTTGTTGTTACTTTGGAGTGAATTTTTTCAGTAATGGTACGATAGTTATTGATATAGCGATTGATTATCAAAATTGATTTCGTTTTTGATTCGTTTTTTGCCACCGTACATCAAATTTCTTTCGCATTTTGATTAGCAGTTTTGTCGTATTACTCAATTCTCACTGAGTCGAAGTTTTTTGCATCTCTGCATACTTACGTTTGACGTTCACGTCTGACATCATTTTTGCCTTGTATTTACACACGTTGAATAGAGCGCCATTCGATTCTTATAAATGAATTTGTCGAAATGACCGTTTTTTCGAATAACTGAGTCATCGGCTGAATGGTACATATTTCCATTGTGCAGATCTTTTTGCTATGACGTGTGAAAAGTGACGATAGGAGCAGAAATTTAGGTGGGAGCAATTAAAGTAGAGGATCAGGGTTTTAGGGAAAGAGAAAGAGGAGGGATAATTTTAATCACCACCAGGTAGTTAAGTTTTGAGTTAAAAAGGTATAGCAAGTGGGGGCTAAATTTGGTACCTGCACCCATCGCTGGAGTTGTTTCATTTTGACTACTTGATCACGTGACCGAAAAATGTAAAATGTGTCCAAAGCCGAAATTCACACACATATCGCATATATTAATTTTTTTAACTCCAGTGCCTTAGAATCTACGAGGCATATTAAAACATTGACATAGATGTGAATTGGGTTTTCAATTTGTTTGACTGATGACCAACTCGTACTAACCAGGAAGGTCTTTGTTCAATTATGATTTTACTGCATGTTTTTTTCTGTTTTTTTTCCGGGGGTGAAAAATGCAAATGATTTGAGTTTTTCGGCCATTTAGGTCAACAGATTAGAACACTTTGTCATAGGGGACATTTTACTCTCTGTGGTTTTAGCAGGCTATTGATGATGACACTGCTGATAGAATGAGCGATTGAGAGGGAAAGAAATAAAGAGGGAGGGAGGTTTGAAGTCGCAATTAGGGGATAAAAATATTTCTTTAAATAGGGATCACTAAATAGAGAAAGAAGGAAAGAAGCGGGATGAGCAAAAAAAATGAGAGGTATCACCCCTTGGGGCGGGAGTGAATTGGTTAAACGAGCGAGTTAGGGGGTTTATTTACGCATATTTGACTATGAACCAGTTTTTATGAACTTCTAGTTTGTGCTGTAACAACAATATACCCTTGATGGCCAGAATCTGCTTGCTTATTGGGTTGCATTTTTTGGCCAAAGAACTAGTTGTAAAGTTTAAATGTGTGTATATGAATGTGTTACAACCTTGCATAACATGGCAAAATAACTGGGAATTGACAGTAAATACAAAAATAGCTCTGGACAATAATTTGACGGCTGGCTGTTAACAGGTCGGTAACTACCGTGAAGACGGGAGGGGGTTACTTCAAAATACCTGACGATATATGCATACATACATACATATATAGAAAGGAGGGATACATACAATGCAGGAATAAATTGTGGGATTAGAAATTTGCTGCAAAACAAGATTAAGGAAGGCTTTAATTTATGGCACCGATAATGTTTTGATTGACCACTACTGGATTGCAACAACTGTGTTGCTTTTCTACCCTCTTTTTCTCTTACTCTTTCTCTCTTCACTCGTAAGAAACGATCGACTTTGTAACTGTTTCACATTCTTCGCAACAACTTCAGTTATAAAAAAATTACCTTTTTATTCCGTCTTCCATTTTTTCATAATTTTGTCATAAATTTCCCTCAAAATTTATTTTCCCACACGCGAGAAACGTCGTCGTTTTGTTTTTATTAAAGTGTTTTGAAACCTTTCAATACTGTGTTATTGCCTTCCGAAAGTCTCAAAATGCCAATACTGACTTACAAGATGTTATCAGAAAGTTATCAAAATTTTATGGCAACTAATAACTATTTTTAATTTTAAACAAAACAAATTCTTTGAATAAAATAGAACCAAGTTGAACTTCTAGTATTTATTTTCAGTGATTTTATTAATTTAAAGAAATTTTGCTGAATTATAAAATGACTAATGTAATTCTCTGTATATTTCAAAATTTATTGCTGTTTTTATGTAATTTTCATTGCAATAAAACCTTTTTATTAGCTAAATGTTTTTTGGGTACTAAGCAGAGTTGATAAGGGTTTGTTTGAATTACGGTATATGAGTACCTTTTAGTGAGGAAAATTGAGAAGAGGCGAGTTGTGTTGTTTGTTGTTATTGGAGAGTTTGGTTGTTTTGTCCCTAAATCAGGTTTGCTCAATTGGCTTGCTTTATTTGACGTGCTGAGATCTCAATAAACATAGAGTAACTTTTTCTCTGCGCTTTTTATGGCGAACAGTGGTACCGTAACGGTGGCGGTTGTTGTGGAATTTTATTATTAGTATCGCTAATATTATTTATGCATTTTGTGTATTGTATTTTTATTGTATTCCTCCCCGCTGAATTATGAATTGGACTTTGTGTATTAGTGTAAATTTGAAATCAGCGCGTGGTCGAATATCCATTAATCTTAAAGCTTCCTGCTCCAATGAATCTTGCAAATACTTCTGAGCAATTTTTCCCTTTAAAGATTCCCGTTTTCTGCTTCCCCCCACCGCCAACCCGCTTAGAAAACAAGGTACAAACTTGTAAACATGTCACTGGTCGCTTCAAAGCCTGCAAAGCACCCTGTACCCAAATTGTGACTGACTTACCTTACAAGATATCCTCTGAACCCTAAATCACAGCAGGACACAATCTTCCGACCAGCTTTATCGCAATTCAAATTGGCAATTTTACCTCTATTCATTAAGTCTGCTATCTAGAACACATGGTACTGCAGGCCTCTTACCACATAAATGGGTTGTACCTGCAGCTGGTTATCGTTTCTGTGTAAAAATATATTATCAATACTCTCTTATTAAAGGGCTTAATCATATCACTTCAAGATGACAATCTCTGATATGAGTAAGTACTCTTCAAATTACTCCTCTCTTCCTTCAGTACTAGATACTGCAATACCAACCGTAAGTAGCAAGTGCTTTAAATTATTAATTAATTTGATGTTAACTTTATGTCACATTGTCTTTCGATTCAATTGACTTCCAAAATCGCCCTCCAACATAATAATTTTGGTTCCTGCGTAATCGGCCTGTTCTCAGCTGCCCTTTTTCTTATTACTCCCCTTTTTATGAGCAGCATTGCTCTTTTATGTTGACTAAGCTGAAAACTAAAACTTAAATAAGAATGAAGAATTTGTTTTTGCGTCATCGCAGTGGAACAACATTAGGCCACAGCGGCCTGTTTTCAACTGCCCTTTTTCTTATTGTTCCCCACATTTCAGACTTTTCTTTTTATGAGCAGCATTGCTCTTTTTTGGTGACTATGGCCACTTTTTTTGCGTCTGAAACTTGCACGCAGTACCATCATTGCAGCCAACATTGGTCAGACTATGGTCAACCTGGAGCTATGGTTAAGTAAGAGCTCTTCCTCACACAGACAGCTTCACGGACGTAGGGGATTGAACTCTCATTCATTGGTGTGTGAATCACACACCTCAATTCTCGGCTATCACGCCATGTAATAAGTTCCAACCAAAACACTGAAAATTGCAGCTTTGATAAATCACTGATAAGCACTGATAAATCTACTCCAAAAATTTTTCAGTGCAGGAAATTCTCTGAAATTAACAAAAAAAAAACCAGAAATCAGTTTATCAAATGCAACGAGAAAAGATAACCTGTTCAAGGCCAGGCTGTGTAAAATTCAGGCCATTATGCGGTCACGATTTTTAATCAAAAGGAACTGATAATTTGTCAAATAATTTGGCTCCCAATAATTTCGTATATGATGATGATCGAAATATGAAAGCTTTCGATAGTAATTAACTATTCAAACGATCTAACTAATTGTCTGGACTATTTGCACAAAATTGCACAAAATTTACGAAATTAAAAAAAAATTATCTGCTTTAATAGGTGTCAAATGGTAACTGATAAGAGCGTTGATACATTGGCTAAGTTACCATTTGTCAGGTTCTGATGTGTCCCCCTCCTGCACCAAAATTGTGGTTCCTATCCTCTGATATGGGTATCAATAGCCTAATAAGAGCTGGGAGTACTCATTACAATTGATGTTTTTTTCATTGAATCATTACAATTCGTTCATTATAGAGGTGCGACTATAGAGATGCGACAAAAGAAGTTGTGCGTCATAGTCTACTAAAAGAAAACAGTTCCTTACGTTTGTGTTTTGTAAGATGAGATAGTTTTGCTGGTAGAAAACACGCCTCGCTATTTTTCAACATTTATCAGCAAACCTGGTAGCTTATTTCGTATTGCATGAAAAAGATCGTGTTATGCAATACTCTTGTACGAGGAAAAATTTTAGAGTTCCTATTTTATAAAATTCTTCTCGTGAGATGAGAAGAACTTTGAATAATTTAGAAGTGCACATTCTCTAACTGTCAACAGCTTAAACTGACGACAGCTTAAGTCGACGTATTTTTTAAAAGTTGGAACTATCCAGGAACCATTGAGCTATTTAGCTAAACTCATCCAGTTTTTTTTAATTTATCATGTAGGAACGCAATTTTGTTTTTTTTTTAATATCTCCGACTGACAAGAAAATAAGAGGTTACTGCGTGAACATAAATGAACATTTGCAGTTTACTAAACACGCAAACTACCTTTTTTTATAGAACTGATATATTTTAGTGTTCTATTGGACAACACTGATCTGTTGATGAATGACAACGATAACTTGTAAGTAAAAGCTGGTTACAGAATTTTTCTCTGAATAATCACTTCCGTTTTCCTTGTTCTCACCCCATTCTAATAATTGTAAAAACACCATAAAGTGTGATCCAATCATGGACGCTGTTCTTTGATAGCTTTTTAATACCAATTTTCTTTTGCGGATGATTTTTTTTACAATTTTCATATTCCAACTTTTTAATGTGGTTATCTGAAAGATTAGATCACATTGTATCATCTTAAAAAAGAAGTTAATGTAGGTTTAAGATGTATATCGTGATGTACCTGTTGACTTGGGTACCGTGAAGTTTTCATTACTTTCCGTTTGAAATTGTTAATTTTAAAAAAAACAACTAGACTCTACCAGCAATTAGCAGTCAGCAAAGAAATTGAATATTGAAAAAAAGTGGATGGGGCGTCATATATTCAACCATATCGATGTATTTTTGTTTCTATTTAATCAGTCAGGATAAACGTTGAGATTTTCGTATAGATCTAAAACTCTATCTCTTTTTTATCAATTAAAATGCATTTAACTTTTTATCAATCAGACAATGATTGATGACAAAAAGAGCTGAAGTCAGCAAATTTTTGGGGAAAGTTCAAAATAGGTTTAAATTTGTTCTAGTTTCATTTTACACAAAGCCGAGTTCTTTGACTACATTTTGAGAAATTTCTGTGAATCCAAATTTTGTTTTAGCAATTCACCAACAGAAAATTTTTAACTGGGACAAACTGCCAAATTTTTTACTTCAGATAATTTTTTCAATCAGAAAGAGCTGCATTGTGCTTCAAATGTTTGTTCAACGAAGCAAGCTTTGTTTACCTCATCTTGGTAGCGAAATCTTGTTCACCTCATCTTGTTCACATTATCAGGAAAGTCAGTTTTTAGTATTTTTTTGAATTTTGGTAACTTTTTAATCAATCTTTTAACTTCAATTTTCTGTTTTCTTTTCATTTCTTGCAATTTTTGGATTGAAAACTCTTTTTTGGATTGAAAAATTATTCGAGACACAAAGGGGTGGTCGGGAAAAGGGAATATTTTTTTCTCAGTGGGAGAGAATTGTTCTAAATGCGCTTTGTGTTTCCGTCTGTAGACATCTTGATTTTTGTTTTCGTTTTCCACATATATTATTTTGGAAAATTAGCAAAACTTGATGTGCTTATTATAAGGGAGATTATTATTTTTGGAGCTCCTGAAACCCTTTTCAAGTATTGTTTTAAAAGTTGATCAGTGCTTGTGTGCAGTGCACATTAGTCTTCGATTAATCAACTATACTCAATTTTTCTCAAAGGAGAATAGAACTTGATGTTAACCCCTAGTCTTTTTTGATGTTCTTGAAAAACATTCAAAGAGTTCTGGATCGAACGGGGAAATAAGTATGCCAACGATTTTTTTTACATTTTTGTAAAGTTTCCCTGGAAATATCAGTACTGGGCACGTCAAATTGCAAGTCTTATATCAGTACTGATTCAGAGCTATGATCATGTCACTTTTTACACTTGTCAGTATAAATGCAAGTCTTGGCCTAGACGTGCAAGTCTAAATGCAAGTCGTCTTGGCCTAGACGTGCAAGTCTAAATGCAAGTCTTCGCCTAGACGTGCACGTCTAAATGCAAGTCTTGGCCAAGACGTGCACGTCTAAATGCAAGTCCTTGCCTAGACTTGCAAGTCTATGCAAGTCTTGGCCAAGACTTGGCACGTCTAAAACATGCCAAAAATAGCCGAAACAAACGTCAAAATTGGCCGAAAAAACGTCCAAAATAGGTCCCAAAAACGTCAAAAATAGCCGAAAAAAACGTCAGAAATGGCCGAAAAAACGTCCAAAATAGGTCCCAAAAACGTCAAAAATAGCCGAAAAAACGTCAGAAATTTAAAACCATATATATAACTTTTTTTTGATCAGTGGTTTGCAAAAGACCGGCCTGTGAGAAGGGGGCAAGTTGACCCCAGTCGATCCCAGTTAGCTGGTGCTCGTTCTATAATAACTCGATTTATCACCAAAACCCATTAAAAAAGCACACTATAACTAACAGAGGTCACCATTGGCTCCTCAAAGAGCTGGCACTGGGTCACAACAAAGTTCTTTTGGCCAGTACTTTGGCCGTTCTGGCTGGATCGCTGGTCTTCCTCTGGGTCTCTCAAATTTGAAGGATTGTGCAGTGCATCAACGAGTGGTCGAACGAGAGGGCCTCGGTTTAGCATGGGAACCCTCACAGTAGCACCCCTTTCGACAATTTTGCCTCGGTTCATGTTCGACATTTGGCTTATCTGAAAAGAACATAAATTTGGTGATTTCGGCTATTTTTGGGGCTGAAACGGCTGAAAAATGGCTGAAAACGGCCCAGAACACCTGAAATATCCTCAATAGACCCTCCCGGGTTGCTAATAAACACCTAATAAACACTGGTATGCCCCCGGCATCATTTTTTTGCACCCCCGGAAAGTGCCCAAAAAGTAATGCCAAAATCGTGGCACGTTGCGAAATTTTTTGAATTCGAAATTTCCACTCTGAAATTTTTTGAAAAGTTGGTTTTGACTTGGGAATCAACTTGCAAGTGTAATCGAAGTCTTGGCAAAGACTTGTCAGACTTGCAGACTTGTTTTTGGACGTGCACAGTACTGATATATGCTTGTAGACTTGCAATTTGATGTGCCCAGTACTGATCTTGACTTGCAGTTCAGTCCGGGATTCAAATACACATTGTTTATTGATTTCATTATTCGTGATAATGTCTGTCAACCTGGGATGGGGTTGAATAAATTTCATAAAAATTATAATCCCAATCATGGGTCATATTAAATTCATTAAACCAAAAGCGTTTTGATAAATCAGGGTAGTTCCATAGAATTCCCATTTCAACGATGGTCCTGTTTATATTCAAATATGATTTTCTATTGGCAAAAGATTTGCACTCTAATAGTAAATGAATAGAATATACGACTGTGGGGTAATATGAAGTGATTAATATGACTGAGGTACAATGTCCGTCTCATCAGCAACAGATTGCGATAGATGCGCGATAGAGACAAGGTTCAGGAGGGCAAAAAATAAACGAGCGGCAGAGCATGAAATGCGACTACATAGGAGCAGGCATTGGACAAAAGATTTTAATTTCTTTTATTCAGATGCATTCAAAATAAAATGATGAATTTCTATGAATTATCACTGCCCGTCTGAAAATTGCAGTGGAGAACAGTATATCAATCGATAGTGGTCTGTGATAATACCATTGCCCATCGATATGTTTCTCTGGGAAAGTAACCCGTGAAGCAAAAAATGTGACTTATAGTTTTAAAATACAATTGGGATAACATTTCTTAGGAAAAAAATGAAACTTTCAGCCTTGAAACCTCAAGGCTTTTTTTTTCCTGACACAGTGGCTTGACAAAAATTCAAGTTTCGAATTGAAAAGAAATCCTGTTTAAGTTATCGTACAACACATTTTTGTGGATAATTTGAAGTGCAGGTTATGTCGAGTAGGCTTTCAGCGTCGAGGAGGTAGTTTCGGCATAGCACAATGATCCAACATATCTCGCAAGGTTGCAAAAACAACCATTAGTTTCAGTCAGAGAAACTGTTAGGGCTATCCGAAAGCAACTTATATGCATTGGAGAAAAACACTTTTTTCGGCGGAAAAAACGAAAACTCCTTAGCTTATTCTAGAAAGATAAGTGTAATGCAATTTGAAAGTGTTGTGCAATTTGAAAGTGTTGTGCAATAAGTGTTGTGCAATTTGAAAGACACAGACACAGAAAAACCTTACAAACTCACACAAACGCCACGCACATAACAAACACAATGCGAACCCCAACACCAAAAACGGTGTTTGGATTTTTTTCTGTTCTCGCAACTGATGTTTACTCATGGTTCGCCAGCGTTCAATTAGGTGTTCTTCGATTTTTCTAAATAACTTGGTGTGGTAGGGTTGAGGCAATGGTATCGGTAATCGTAATTTTGGCATTACAATTTGAAGTGCAAAGTTTGCCATTTTCGATGAGCATAATGAATATAGAATTTTGAGAAGTATTCCAGATGTCTTATCGGCATGATTTGACAAACAATTTTGGTTTTGGGCAAACTAAAGGCCGCAATTTGTAAAAAAAAATGGAAATTTTTCTATTCTTTAATGATTACGTTTTTGCACTCTTGCTTTATTTGTGTCTAACGTTTAAAGGAGCTGACTCTCTCCAATTTAAACTTTGATTCTTTCTCTTGCACCCGCATTATATACATACTCGCTCACATACATACAGCCACCAACACACAAACAAACACCCCGAAACAAAGAAAAAAAATTTTTTAAAAATATTAAAAAATTTCCTCTCTGGCAACTGATCTTTACCCATGGTTTACATCGTTAATTTAAGTCTTGTTTTTATCTGAAAAACTAGGCGTGTACCTCCTGAGGTAAATGTATCGGTAATTATAAAAATAACACTAGAATATGAAAAGAACTTTTTTTGAAATTTCGAAAAATGTTGTCTTTTTCGATGTTTCCAGAGCTTATTGGGTCAATTCGGTTTAGATTTAAAATATCGCAGATGTGTTACCAGTAAGAATTATTCAATTCAATTTTGAATTGGCTCCTAATTAAAACCGAAATTTGTAGCGAATATGACCTAATTTTTCTAGTTTCTTAAGATTTCTTACAGTTTTCGCACTCTCTCTCTCTCTCTCTCTCTCTCTCTCTCTCTCTCTAAATGAATCTAATATGTAAGAGAATCTTAAAAGCTGTTCTTGGAGACTCTTTTTTATGATTGAGAAACATTGGTTATCAGCAGATTTTACGTTTCGGTTTTTTCACTCCTGAGTATTTTTTTTAAAAAAAGAAAGTTTTAATAATTTTAGTGTGAACTGAGAGAAATTATTTTTTTCATCATTCAAAAATGCTCTTCCGTTTTCATATGAGGACTTTTACAATCGATAAACTATTTATTTTTTGTGGCTAAAGTCTGGAAAATAATAATGTCAAAGAGAAGTAAAAGATAATTTTCCTTCAAATTTCAAAAAAAATTAAGATTATTTCTATTAAATTTTTCAAACTGGCAATCAATAAACTCTATCTCTGACATTGTTGTCAATTGCCTTAAACTAGAGCAGTTTAGTTCAAACGATCTGCTCTGACAACGTAATGGATACGTATAAAAAACATAGGAAAAGATTTTCATCTTTACTTTTCAATAATGAGTTTGGTTGATTTGATGTTCATTCCATTAGGTCTCTGCGCATTTGAAAACAATGAACTTTTTTCTTTGAGTTTTACATATTCATTGTTGATGTTTTTGTTTTGAGAGCTGTAATTTGCCTTAAGTCTTGCCGATAATTTGTTTGGTACAGAGAAACATTGGTTCTTGAAAAAATTGGTTAATCATTGGTTAATCAGCAGAAAACAGAAAGACGGCAAATTTTGAGGAAAAAAAAGTTTTTTTTCAAAATTTTTGGTCAAATAGTTGAAATCGTTAATTTTTGAGCTGTTAACTGTAAAGAATTACTTATGACAATCAGAACTCCTAACTAATTTCACTACCATTTATCCATTTATTTTTATCTGAAGTTTCACTGCGATCGGTCCTCCGAGCGATGTTTTTTTCCTTTTAAATTTTTCCTACTAATTTTAAACTTTTAACAATTTTTAAGTTCACTTTTTTTCAAATTTTTGATAACTTTTCATGTTAATTAAAATTAGATCCTTAGGGTTAAAATGTTGGAAGAGTTATAATCAAGTTCTGAATTAAATTTTGTGGCTATAAATTGACATTCTTTTGTAGAAATTTTCTATAACAATGTTTGAACTCCTTGCTATAAGCTTAAAATGCAAATTAGTACGGGTATTTTTAAAAACATTTTCGTCCGAATTTTTTAAAGAGTTGAAAAATTGCTGTGAAGCCATGAACTAAGAAAAACGTTTCAATGGCATCGTTTCATCTTCAAAGATTCAATGTGCCCTTTTTTATGGTATTACGGGCACGTGGCGTGTTACTTCATTAGTATCTTCAAAAATGTTGTATAGCTGCAAAATCAGAAACGGTACATTGGTTTTGAGAAAAGCTAATTTATTGCGTGGTTGGACAATTTGCGTCAAAGCGGTGATGTAATATATGAAGGTTATAATTGAGAGTTGTGTCTTTTTAATTCCTTTGAGGTTTCCACTGCTCATTTCAACACCCCATTGGTGTAGTTTGAAAGGAACGGAGAAAAACAAACACAAAAATTTCGGCAAGTGTTGAGCAAACAGTGCATGCGGATAAATTAATGAAAAAATCAACACTAAAAAATCGAATTTTAAAAAGCATTTTGTGTTATCTTAATCAAATAAAACCTTTTCCTGTTTCGTCCATTCAATCAGTTGAGTTTATAATTTATAACTTTTAAACCTTATAAACCGTTAATCCCGTTACTTTTCAAATTTGCCCGCGGCTATTGACAGTTTTTATTTGTGTGACCAACATTTTTGACTTTGTTTTCGCACAGTTTAACTATCCATTTCGGTTCAATTTCATAGTCCAATTTATCATTGTATCATTACTTTCAAACGCAACCAACGGGAGGAGCTATTTTAGGGTTGTTTTCCTTGTAAAATGTAGTGGGGGCATTTAGTTGGAGTTTGCAGCAAAAAGTAATCTGAAATCAAAAAGCGTGAACTTATTGTTTCGACAAGCTATCTTCGCCATTTCAAATGTAACAGTGTCACTGTGTTAGGAGAAAACGTCAATACTTCACAAAAATTCTAATCCTTCGTTTTCCAATGAATTGATTACTCTTCCATTATCAAACCTAATTCATCACTCCTTTACATAATTCCGAAATCTTTACAATTTTTCGCCGTGAAAACTTTACAAAATTACACTTCTTTATAAAAAGAACCAAGCTTACTTTTTTCTGTGCTTCAAACCTTCATTATATATTTTTTTGAGAAAAAAATAATCATCTAGAGAAATGAAAATAAATTGATAAAAGCTGCTTGTTTACCTTTGCTGTTTTATGCACATATTCAATTTTTGCATTAGCATGATGGTATTGGAATCACAGCATTGCTTTTGATAAATTTTTGATGGAAAATCCAATATTGTTTTCCATTTTTCTTCGATTAAATTGAGTCTTTGTTGACCAAATTTTGAACTGTTCTTTCTGCTCCTCAAATACTGCTGATGCAAGATCGATATTTAAAGGCAGTATTTAGCTGAAGCCTAGCTTAATTATTCATTAAATGAATTATTTGAAGTTAATTCGAACTTCAATTCAAAATCGAGAAAATTCTCAAACATTCCTTCGATTTTCTATACGTTTCACATTTGCACATCGCTAATGTCGTTTTGCCTTCAATTCGCTCTAAATTTGCGCCCGTTTGTGAAACTTTTCCTCGCTCGCTTATTGAACGGCTTTTAAGCAACTTTCAATGTTGAAATTGTGAGATTGGGTCTGTTTAATTTACCTTGATCTTCAGCATGAGAAAAACAAAATCTTTCGCTGCCAAATTATCTAAGCCCTATGTTTACAAAGGTGAGATATGCTGATATTTTCATTCTCTTAATTGCTACCTCTTTGAATTCTTTTATACCCCCCCCCCCCCCTGAGTGTTTCCTCGATTAACATGTGAGATGCAGTTGATTATTTAACTACACAAACTAGTTTTTGCAAAAGCAATTTACTGTCAAAAAGAATACGTAGAAAATTACGTGAAATTCATTTCAAAATTTTCTTAAGAAATCTGGTGCGATGCTGCTTTTTTTCAGCTAAAGCTATTCCGTTGTCAACTTGTAAAGTAGTTTAAAAAAACAAAATTTTATTTTTCATTCGTCCCTTCCTAGTCGAACTTTTAGCGAACATTATTTATATTTAATGGCTAGTTTATTTCTCAAATAGAGGAAATTTTCCGAAAACGCTTATTAACCAAATTTTTGATATTTTTTCGAATTCGTCTTCTTCTAAGGTTTGTAAAACCTGTAAGTTATGATAGTTTGAAATATTGAGAACGATTGCCCTTTGCTCTTCAGTCTGAAAATTAGGAAAAGATTTTAATATAAGCTGCAAGTTACGAGTTTATTTTAAATTAAGTTTAAACTGATCTAGTTAAATAAATGAAATGCTTTGATATGTCTGAAATGTTGTCATTAAAAATGTCACATTTTCTTTTCAAAATACTCTGTCTTGACAAAAGTACTATAAGGGCTAAGGATATGGGTAAATCAGCACTTCATAATTTTATCTCATTATAAACGCTTTTGAAACTCAAAATGAGACGTCATTGACGAGAGTTTTTCAGAGAAAATAGGAAGACAAAATTTATGTTCAAATCTAAGTCCATCATCTGCCTTGGAAATCATCAGCCTTTATTTAAGCGATGTCGATGCTGCTTTGATATCCAAGTGACTAGCGACCTGCGCCCTGTTCTAATTCTCAAGTTTGTTAAGATCTATTCATTTCTAGAATACCCTTGATGTCTTATAAACTTGTTTTGATGTATCTTTTCCTTCTTTTAAATATGCACACGAATCTGCGTTCTGTTTTATGTCAAATTTTTCTTGTTGAGATATAGTTCAGTTCATTTATTCAACTGATGTATTTTGCTTTTCCTCGTACATAGAAATTGATTGATTTTGAGAATTCAAAAGTTTCGGTAGCTATATATAAGACCACAGTTGGCTTCCAAAATTAAAGTTAGTATTGCATACTTAATTTTAAATATGAAGTTAAAATTTATTTTAACTAATTGAGTCAAAATTTAAGAGCCTCTGGTAAGTTTTAAAAATATTATCTTAAAGATTTTTTATAAAACTTTTATTATCTTAATTTTTCATAAAAAGCGAAGTTTTATTATTTATGGCAATTTTTGCTGTTTTTGTTATGTTGATTATCTAGCTGCTTTTCAAAGCTTCTGTTTTGAGTGGACACTTGTTGTTTTTGCAAAAATGACCTGTAAACTTTCCGCCCTACAATTACATTAAATTAACAATTTCTGCAGCATTGCGAAAGGCAATGCAGAAGAGGAAGGCAAGCCAGAGCCATTTTACACTTTTAATGACACCCTGGCTACAATATATCAACCTTGAGATACAAAATAACTTTTAAATAACGAAAAGGGAAAATGCAGAAATGCACGCTGTGTTCTTATAGGATAATAGAATTTTATGAAATAAGTTCAACGTATTATAGCACCAACATTATAACAATTTATGAGAGAAGTCTGCAGTGTGTTACAATCCATGTGGCTGCTTCATTTACCGGCGAAGAAAATGGCAAAAATTTGCACATAAAGTCGTGAATAAATCGGAACTTTCCACCATTTGATATCTATAATTGCAAAAAACAAAAAACGGGTTCTGACGCCATAAAACTACAATGGTACGCAGGAGGGGTTTGAGGGCTGCTTGCATCGCCTAAATTGGCACATGAGGCAGGTCCTAAAACTAAAAAAGGTTAGAACACTACATTCTCTTGGTTAGAATCGTAAAATAAATTATTATCTTTCGAGTAAAGTTATGAGCTCTCGTTTGGAGTTTCGCAGTTGTATCAGCCTTAATGATTGTATAACTGAGCTTAAATAGAACCTTATGTAGATTGACACTTCCATTTTCAGTAAATATTTTTTCATATTTTTTATTTATTTTTTTTTTCGGTTCAGAACAGAAACCTGCTGCTCATTTCTATTATTGTTCCTACAATCTAAAACTTGACAAATTCCTTAAGAACTGGCCATGTGTGTAGGTTGTTATAAGACTTCAAAGCAAACTTGAGCAGTTCGTAATTTTGTATGTTGTGATAGGGAAGAAATCGACATGTTTCAAATAGTTGTTCAGCGCTTTCCCGTTGAGAGAGAAAAGTAATACAGCGTAGAAACTTTTTTCGTAGTAGTTCAAGAGGGTCGAGAGTGGTTTTCGAGCCGCCGCCATAGGTAAGTAGACCATATTCAATTTTTTGTTTAATTTAGGAACCATTAAATTTTACTTTAACATTTCTTCAGGTTTTACCGCATTACAAAAACTAAGCTAACCATTTTTACTTTCTTTATTTGCAACCTCATTCACATGGTCTTTAAACCGCAAATGTTTGTCAACATATACACCTCGGTATTTAGTTACGTTCCTGAACTCTATCTCCATCTCTTAAACAGATAGAGCTGTTTCTATGTTTAGGGAGCATTGCAACTCTGTTTTAGTTAGGTTTAGGGAAAGATGGTTGTCAACGATTCAATTTTAATGATGTTCAATTGCTGTTGAATTTCCTTATGGTTAGCGTTTAGGGGAAACAATCGAGAAGTACTGTCAGCATAATGAAAAACATTCGATATAGTTTAGTGTCACTAAGGGCAGTTATGTATAATGAAAACAACGGGGCCCCAAGACTGAGCCCTGGGGCACGCCACAGGAGACTTCGTAAGGATTTGATTGGATGTCTCCAATGGCTACTAATTGTTTCCTTTCAGCAAGATAGTCTTTAAGGAGCTGCAAACAATGACCACGTATGCCATATGAACTTATTTTTTGTGCCCAATTATTATTATACACTGTATCGAATGCTTTTTGTCAAATCAGGATAACATGCTGAAGGAACAGACGTTTTACGATCAAGCAGTCTGATGTTTTCGGTTAGTTCTGCAATTGCATCAACAGTCGAATGTTTTGGACGGAAACCGGATTGACGTTCAGACAGATTTTTAAATTAAGTTAGATAGTCTAAAAGATTAATGTATATGACCCCTTCAATTGTCTTACTTCCGAACGAAGGATTCGATATTGGTTGATAGTTATTCATTTCAAGTTTCAATAAACCTATAAGTACGCAAATAATTTTAACCAGTTTGTACACTATGGGGAAATTACTTTCCCTGAAATATTTTCAAACATTATCTTGAATTATGGGAGTCAATACAGAAATGCAAGCTTTCAACAAAAAATTAGACATATCGATATGATCATTTGTAGGTGAGACTGATAATTAGTTAACTGTATTTTCAATAGAAATAATTTATGAGCTCGCATGTAGTTTTAGAAGGGCTGTGGGCTAACTTCAATCAGACTGACTGTATCAAAGCCTTTCGGTGGTATTGCTTCAACGCCACTCACATTCAGAGCTTTTTTGCTACTCACATGTAGAGTAGCATGAGTTTTTTTCGAGCTTTATCCGTAAATTCCATCATGACTTCAAATATTTCCCCATTTTTCTATATTAATTTTTAATGCTTTCTCAGTTCTGCGGAACTATGATGTTTTGGCTAAATGTTCACTGATACATCCTTTCATCAATATAGCGAGGAAATTAGACTTTATTGATCTTGTTCGCCTTTGTCTATCTTACTTTATCTGGTTTTTTTAAAGAGGCGAAAAGATCAGAATGTCAATTTTAATGCGGTAGCCAAAATATAGATGGTTGGTTGTTTCTCATGGTTTTTTCCAGTTTGTTCCTTAACTGGACAGCAAAATTTGAAACCGAAAGAACTTGAAAATCTTGACCTGGGAAAAACTGTTTCAGGCAATTAATATAAAAGTTCTAGCTCTTTAAATTTTGGTGAAACCATCGTGAAAGCTATTCTTTGCATAAATTTTGGGT
Source organism: Convolutriloba macropyga (assembly GCF_964194025.1). Lineage (NCBI taxonomy): Eukaryota > Metazoa > Xenacoelomorpha > Acoela > Convolutidae > Convolutriloba > Convolutriloba macropyga. The sequence goes on from NC_134473.1 coordinate 25,372,507, forward strand.
CTCAAATTTTTGTTTGGGGCTTAAATTTTTTTTTATCTTCATATAATCTACTTTGTTTTTTAGCTGCAGTTGACGCAAAAGAACTGACAAGTTGTCAATTTTGTGAAATTTCAGGAACCTTACTTCTGCGTTCTTCTGTATTTAACAGACTAGTGCCTGAAGCCGATTTGAAAATTTTAATTGAAATGTAGCAAATACAACAAGCGAAGAATAACCAAAAAGTGATATGAATTGTTATTATGAAAAAATGGTTATTATTTTCAAATCTCGATGACCTCGAAAACGAAATATTTCAGAAATCCTCTAATTTGATACTTTCTCGCTGGTGTCTTTGTTACAGCTCGAAGGCCAATTTTGGTGCCGAATTTGAGCTCACTCTGAATTGTAAATTAATTCGAAAAACAATGCGAATAAAATTCTATACGAGTGATTGAGTTTTTCTACGATAAAGTTATCGATCGGGCACTATTGCCTACCAAAAAAAAAGTTGAATTAAGCATAGAATCATCCCTCGCTCTAAAATGGGAATCAGAACAGCTATATTTTGACGATCATTGAAGCGTAACAAAGCAAGATGACGACTCTTTTCCAATTGGTACAAACATATGCCAGCTCGGCTTTTAATAGACAATTTTAAAGCAGTTTCTCTTATGTGTTTTTAAATACCGATGTAAACGACAATTAGCAACACAATGTGAAAGTCGCTGTCTTGTTTTTGCTGGTAACGAAATGACTGAGATATTGATATGCATTTGCGAGACAGTAGTTTTGTACATTTTTTTTGTGCTATTTTTGAAGATCTTGGTTGTTAAAAATATATACAGCTAACACTCATTGAGGACTCTTAAGTGGGCTTTGCTGTTGCCTGATTGTCGCCATTTTATAGCTATCGTCACTTCATTGACCTTGTTGTCACCAGAAATGCCTTGCAGAAATTAAAATTCTCTAATTGATTGGGCGGAAAACAAAACTACTTGCGAAACTTAATTAAGCACCTGATTTTGTTCGGGCCTTCACAACGTGGGAGTCAATTTCGATCAGTTAAGAAGGAAATAATAGGAAATAATATACTGTGTTCATATGCAGACGTTCCCGCAACCAGTACGATATGCAGTGTATCCACAATGACACTATAAACTAACAATTGGAGCTAGTCTAACGTTCTGAAATCAAACTTCTAAAATTTGACGATCACTTTGATTTTAATATTGTATATTTTGCTTATCATTTTTTGATATTCTGCTATGTGAAAACCACAATTGCCTTTTTTCACGCTGTGATGTTTGTTGTTTTATGATGAAAGAAATAGAGGAAAAAGTGGCGTTGTGAAGTAAACTTATCATCAGTAATCTGAGTTAGTAATCTTGTTCATGTTGCCGCTTATACTATGGTCTAGACGACTGCATCCGGATAAAGCAGCACTATAAATAATTGAGTCGTGTGATTTGTATCACACGCATTTCACTCCATATACACAACGCAAGACTCACCATATGAACTGGGAAAGGAATGCACAAACAGCTCAAAGGATAAAAAGTACCTTTTAAGATTCATTTCATTCCTGTTTCCATGTTTGATCTTGGATTCAACTCCAATTTAACTTCCATTTGAAGACAACTCCATATGCCCCATTATAACCCTCATAAATGTATCATATAGCCTAAACTTCATCGCCGCTCACGTAACCGAAAAATTTCGGGCAATTGACGCAGTAATTTTTGATTGAGAATTTTGGGCTGTATAAGTTTTTTTTCGGCTGAACGGTTTGTACAAATTAAAAGTGAGACCAGGTGAGAGAGCTATAAAGTAGTCACATAGATTTCTATCTATCGTGTTGCTAATATTAACCACGGGGTATACATTCGGTAGGTGGTATGTATATACGTACGCATTAAAGTTACCCCTGATTTCGTTTTCTTTAAAAGAGGTAAAAAAAATATACAAAATCAAAGCATTTTACTCCGCTGTGTTTTGATTCAAAGTGAATTTGTATTTCAAACTTAATGTCTTGTGTAATAAATCATGCTAATTTTAAATTCTTTTATCAGCTAGCAGTTTTAGCTTGAATTTTGTATGAGTTAGAACAAAAGATTATTTCAATTTTACTGAATTTCTGCAACTAATTTGGCGCCAACTATTGTTAAAGATTCTGTTCGTGTGTTAATTAATTTTGAAGTTCAGAAATGTCTTCGCATCACAACCATCATCATTATCACCACACCGGTAAATTTTTTGTTCTAATTAACGATTTTAATCCTCCGTGTAGTCGTCATAACTCATAACATGAAAATTGAATAGCAGTGTCCATATAGTCTCTAAAATTAAATATTATGATAAAGATTTGAAAAGTTTTAAATGTGTTCAAATTGTTTCACTATATGTATCGGATACGTTGCTTCATCTGTCAAAGCTTCATTAAATGTTTTCTGTCTCAAAATGATTTTGCTGTTTTAATAGATGCTATCAAATAATAGCATACAAGTGAATAGAAACGTGCTAAATCTTAAGCCTATACATCTTATGTGATTTCGATAAATAATTCATTTTCAGCTCATGATCCTTGAAAGATTACCAGGGCATACTTTCTCTTATGATCTTGTACGATAACCAGGATTATTCAATATCGTATTTAGGATAATTTGAACTGATATTAATATCTAATTCACTTCAGGCGAATTGAGCGTCTCAACTGTGGCTGTTTAAGCATCCTTTAAAAATTTGTATGACCCTTTTAGGCTCGTACAAATCATATATGAGCTTGTATGATTACCGGGATTTTTTTATGACTGGCAACTTGTGATGATAAGAAACATAGCTAAAACATTGTACATCTTGTCAAGATCTTGCGATAAAGATATCAAGATGTGTGCAAACTTGCAAGATCTTTGTATGGGTATAAAGAAACAAGATATTGATCACATAATCAGAGATTAATCATGACATGGCAAGACATACAAAGTTTAATTTTCATAATTTTAGTATAACAAAATATTGCAAAAAACTCAAAATATCAGGAAACTGGAAAATTCAGCTCGTGTTAGTTCATCAAAAAAGTGATTTAATTGTCTCAGAATTCGATAGATGAAAAGTCAATGATCGTTTTCATGTTAATTTCCTGTTCATTATAAAAGAAAATTTGAAAATTAGTGCCCATTCAAGGCTATATATGAGTTTTAGGACATATTGATTAGCATACAGATGTCATAATTTTGTCCTGGTCTTTTAATGTAACGATATTGTACTCTGTGCCCGCAATGTCGATACTTGTTTATTTGTTTACTTATTTACTTGTTATTTGTATTTATTTGTATGCGTATGTATTATAATTATGTTATTTATGTCTGTTGTGTTGCGTGTAGAGCAGGCGCCGCCTGAAGACGTGCAGCTGAAAATGCTGACTGCCACTGCTGTCTACAAACCGGGAGGAGGACCATCCGCCGCATCCACACAGATCATCGCAGCTGGGGAGGAACTCACACTCGAATGCTCATCCGACGGATTTCCATGTAAGTTCCACCCCCGCCCCCCACCCTACACACAAACACATACAAACCCACCACACCCTTCATATTCCATATGGAGTGCCAGTTTACATTACACTTACTCCATTTGGTGGTGCTATATGATGTGACATGAGATTGTACATAAAGACGTTTTGCCTTGAGCTTCTCAGATGACGTCGTTTGCCTCTTATCCACCGAGATCAAAGTTATCTCAAAATTGTTCTGCTGCTATATTATGCATTCAAGTTATAAACTGTTGCGGTGCCGACTGTTTGTTTAAAATAGATGTTTAGGATATATTGTATTGATTTCTTGCTATATTTGAGTCGCTATCTTATTAGGCCTCAAGATTCTGGCACTCATGCATTGTCGAACCAAACTATGTGACAGAATCTCGCATGCTAAAAACGTTTTCTCAAACAACAATATTGAGAAGAGAACTATTTATCTTCTGACACGAGCACACGAGATTGAAACTCAATGAGATTCTCCTTGTAGAATAACCAAGAGAATTTTAGGTAATATTGTACGCAGAAGCTTTAAATATTGTTTCAATAGTGATTGTTGTTTAATTTTCCATAGTGGATATTTGATATCGTGATCATTATTTAGGATTCCTCAACTGTTTTTTCTTAACATCTGTCGTTGCTTCTTTCACTATTGGGTGTCACATTCTTGGTTGTTACTGTGCCTGAAGTTCGACTATTAGAGGAACAGTCGAACACATTAACTAAATTCTGATACCATTACTCGACGTAAGTACAAAAGGGCGGCAAATGTTAGTGACGGTTAATTGATTGCATGTATACAAAAACCCTGAAGATTAATACTGCTATTAATTAAAGAGTATAATAAAAAAATCGTTAGAAAGGGATTAAAATGCCTCATTTTTTGATATATGCTAATTTTTTCCTTTCCTTATCTTATCAACAGCTTTCAAACACATTTTCTGCTATGGTATAGTTCCTTCGATTATTTGATCTTTTATGCATTATTTTGCTTAATGGTTTTTTTGTTTGATCATTTTGATTTTTGATTAATCTCACTTTTTAGCTCTTGAGATTATAGCAGCTAAGCTAAATTGACAGCTGTTCACTAGTCCTACTACTAAAGGCAATTATCAAAAGTGCGCAGAATTTTGTTTATTGATTTTTATTCCGTTGTCTAGATTTTTGTTGTGACCATATGACGTCACGATCACTTCAAATCTGCTTTTATTCATTCATTTAAGCAGTGCGTGACGTCATTTTTCACTCTCGTAGAGCGAGTTCTTTGTCAAATCGCTTTATTACGGTTTTGTTCACAAGTGACTTACCTCACTCTCAAAATTGACGTTTTCTCTTTAAAAATGACATATTTTTTTAGTAGTTTAAGAAATTGATGTCTACTGAGTGTCTGTCATTCTGATTTAAGGTTATTTGAGAACAGCTAAAAGAAGCTGCAGATTCTCATTCAAATTATTACATCTCAGCATTCTTTTAAAAGAAGAGAAATTTCTCTTTTTCGGTCTCTCTTATCATTATTTTATGAATCTACAAATCTATGCAGCTATTGCGGCTAAATTCTGGGAATCTACCAGATATGTCCGATTTTTCAATCTATGGCCTTGCAATGGTGCATAATAAGCTTTAAGGAGTTTACTGTAGGCACTTATACCCCAGGGCTTAATTAGGCTATGTCCACAGCCTCATGTATTGTAAGAGCAATTTTACCAGTATGAGTTCGATTTATCAATACTGTAGGCTTTGAGCCTTACTGTGTCATTTATAGATTAACGTTGGTTGCAAAAGCAACAGTATGTTTTTTTCTTTTATATAGTTCTGCTCCTTGCCTTGGCTGAGATCTCGCGGCAAGAGTTTAATTGAGAGCTAAACCAGATTTTTGGCATGGCACTAGTGAAAATGGCAGACCTATCAAAATGTAGAACTTTTTTTCCAGCCAATGAGAATTAAGAAAATTTTGATACGATTTTCTGATCCGATTATTGCTGGACAAGTTGTCCATGTTTGAAAAAGGAATATGAGTGGTGGAGACATGCCCAGATTTGTTAAAATCCACACTGTTGAACTAGGTTTTGGCAAATTTCAATTAATTGAAAGCATAAAGTTACAGTGTTTTAATTTTCTGTGTCAATCAGATTCGTTGAAAATTCTCTGTTTTGGTACTTATTTTTGCTGAGACGGCACTTTTTTGCATTTTTAGTTCCATTTTTACTAAGAGATGTGAAGGGAGGCTCATTGATATCATTCTGGCGTTATGTTCATTGATGTTATTTGAACAGCTGCTCACTTTTGTTTTGAAGCTAGGGCTCTTTTCTCATTATATAATTTTAGACGCGGCAATAAAAGCTAATATTTCTGTTCTGATATTAGGCTTCTGATTTTTTGATACGTCAACTCTTATATTTGCGAATTATTTTTGCTTCTTTGAATTGTTTTGAATCTTTGTTTTCAACAATTTTATACACACACACACACATATATATATATATATATATATATATATATATATATATATATATAATATATTTATAAATAACTTAAATTTTTTCACCATGAAACCATATTAGAAATTACATTACTTTTTAGAACTCAATGCTTTTCTGCACGAATACTAAGACTGCTGGTAGCCTAGGAGCATTTGTTTTTTTAAGAAAGAGGCTTTAAAAAGTCTTTCAATTTTGATTTGATTGGAAGAATTGATAATTAAGAATCGATTGGGGCGGTTTGAGTCTTAATTTTTCTTTGGTTCCTGCAAAAATTATAACTAATGTTTACAAGTTTTCTTGGGATTTTTTTTACAGATAGAGCAAAATTTAGCAGAGATGAAGACAAAAACTTCTACTGCCACGTCGCTCTGTAAACAGACTTTTTTGATGTTTAGGTAGCAATAATCATTGTTTACTTAAATGATTGCCACGATCAATTTTAGCTATTTATCTCAAACTGCGTAGTTGGTTTTTAATTAAAAGCTACTGATTCTTGGCCGTTTCTGTTTTCTTCTTTTATATTCAAGATTTTTTTTCTTCTCAATTATTATACTCTTTTTACCTGGAATTATGATGATAATTGAGACTTTTTGGTCAATTATTGTAGGATTTTGTGCATAAGGTTTTTGTTGTTTTTATTGTTTTTGTTGTTTTTATTCTGTGTTAAGCTTGAATGAGTTTTATGCCAATAGCTTTTTTCGTTGAAATACATATTTAATGTTTAACTAGCAGAGTTTTGTCTAATCAATTTGTTTTGTAGATTCAGTGTTGAGTTCTTTGTGGTTGCGTTTGTTTGTGCCAGAAGCAGCGAATAGCGTGAATGCTTTTTTATGTGGAAACTTTCCATTGTGCCAACGGAAATTAAATTCAGATTTCGAGTGTTTTTTCTCGTCATCGTTTTTTTTTCATACCCTTTCAAGTGTTTTTGTTATTTTATGCAAATTTTGAATTTGACGGAAAAGTAGTTGTTTTGCTTCGTTCCCCAGTTTTTTTTTGAAATCGGAAAAGTTTCAAATCGCTTGGACAATTTTGCTTGTATTGCTTTCATTATTGGACTGAAGAATCGAGACTGAAAATTCAGAATGATTTCTAGCAGACGATTGCAAGATATGGTTAATTCTGTTTTCCGAATCGGATTTTGTTCATTTTTCCCATTGCTCTCAATTTTTAGCTTAAAAGTTTGTCGTATGCAGTTATCTGAAGCCTGTTGGTCCTTATGTGCAATGCTTGGTTTGATAATTGTTCCGACCCTCTTGAGGGGGGAGGAACTATATACTCAAATGGGTTTTTTTTTGTTCCGTGAATTTTCGCCGCTCGATATATTCATCGTAGAGAGTGTGAGACTGGTATCATTGGAAAGCTCCTCCAGCGTAGAATGTGGAATTAAAAAGATTATTTTAATTTTCGTTTTCTACAGGGAGTTATCGAGGTTTAAACTTCTGAAAAAGGAAGAGTGAATTCACGTTGTTTTTATTCACATTTTCCGGAATTTTTGCCTAAATTTTCGTCAATTTTGCTAAAATTTGTTATAATTTTTAAGAATAGTGTCAATGATTTTAATTTTGAAGACGAACAAGCATTGTTGATTGTTTTGATTTAATTTTTTTGGTCAAAAAATCTGGATAAACATTTCAAAATTTAGCCTTTTTCATCAAAAACAGCACGAAATAAGCTACTTTAGTCCACTTTGATCAAATTTGCCGACAGTACACCCCCCAACAACACTAATACGATCTTTGTAGACTCAAAGGCGGGCTATTTCTACTTCAGAGTCCGCTGAGAGTGCACTGTAGTTAAAACTTTGCCGTTTTTTGCTAACTTTACTAGTTGATTATCAAAAATGCAGAATTTATTTTGAGTTTTCAACTAACAAATTATCTATATCTACAACATTTGAAAAATCAATTGTTCCTAACGGACAATAAGTATTAGCAGGGCTTGTTTTGGGCCATTCTTGGACTGTTACACTCAAAAAAAAATCGGGTTGTAATCAGTCGGTCTTTTTTTTTTTAAAAAAAGACTTTTTTTAATAATAAAGACCAGAACATTGCTAAGCAGCTCCAATCTAATGCATTTAGTTTTTTAATTGAAAGTTTATGGTCGTTTATTTTTTAAAAATAATTGACTTTTCAATAAATAATGGCTTAATTAACTTTTCCTCTACTTTTTTTCTTAATTTGTTCAACTTCCAGCTTAGTGTCATTAAAAAAGACTGCTTCTTCTTTCTGCTGATTTAACATTTGTTCTCGGTTGCAGTTTTAAGCCTGAAGTTATTGTTTTCTGGCTTTGATACTACAAGATTTCAGATTTTCGTTTGTTTTGATATTTGCCAGTTTTTCACGTTTTCTAATTTTGTCACATTATCACATTTTTGACAGTTCTCATGTCACCTTATTGGCATTCAGAATAAGGCACAATTGAACGTTTTAAAATCCTGAAAGATATACATCGTCGTTTTAACGGCCTCGACGCCTCTTTCTTGAAGAAATCAATTGAATTTTTAAATTTTGTATCTAACTGTCATTTTTACTATGTCATTTCGGTCGTATGAAATTTCCTGTATAGTGATAGCTTTCATTGGCTTTTCATGGAAGAGTAGAAGAACCAATATTCTGATATTAGTAGATAGCTGATGGCTTTCATGACTTTGAAAACAATCGTTTTCCAAAATTTAAAAAAAAACTTTTTAACTTCGCAATTTTGTTCTTTTTATGTTTCTTTTTGTTACCTTATCTCGTTAGTTAATTACAGGACAAATATGACATTATGGGTGTAAAGGGAATAAAAGGGATTGGTGTCCCAAAATCTTTTTTTAAAGAATTCGTTATGACCTTACTGGCTTCGACACCGGTTTTTCACAAAAAAAGTAAATTAATTTGATATTTGTCATATTTGACGTTCTTTTTGTAGATACAAGAAATATTCTGGATAATTACAGGTCTCAAGGGCTTCCTTTTCATGAATAAACGACCCTATTTAAATAGCTCTTATTGTAATTAATGCCTGTCATGACATTGAATGTAATTTTGTTTCGAAAAAAAAATTAAAAGTATTACATACTTTAGCACTTCGCTTTTTGTCTACTTGTTACCTAGTCTTACTAATTAATGGCCACGTACTACATTATAGCTGTTTGAAGAAGGCGCAATCAAATATATTTTGAGTGCCAAAATTTGGCTTGACGGTTTTGACAGCGTTTTCTGGCAAGTTTCAATTGAAATTTTGTTTGTTCGTTGTTGTTCTTTTTAGCCGCTTTAAAAAATGAATAAGGACAGGTCCTAATGTTCTGCTATAGAAGCAGTGGTAATCGTAAATTTGTGGTAATATTAATTGATTCCTAATGGTATTTATTACTTTGAAGTTAACTGTTTCAAAAAAATAGGTTAATTTTTTTACTTTACTGTTTTTGTTCTTTTTTGTATAATTGTTACCAAACCTTTTTATGGACTGGTCGCATATGTTTTCTTTTGATTTATAAGTTATTTTTGTTTAGTTTTAGGTTTATCTGACGGTATGTTGACTTTGTTATTAAATTTAGTTTTAAAAGAGGGACATAAATTGTTTGGTGTAATTAATGTTTGTTGTTGTTGTTGTTGTTGTTTGATTTTGCTGTTTGTCTTGACTCGCTTTCTTAATATTGACAAATCACAGCAATCTAATGCATCAATTTTTACTCCACTGAGTTATTTGCTTTGGAGGCTATCTTATCGTTCATACAGAATTTTTTGAAAAAGACTTGGGCTTTTTTATGCCAAAATTGTGGATGGGCGGGGTCGGAACCTTATGTGCCATCGCACATTACCGAGCCGCCTTGTTGTTTTAACTGTCATAACGATTCGAAATACGCCATAGAGGACGCCATAAACTGGTAAAGCCAGCGAGCGTGACATTGATGCTCAGTTCTGTTTGAAGTTTGGTGTTCTCTAAATGGATGATTTTCAAACTCTGCCGAGGAGGCATAAATTAACGATGTATAACCAATTTTCGTAAGTTTGGGTCCTTTTTGTTCCTTTCACTGTAGCTCATTAAGACTAACCTCACTTTGTTCTTCTGCTAGGGCCTAAGATTCTTTAATAATATCTGCTTCGATCAACGCTGCCCCCCGCATGCCGTTTGAGAACAATTTGTTCCAGTTAGGTGTTATTGTTTTTCATATTGATCAGCAGTCAGTAGTTGCTTTCCAATGGTGTTGCTAGGTTTGATTTTGTGCTTTGGTCAGGTGCGTTGTTTTTCATTGGGCTGAAGTGGATCGCGATATGGAAAATAGAGTATAGAAATCGAACAGATGGCGATAATAAATATAGGTAGGAGCTTGCCCTCTACTTTACGTTTATTTTTAAGTCAGGATTGTAGTTTGATTTTGTCGTTGATTTTCATGAAAAAGTAAAAATATAGTTTTGCATGCTGCTGTTTCTTCAACAAAAGATTGGAGTCGGGAATTTGGTTTTATTAATAGGAAAAGAATCTTTGTGTCTGTTATCTAGTGTCGGATGGTATGTTTGCCAAACTGAAACAAGACAATCAATATCTATTTTGAACTCTTTTGATGCAATATGTTTCAGAAATTGCTTTGTTCTTCACATTATGCTGACTAGAACATTTTTACTCAGTCCTTTCTTTTTAATCTTTTTGCCGCTGTATATAAACTTGGTTTAAAACAAATTTCGATTAAGAACCAACTAAAAATTTGTCCTTCACTGCTATCATTTTATGAACTAATCAGTAGTCTGCTAGAACAGCAGATAAAAAGGGAATAGATTGAAAGCAAAAATTTCTGTTAAAATTTGTCATAAAAAGTACTATTATGTATACTTTTAGTGCTATTATTCATGGAAAAATTAGGTATCAGATTAAATAATGAATTGTTCTGATGGTCTGAGTCCAACATGGAAACTAAAATTTTGCCACAAAATTTTAGTTTCCATGTTGGACTAATTAAATTTGGTACTCGGAAAAGAGTTTAGCATTTATTATTTTTTAATAATCTGCGACAAATTAACAGTATGGCTTGTATTTTTTTTGTCATAAAAATGAGTTATTTTGAAAGCGAGCATTTTTTGCCAATGTTTGATACTTTTAACAAAACGGATTTGAAGTCTGGTTTTTGATACTTGGAAGCTTTTTAGTTTATAGTTTGAAGCACAATAATGACTGAGGGATGCTCTAGTTAAGATTTTTCCAGAGTAGTTTTGCCTATATTAGTTTAAGATTGCAAAGATTGATCCTTCAAATATCAGAAAATAGTTTGATTCAGCCTTTCGCAGATTATTAAAAAATAATAAATGCTAAACTCTTACGCTATAATCGCATTTTCATTACCGTATATATGTTGATTTTGCTGCGTCATTTTTCTGTTGCGAATGAAAGTTTCCCATGTTCCCATGCGAATGAAAGTTTGCAATTCAAATCATAAACAATATTGCCCTGTAACAGTAAGTTTAAAAGATACGTGTTGCCTTTCGATATCAGTTTATTCCGTTGTCGGCATAATTTTTGTTATTGGTAGTGCTAGAAATTAGAGTTGAACGGGTTTAGAGCCGAGTGAGAAAAAAATGAGAATCAGAGCCAAATGCTTAAAATTGAGTGCGCAAATAATATGATTGCTTCAAATTAAAGTACAACAAACATAAGGAATGGCGAATTATTTAGTTCACGTCGCGTTATTATCTATGCTATGGTGTGCGGCTGGGTTGCGCTCAAATCGGCCTCTCCGTGGCCGCACTGTCCTTTACAAAAAACTATCTTTAAAGTGCTGAGTTCATTATCAACCAAACAGAGCAAGCAAATATACGGCTTCCAATTTCTTTTTATGGCATTCTCCTCTGCGACAGATCGGCTCTACAGCAAGTCTTTTCGAACGCGCGAGTCTCTGCGACGTACAGAACCTTCCAACATACATCTCAAGTATGCTGAAAACTTTTCCTTCTCTAAAGAGAGAAAACAATGTTTTCATCAAAACTGATGCTCTTAGATTGCCCTTTACTTCGCAATAAACGAACAATTCTTCGTGCTAAATAGATGTTCAGCAAGAATAATCAACCGAAAAAGTTAGTTTTTCAGCAAAGACTACAGGAAAAATTATTTCTAAAAAGAAAAAACACTCTTCATTGTCATAAAACTAGTTGCAGAAATTACGTTTTGCAGCAAATTTGAGTAATACTAAAAGCTTTGGAATCTTCAATTTGATAATTAGTCAGCCAGCTGTCAGCCGCACTTTTATACGGGTTTTTGCAAAAAATTGGTGTTCAACAGCTTTAATCTATTACAAAAATTTTAAGCGATGTAAAATGGACTACATAAGTACAACTGAACAATTTTTAGGTTAAAAACAATAACCGATTTTTCAATTAGGTTGCTGGATTTGATATATATATATATATATATATATATATATATATATACATATACATATATATATATATATATATATATATATATATATATATATATATATATATACCGACTCAAACATGCAAACATATGACAGACTGGAAATTATCTCAATGGTTAAGTTGAGAATTCACCGAAACTAAAAATTCTCCCACTTCTTTTCTCAACGCACTGTTTAGTTTTATAAATGCAGTGCGTCTGATTTTTTTTTACTAATCACTAGCTACAAATAACTTTTTGGAAAAAACATTTTCAAAGAAAACAGAAAAAAAATGAAAAAAGCAGAAATGAAAATTTTGTCAAGATATTGTTTTTTGTCAGGCAGTCATATCAAAAATTTAATACTATTAATGACACTGCCCTTTTGTGTCTGATCCAAACAAAACCAAGCATCAACTAATGTCAAAGAAAGCCGTGAATTTCAAGAAATTTTTTCCTGGAAAAAATGAATTTTTTGATTAACCCTTTTTCTAACAAAATGTTTAAGAATCATGCTGCTGCCTCTTTTTTTAATGAAATGCATAAACTTGGAGACAAATTAGAAACAGCAAATTGTTTCATTTGTATAAAGAAGACTTTGAACAGCTTCCTACTCAAAAGCATTTTCTGCTGGTTCTAAACATTCAATATGCTGTCAGCTATGTCAGTTGTCCAACTTAATGTGAAGTTTTTATTAACAGAAATCAACTGTTTCTTATATTAAGCTTGAATATTTGAGGGAAAACAGACAAAAGAATTTTGTCTTTATCATTTAAACCACATTTAAACAACTTTTTTTTTACTTAAAGCTACAGAAAATTGAATTTCGGCAAAGCCACTTTAATAAAATCAGACACTTTATTATTTGGATGACTCCTGGTGTGCATAGGTTTGATGGTTGTTTTATTGTCGGAAAATCAATTTAAGCTGAAGCTGAAAAGATAATTTTTGTTAGCGTATGAATGATCACGTATTCTGTTCCATTGATTTTCCATTCACATACAGACCTTTAATATGAAAATAATTGTTTTCCGCAATTAAATGAAAGACATGGTGTTTCAAGCTAGCTTAAGTTGTCACAGAAATGTAGGAAAATAATTTTCTATTCTTTTATAAGAAATTTTTTTTGCAATAGGCATTTTTGTTTGGGAATCAATTCTTTTTTGGAAGACATCCATTCAGCTTTTTTGGTAATTGGTCATCTTTAGAAGCCACCAAGATATGAAATTTGTAAAATGTTTTATCTCTTCGTCTCTCGTCCTCGTGAAAAAATTTTGTTGTTTTGTTTGTGTTTTCTTTTCTATTTTTGTGTGCAGTTGTCTTTCGAATCAAGTGAACAATATAGAGCGTATACTCTAGATTAAATTGTTAACTTCGGAGCTAAACGAATTACCAAACTAATTATATACAGTTTTCTCAAAAGTATGTTTTCATTTACTTTGTTGTCCCAAATTTTTTTAGTTTATCTGTTATTTGACTATATCAGAACTGCAATAAAATAGAAAAAAGCGTTTCAGATTAATTACCGTGAAGAAGAAAAAGAGCTCACAACTGAGATGAAAAAGAGAAAATAGCCAACGAAAACGGTTTACTTCATTTTTTGTCATGGATTGTTCCGTATCATAAAGTTCTAATGAAAATTTTGCTTTAGTTCTCTGATAACCAATTTAGTTCAATTTAATATTTCCTAAACTAACGTAAAAAGCTTACAATAGTTAAGTATAATCTGCCCCAATTCTTTCTTTTCATTTTATTCAGTTCAGTTTGCGTTATTATCTATGCTATGGTTTGCGGTTTGGTTGCGCTGAAATGGGCCTCTCCGTGGCCGCACTGTCCTTTACAAAAAAAATGTCTTTAAAGTGCTGAGTTCATTATCAACCAAACAGAGCTAGCAATTATACGGCTTCCAATTTCTTTTTATGGCATTCTGCTCTGCGACCGATCGGCTCTACAGCAAGTCTTGTCGAACGCGCGAGTCTCTGCGACGTACAGAACCTTCCAACATACGTCTCAAGTATGCTGAAAACTTTTCCTTCTCTGAAGAGAGAAAACAATGTTTTCATCAAAACTGAAGCTCTTAGATTGCCCTTTACTTCGCAATAAACGAACAATTCTTCGTGCTAAATAGATGTTTAACAAGAAGAATTAACCGAAAAATTTACTTCTTCAAGAAATACTACAGGAAAAACTATTTCTAAAAAGAAAAAAAACACTTCATTGTCATAAAACTAGTTGCAGAAATTACGTTTTGCAGCAAATTTGCGTAATACTGGTCTGAAAGATTTTGAATCTTCAATTTGATAATTAGTTAGCTAACTGTCAGCCGCAATTTTGAAGGGGTGTTCGCGCGAAATTGTTGAAAATAGACTGCATAAGTACAGTTTTTATCTCAAAAACAATAACAGCATTTTCAATTCGGTCACTTGATGTGAATTATGAAGGCACTTAAACATGCAAACAAAGGACAGACTAGAAATTGTCTCAATGATTAACTTGAGAATTCACCAAAACTAAAAATTCTCCTTTTCTTTTCTCTACGCACTGTTTTGTTTCATAAATGCGTTCTGATATTTTTTACTAATAATATTGAATCAGTAGCTACTGCAAATAACTTTTTAGAATGACTCTTTTTTATGCAATGCATAAACTTCGAGACAAATTAGAAACAACAAATTGTCTCCTTTGCATCCCAAAATAATAATTGACATTGCTGAAAAAATAAGAAGCACGAAAGTGTCTCACATAAAAGGTCTCACACAAAAGCTTTTCACACTTCAATTACTTTGGAAAAACTTCCTACTCAAAAGCATTTTCTGATGGTTCTAAACATTCAATATGCTGTCAGGTTTGTCAGTTGTCGTCCTTAATTTAAAGCTTTAATTAACAGAAGCAAACTCTTTCTGTAGTTAAGAGTAAATTTTTGAAGGAAAACGTACGAAAGAATTTGTTCTTCTTCATTTAAACCACAATTTTGTCATTTTTTTATTCGAAGCTAAAGAAAATGGAATTTCACCAAAGCCACTTGGATAAAATCAGGCCTGTAGTCATTTAAATGGCTCCGGGTGTGCATAGGTTTGATGGTTGTTTTATTGTCTGGGAATTTCAATTTAAGTTGAAGCTGAAAAGATAATTTTTGTTAGCGTAATTCTCAAATGATGACCTGTTCCTTTCCGATGATTTTCAATTCACATACAGACCTTTAAAATGAAATTAATTGTTTACGCAATCTTTTATAAGAAATTTGATCTGTTTTTTCTGTTTCCATCAAGATTTTAAATGCATGACATTTTTTATCTCTCTCTCTCTCTCGTTCTCATGAAAATTTATTTTAGGTTGGTTTATATGTGTTTTCTTTTCGGATTTTTGTGTGCAGTTGCCTTCCGAATCAGGTGAACATTCTAGAGCGTATACTCTAGATTAAATTGTTAACTTCGGAGCTAAACGAAATACCAAACTATTTATTTACAGTTTTCTCAAAAATATATTTTCATTTACTTTTTTCTCCCAAATTTTTTTAGTTTATCTGTTATTTGACTATATCAGAATTGCAATAAAATATAAAAAAGCGCGTCAGAATAATCACCGTGAAGAAGAGAAAGAGCTCACAACTGAGATGGAAAAGAGAAAATAGACAACGAAAACAGTTTACTTCATTTTTTTTGTCATGAATTTTTGCGTACCATAAAGTTCTAATAAAATTTTTGCTTCAGTTCTCTTATACCCAATTTAGTTCAATTTAATACCTACTAAACTAATATAAAAAGCTTAAAATGTTTAAATTTAATCTACCCCAATTCTTTCTTTCCTTTTTTGAAGTGATCCCATTTTCACTTTGGAACAAACTCGGTAATTTCGATTAACGAGTTTGCTAAAACTCTGCTAAAACTTGCTAGAAGTTTGCTCTGCGTACTAAAATATCTGTTTTCCTTTTTTTCTCTACGAAGCGTTAAAAAAATTGCAGTATGTTTAATTTTTTTCCACGCTTGTTTTGCTTTTTTTAACAGCTTTTCCGGATTTTCTTAAAATTACCAAAATCTGTTTTGTGACAGTTTGTTGAATGTATAAATAACATAAACGAATAATTTTAGTTTTGAAGGAATGTAGCTTTCCAGCCAAAATTGGGTATCGTTTTTAAATTAATCGGGTTTTGTCAAGTTAGACACTAGATAGGCTAAAGGTTTCCGTAATTATTTGTTGTTTAGGAATTTGCTCTCGAATTAACTGGATATACCTTGGTTTTTTAAATCCTTTTTTCTACAAATGGTTTTATATAAAAAGAAAATGTTATCTTACAAAAACAACCTGGCCTGTGACGACCGTGGTTTCAAATATCAGCTGCTTCTTAGAAGCAAATTAGGTTCAGTTTTCTGCTGCAGATGACTGGTAATTTTGAATAATTGATTGTCTCCAAATTTTTCTTAACTGTCTATCTCTCCATAATTGAAAAAGTTCCTTGCTTCTGATCGAACTAGTTGGACCTGTTTTGTGCAGTTTAGTGTTTATAGTTGAAGAAATTGTGTGCCGTCAAGTTTTTTTCCTGAGGTATTTTTGCCTTTTATTTTTAATTGAATGCTATGAATAATTTTCATCAAACTGTTTGAATATTAAGAAAAGTTTCCATCATCTTTCGTAGTGCTCTAGCGAATAATTTTTTACCAAAGAAAGAAATTTTTGAAAAATACGTGTAATCATGTTTTTTATGAAATCATGTTTTTTCAAGATATTCACGTAATATTGTTGTTTTTTGGAAGCATTATTTTTTGTTTGTAAGACTTCAGTCGGTCCAGTTTTTTTTTCAATTTTAATAGGAGTACTTTAGCTTCGCAAGTGGTCTTGAACGATGAGACCTGGTTTTTCTTTTAAGATCTACTCTTGTGTTTGACATCTATAACTCACCGTCCATACAAGTTATATTGCCTCCCAAGTTTGCTTTCTTTGGTCAAAACCTTTCATGAACACTGTCAAATTCTCCCAATGTCGAACCACGAGGTTCTAAAGTGTTCTTTAGTGAGCAACGATTGAAGTTAGAAGTAAAGCTGGATAAAGCCTATGTTATTTTCTTCGAGAGTTTAGCTCAAGCTGAACTTCAAGAGCGTACAAAATATGAAGTGTCTTCTCCTCAAAAACACGGCTGAGTTTAAATTATTTAAATCGAAATTTAAGTTCTCCAGGCATGAAATTGGATATTTAACTCCTGTACAACGTTTTCGAAAGATCTGTTTTAAACAAAACTTAGTCTTATAGTTCCATTCGCATTTTTGAGGTTCCAAAGGGGAAGACGAGGTCGCTGTTAATAATATTTTTGTAACAAGAACTCAGCGTTCCTAATTCATTGAATAATTTATTGAATAGAGTGCAAACTATTTCAGGTTATGTTTTTGAATATTGTAGAATTGCGACGCAAAAATTTCAGGCTATCAAAAGGACCAATGTTATGCCAAATTAACCAAAACAATCACTTTGTTTTACCCTATTGTTAAACTTATCAAAAGTCTGTTAGAATAATAATAATACCTACGTGAAATTTTTAGTATGAATTGAAGTATATTCAACAGATTTTAAATGTACTGCTGCCCGTGGGACTTAATGAAACTTTAGCAAAACAAACTGAGTTTAATTTGTTTTCTTATGATAAAAACATGTTTGTAATGCCAGCCGCTAATTTGTAAGCAAATTATTGGAACAAAAGATCAAAGAGTGAAAGTTGAGAATTATGATATTGGGTCTTTTGGCACATCGGATAACTTGGAATTTTTTAAATTGCCTCGTAATCTTCTTTTGTGTAATTTGTTCGGTCAAACTCGATTTTTATGGTTCCTGAGTTTTTTAGATAGAAGTAACAAAAATCTCCCGTTCTGCCTTTTGTAGGTCAACTGAATAGCTTGACTTGCCAAAAATTGGTCGATCGGTTACGGTAAATAGTTAGAGCTACAATTAAAGAAGTCATACGACTGGAGTTTTTCTCCTAATGTTTAATGATCACTTATATAAACGAAAATTCAAAATGGTTTGATATCGATTGAAGCTGTCACTGATTTGAAAGGAGGCTGAAAACTCACTGGAAATATTGCAACCATTATATGAACTTCATATTCTTAATAGATTATTAGTTAGAGGTGACCAGAAAATTGTTTACTAAATTGATAGGTAAGAATATATAATATAATAAGACTATGTGCTTTCACCTCACAGGCACTATAGAACTTCACAGTTAAACTGCCCTGCGTTTGGTCCAGCAACAAGAAAAAATAAAAAAAAATTGCATCTATTAGGGTTTTGAAAATCAAGGGGCCAGTAACGAGCATTTGCGATTTTGGAATGACTTTTTTTGAGCTTATTGGCCATATTATCTTGTTTTCGGGAGCTCAGTAGCTGACAGGTGAAAGATGTTAAAAATTCAATTTATTAAATGTTGATGAGGGTGTTCCATATCTATAGTTTCAAATTATACACTTTAAATTACCTAAACGAGATTCAAGTTCTCGAAGCGTGAAAATAGATATTTAACTGCTGCACAAAGTTTCCGAAAGATTTTGTATTAAACAAAACTTAGTTTTTTAGTTCCATTCACGTCTTTGATGTTTTAAAGGGAAAAACGAGGTCGCTGTTATTAAAATTTTCTAACTAGTAATCAGCGTTTTGAATTCATTGAGTCATTGATTTTATCGATTGCAGTCTATGTTGTAGAATATTGTTAAACTGCCAGATTGTCAATTAATTCAGGTTATCAAAGACCGATGTGATGCCAAATCAACGAAAACATTTCCATTTTTAACCCTATTTTATCCCTAAGCTATCAGAAATTCTATTAGCAAAACAATACCTACGTGAGGTTAATCATTATGTAATGAAGTGTTTCCAACAGATTTTAATTGTACGTCTAAATATGACCATGCCTTGCATGCCATTACCATGGCTAAGCGGCCCGTGGGACTTAATGAAACTTTAGCAAAAGAAACTGAGTTTATTTTATTTTAATGCGTATGATAAAAACATGATTGTAATACTAATTGCTAATTTGTAAACAAAATATTGAAGCAGAAGATCAACGGGTGTAAGTTGAATATTATGATTTTAGCTTTTTTGGCACATGGGATAACTAGGAATTGCTTAAATTGCCACTGAACTTCTATTGTTAATTTGTACGGTTGTACTCAATTTTTATGGTTACCGAATTGTTGTGATTCAGATGACAGAAATATTTTGTCCTGCTCTTTTTTTGCTTTTTGTAAGTCAATGGATTACATTGACCCTTCAAAAATCGATCGATTTGTTACGTTTTCAAGTTAGCTATAAATAATTGAATTGATAAGACCGGAATTTATCTCCTAAGGTATTTTGCCTAACCTGTCACATATAACAATGAAAAGTTAAATTT
Source organism: Convolutriloba macropyga (assembly GCF_964194025.1). Taxonomy (NCBI): domain Eukaryota; kingdom Metazoa; phylum Xenacoelomorpha; order Acoela; family Convolutidae; genus Convolutriloba; species Convolutriloba macropyga. The sequence continues at coordinate 25,392,245 of NC_134473.1, forward strand.
GATATCAGTTGCACTTGTCACTAATTTGAAACGAGGCTAAGAATATACTCTACTTTTTACAGAACATTTTTATAACCATTGTCAAATGCACTTTCTTACTGGAATGTTAGTGAGAAGTGACGAGAAAAATGTTTACTAATTTGATAGGTCGGAGTATATAACTGAAGAAAAACTGTACTCTCTTCTCTCACTTCACAGACACTTTTGAGCTTCACAGTCACCGTCTGCGTTTCGTCAAGCAATAATAATTTAAAAAGAAATTTTATTAGTAATTTTGAACTCATTTTGTAGAGAAAATTTATGGAATCTAAATAGAAATTTTAAAAGGTTAAAAGTTGCATGTTTTTTGTTTGTGCGATTAGGGACTAAGAGCTCTAGAGCTCAATAGCTGGCAGAGAAAATTTCATTATAAAATCATTTTTATCAAATTTCTGTTCTGATATATTTTTAAACTAAGTCTATCATTCGAAAACGTTGGGTTTCGAATAAACGACTACCTGCTTCATGCTCAGAATTATATCAGTAGTAGATAAAAGCTAGTTCTAAACAGTTTTTAATATCAAGTCTAAACGTGGCTCTTAGGAATCTTCTTTGGCTGTTAGGAATCTTTGAGAAACTGAAAAACATGGATAAGGATTTAGTCGGAATATCTCCCCCCAATTGTTTTGTGTCTATCCCCAAATGATATCGATCGGCCATAAGTGACTAAATAAGAAACCTTGCTGGCATAAAGATAATAACGCGGAAATGAATTTGAATAATTGGAAAATTAAAACTTTTTAAAGGCATGAATTTGTCTCAAAACTGAAGTAGATTTACCATAGAAGCAAAGTCAGCTACTGGACAGTATGACCATGTTTTGTATTTTGGATTTTCAGTCGGATTGCGTATTGTGTAAGGCTAAAGTAATACTGGTGAGAAACTACTTTTCCTTGTTTCCTTTGTTTGTTTTTGAGAAGAGGTTCCAAAGATTTTTTATCGACTGTCATCTCTTCAGTTGAAATTATTTTTTCCTTAAAACAAAGTTCACCATGTTCTTTTGAAACGAACTAAATTCTACCATAGTACAAATTCCTTCAATATCTTATGTCAAAATTTGTTGTCGGAAGTTGGAACTCCGTTTTGGAGGTGGACAGATTTCGCATTGTAATGGTGTTGCATTTTGTATGTTCCAAATAGGAAAACGAATGTTCTCTTTTGCTCTGTTAATTTTTAAATTTACAGTGTTTACTATTTTAGCTGTTGTATCTCATAAGAAAGTGTCGTCATTTCGACGTGAGTTATCATTTATTCACTCCCCGTCTCCATTTATTCTTAGAATTACGTTTATCGAATTTATTGTGGTTTTATACATGATTTCATAAGAGACAAACGATCTAAGAGACAGAGGTGCTACTAAAATTGATTATCTTTCTTCTCTAGAACCCGGACCTACGAATCAATGCGATTCAGCTCTGATCCTTGGCAAAAACAAGGCAATATAGCTACACCATTTTTGAGTTGTTCTTGAAAAACAATGTTTAGCTGTGATTTTTGTTCGGATGACATGAATCAGAACTGAAAGCTCTGCATACTAGGTCACGGAGTATCAAAAGCCTACGCATTGCGTTCATGAGAAATTCACAAATAGATAAAAACATTTCATATCATGTCTCACATAAAAGCGGGCTTATAAATTTTTAATAAACTTTTAACAGACTGTATTTTTTTTGCATTTTAAGCTGTTGCGACCAATCTTTCTTAAAAAATAGTTTGCCGATTGCAAGTGGTACCACAGATCGTACAATAGCCCATTCATCCCAGACACTCTGAAAGATGTTTAAGGGTTCTTTAGAAAACTGCCAACTTTGTGAAAGTCTTGGAAAAACCGAAAGATCTTTTGCAAGAGTCGTTCGAGATAGGCGATTTCTCTTGCGAGATCTCGCGTGCATCTTGAATAATTCTTGCACGATATGCAATTGCTTATGCATAGGCTCTTGCATAGCTTATTTTATACCCTAGTAATTAATACCAATATGTAGTTTTAGTTGCTCTCAGACAAAGTTTATATAGCAATTATATTAGCCCTGTGGTCTTTTTAATCCATTTTTTCTTCGACTTTTGTCTCCGAGATAAACAGGTTAAGACAGGAGGGCATATAGTTACTGAGCAGCTCTCAGAGCCTTACGCCTTAGTAGTCCCTAACTATGTAATTCACTAAAGCTGTTTACAGGAGACATTTTGATGGTGTGAGTGGCGGTTTTTAATCTTAGAAGTTTTACCCCATCCCCAACACTCCCGCGTCCACCCTCCTCCACTTGGCGACTTGGACCCCCTCTCGTCCAGCCCTCCCAACCCCACCCTCTCTAAACATCCTTTGACCCCCACTCCGCTCACCCCCATCCCTAGGCCCCAACTACCGAAGCCAACCGCTCGCCAGTCGTTTGAAAGGAACTCGGCCGACTTTATTCCGTAATATTTTGTAATGCTAAAATGTTGTTCTTTGTCAAAGTTGCAAAACGGACCAAAATTAGTATATAAATTAATTTTTCTCGAGGTGGATTTGCCTGGAATATTTACAAATGTTCAACAGTGTGAAAAGACTGCAATTAAATATTCAATACTCTTATCAAAACTGGCAATATTTTAAGATCTAGCAACAAATTTTCAATATGCAGTTTGGTACAAGAGCTAGAATGAATTCTTCACGATCGTTCAGATTAGAAACTTCAGAAAAATGACTTTTCAAATTTCTGGTTTTAAATTTTTTGGTTGTACGCGTGGTGATCAAAAGTCTAATCTCAAATATGATAAAGTAAGTATATGATAAGTATGATAAAAATGTATTCTATGATTTCTAAAACGGTTATCTACAGTGATAGACTCGAATTGCTAAAAAAATATGGAATTTGTGTCAGACTGGACATTATTTAACAACCATTACAACAAAAAAACAAGTATGTACTTCAAGAAAAAGAAATAAAATACTTAGTTGAAATCGAAATTGTAAATTTATACTAATCTCAACTTTTTTCTCATTGCCTTAAAATTCACCACAAAACTGTAGCTCTCTACGCATCTTTAATCCAATTTGAAAGAGCGTAGACGCCTTTGAAATTCAAGCATATGGGAAGAAAAATCAAGTTTTCGACAAAATTAAAGCAACTTTAAAGCAACTTTTTAAACATTTTTTGTTTTATTTTTTTTGTTTCTGAAGTAACTTTTTTTTAATTTTGCTTCCTGTCTGATTAAAAAGTTCAATCTACTTTAATCTTTAAAACACGAAGGCGTATAAAAAATGAAATTGGTCTCAAGTAGTCAATAAAAGATCAACAACTGTTTCTATGAAAACGAAGGTGAAAAAGAAGTTGACACAATTGAAGATTTAAACTGTTAAAGTTTTCGTGGGTCTAACACTTCAGAGAAGGCGCCATAACTTTTTCCAAACAAAATTTTTTTACATAACGATTTTGATTTTTTTTGTTAAAAGTTTTGACAGTTTCTTCATTTTAACAGCTTCTTTTTTATGAACAGGCAAAATTTACCTGAATTCGAAATCCACAAACACAACGACGAATCACGGAAAAATTTTCGCCTCCGCCAAAAATATATTTTGAAGAAAATTGTTAAAAAATGTAGTGTTTTTTCCTTTATCTGAAAATTATCTTTGAGGTTTTGGATTACTTTGCGAAATAAGGTCGTACGACTTTAGTTTATGACTTTAAAACAGGACTCAAAATTAATATCGAAACATGGCAAGGAAAAAAAATAACTTTTTATTACAACTTTTTGAAATTGCTCCAAATACTGATCAGTCGATGCTGCAAATTTGACATTAATTATAATACTTTTCAACTTTGTTTCCAATTTCTTCTTTTTCTTCAAAACGGTATAGGTGATTGTTACTTATGCGGTTGGTAAAAAATGGATGAATTCCTTTAGTAGGATGATTTTCCCAAAGAGGGCTCACATGCGGTTGTTTCAAATGATATACATGTGCGTTGAAGCGGTGTCAGACGCTAATAAAATATGAGATACGCAAGATCACTACAGTAGTTTTTGCTTAGCTTTTTTCATTTTATTTTTTTTCTCGTCGTCAGATAGATAGTATTTTATCCTCTGGTGGACTGTTGTTAACATAAAATTGCATTTATATGTATTTTTGCATGTTATAATGGATGTTTAAAATGAAGTTCCAAATAAATGATTTTGTTTTTTATGCTGTTTGACGGAGTTCATCTGGATTTCAGTTTTTGGAATTGTTACTTAAATTGCGCTTCGAGAAACAGAACACAAATGGAAACTTTTTTCACAAACTATCAAAAACAATGTCGTCTTGAACAAGAAAATAAGTTTTCTCATGAAAAAAATGGGGAAAAAGGAAATAAAATGGGAACGAATTTAACGGAATTTTACTCGCGTCACTAATTGAGCTCCGACTATTGGACAGTCTTCAAATTGTATAAAGACCAGGAAAATAGGATATTTCCATCAAAACGTTGTGCGCGATTCAAGAAATTGTAAATTTATACTAATCTCAACTTTTTTCTCATTGCCTTAAAATTCACCACAAAACTGTAGCTCTCTACGCATCTTTAATCCAATTTGAAAGAGCGTAGACGCCTTTGAAATTCAAGCATATGGGAAGAAAAATCAAGTTTTCGACAAAATTAAAGCAACTTTAAAGCAACTTTTTAAACATTTTTTGTTTTATTTTTTTTGTTTCTGAAGTAACTTTTTTTTAATTTTGCTTCCTGTCTGATTAAAAAGTTCAATCTACTTTAATCTTTAAAACACGAAGGCGTATAAAAAATGAAATTGGTCTCAAGTAGTCAATAAAAGATCAACAACTGTTTCTATGAAAACGAAGGTGAAAAAGAAGTTGACACAATTGAAGATTTAAACTGTTAAAGTTTTCGTGGGTCTAACACTTCAGAGAAGGCGCCATAACTTTTTCCAAACAAAATTTTTTTACATAACGATTTTGATTTTTTTTGTTAAAAGTTTTGACAGTTTCTTCATTTTAACAGCTTCTTTTTTATGAACAGGCAAAATTTACCTGAATTCGAAATCCACAAACACAACGACGAATCACGGAAAAATTTTCGCCTCCGCCAAAAATATATTTTGAAGAAAATTGTTAAAAAATGTAGTGTTTTTTCCTTTATCTGAAAATTATCTTTGAGGTTTTGGATTACTTTGCGAAATAAGGTCGTACGACTTTAGTTTATGACTTTAAAACAGGACTCAAAATTAATATCGAAACATGGCAAGGAAAAAAATAACTTTTTATTACAACTTTTTGAAATTGCTCCAAATACTGATCAGTCGATGCTGCAAATTTGACATTAATTATAATACTTTTCAACTTTGTTTCCAATTTCTTCTTTTTCTTCAAAACGGTATAGGTGATTGTTACTTATGCGGTTGGTAAAAAATGGATGAATTCCTTTAGTAGGATGATTTTCCCAAAGAGGGCTCACATGCGGTTGTTTCAAATGATATACATGTGCGTTGAAGCGGTGTCAGACGCTAATAAAATATGAGATACGCAAGATCACTACAGTAGTTTTTGCTTAGCTTTTTTCATTTTATTTTTTTTCTCGTCGTCAGATAGATAGTATTTTATCCTCTGGTGGACTGTTGTTAACATAAAATTGCATTTATATGTATTTTTGCATGTTATAATGGATGTTTAAAATGAAGTTCCAAATAAATGATTTTGTTTTTTATGCTGTTTGACGGAGTTCATCTGGATTTCAGTTTTTGGAATTGTTACTTAAATTGCGCTTCGAGAAACAGAACACAAATGGAAACTTTTTTCACAAACTATCAAAAACAATGTCGTCTTGAACAAGAAAATAAGTTTTCTCATGAAAAAAATGGGGAAAAAGGAAATAAAATGGGAACGAATTTAACGGAATTTTACTCGCGTCAATAATTGAGCTCCGACTATTGGACAATCTTCAAATTGTATAAAGACCAGGAAAATAGGATATTTCCATCAAAACGTTGTGCGCGATTCAAGAGAGGACAGTCAAAGAAACTATAATTACAAGGAAACAAAGGTTAACTTACTTAACCGTTTCCATATAGTTTTATTAATTATCAATTTTTTCATAACTGAATTCAAGAAAAGCTTATGAATCAATGTGAAAATTATGAGACAAATAGCGATTTTAGATGCACATAGCTATAATTTTATGGTGCGAAATCGTTACAGCCGGTCATATCGACGTTTCCATCTCAGCTACTTCTTGTCAATTGAATGAATGATTGTTGCTGATGATTAATTCCCAAACTCTTATAAATTTTTTCCCAAGAAGACGTCAGAATTGTAATTGTGATTCTTCTTTTCTTTTTAAAGTGTCCCTTTTTAAACTAATTGAGTCCAGTTGTAATCTAAGTGAATTTTTAATGAACAACAACGAACAGTTCACACAACGAGCACTTCGTCTTACTCGCTCATTCTTCAAAATCAGTCGTTGTTGCTCCCCGCGTCACTCGTCACATTTATCCCACATTCATTCTCCAAATAAAAATAAAAGTTTTTATCACTTTTATGGACTTCTCCAAACAGTTTGACTCCGGTTAACTGAATTTTTTGTTGTTGTTGTTGACACTCGAATTTAAAATTAGTTTTCTGCTAATAATTCATCGTGTAGTTTTTCATCGGATATGGAAATAAGTCCCATTGGTTTACGGCTACCCAGGTTGTCACAGGAAGCTATCATTGGTCTAATACTTTTGACCCTGTACTATACTAAGTAAAATTTCAAAAAGTATGTTACATCGCACCATACCATATGCAGGCTTTCATTGCACCTCGAAGAATTCAAATTCGTTACAGTCAAAACAAACTTCTAATTAAATATTAATAAAGGTTTTCATTTTTTTTTTACCAGAACACACTAATAATTAGCGTGGAGCGAACTAATTTTTTCGAATGTTTTTTTTTTCAGAATAGTACAGTTCTGTTCGATTCACCAAACTTTAGCTCATTGTTGATGTTGATAATCAATGTGTAGAGCGATCGTCTTACACTCAATCGTGAGATTGCTGATACTTATCAATCAAAATGTGCATTATTTGAAAAACATTACCATTTTTATTCAAACAATTTAGAATCTAGAATGTCGTACCAAACCATACAAGAGTTGCAGATGAGAATTTCCCCGAAAAATTTTATTTAAGAGAGCAAAAAAATCCTCTCCGGCCGAGCCAAACTCATGTTTTGCTAAGAATGGTTGTATTTTGAAACAGTTAGTTTAAATGTGAAACAGCCTTTTAAAATTTTGCTGACTAAAAAGTGAAAACTTTGCAACCGCTCAGTTGTGAGAAGTTGCTTAAGAATGGTCAAATTGACAGAACTCTAGGAACAAACTTCTATTTTTCAACATAAGTGAATTTCAAAGGTTTCCAATTGTCAAAAATAACTTTTTGTTACAGCTCCTATGATACAATTCATGTTGAATGGGAACCAAATTGATTTTGAAGACTGGATTACAATCAAAGACGACACTCGGACGAGTGAGGGCAAGTATTTGAAGAGGACAATCAAAGTTGACGATATTGGGTTGCAGGAGAACTCACTGGTGTGGAGCTGTCAAGCCAACAATTTGAAGGGATACGACACCTCAGATGAAATCTACACCCAGTACAGATGTAAGTCAATTCAACACTCACTATGAAATCTCACTGTGAAATGAAGTTTGGGGGGCTTTTCCGTTAATGCCCCTCCCACACACACATGCTCACAGTGCAATATGTACCCCCTATTACCAAGGGTGCTATTAAGAGCAAAATGTTTTTAAAAAATTTAAAAAATAGTACTTGCGCATGGTTTCCGCAAATAATACGCCAACCACTGAACTGGGGGGTAGGGAGCACAGACGGAAAAGATCCAATATTTGAAGTATCCTGATATTATTGCCACCCACGAGCCTGAACGTGGTTCCAGGATGTATCATGTTTTGTTTCACAAGCAGTAGGCGGCTGACAAGAACATCGAAGTGGGATGCATTGAGATACTTTTTTGCGATTCATGCTTCGGATCAATTCTGCCCCCCCCTGCATAACTTTTACGTGTGTTCTAGATTGAACCCCCCACCCCACTCCCTTCTTGTTTGACGAATATGCATCCATGTTTAACAAAAGAGCCAACCTTGTGCAGTATATCTCCACTTTCAATTACGCTTCTTGATCATGTTTTACGCGCTAAGAAAAAAATCGGAGCTAATGCAATTGTAAAGTGCAGTTGTTGTTAAATAACCATATTCATTGAGAATTATTCGCTTTTTGCAGCTATGACGCCTCTGTTGGAAATGTTTTATAATTACGATTCTAGTCTGAGAATCTTGTTTCAACTCGCAAATGTTAAAGCAGGTCTCAAACAGAGTCAGAGCTTATATGGACCTTCTATGTCTATATGGTGGCCAACAATGTTGGGACCCCCCCCCCCCAAAAAAAAGAAAAAAACAAGTGGTCACAGTAGCTATTTAAACTTGGGGTATTGCTTCCTGACATCCGAGCATATTTGTGCCTATTTCTATCAATTCTATTGAGCAGAAAATGTCGAGCTTTATGTATAGCAGAAAGTCACTATGTCATCAAATCGAGAAAGGTAAGTGGCCTTAGTGGCTAGTTATGGTTGCAAAGTGACAATAGTCAGGTATGTATCAATTCGTACTTGTCATTTCTCAATTAACTATACCGAACATTTTTTTGTAACAAAACTTGAATTCAAATGATACTCAACTTTGAATTTATTCTCCGAAAAAGAGACAATTGGGAACGAATCAATTGGTCTCGCAGTTGCTTTTTTCCATATTTTCGAACACTTCATACAGTTTGTGATAAATTCTATCTGTCTTGATATGACATGGAGCAGAAAACAATTTTTAATTATTGTTATTAATGTAACTTCTCTTGTATCTTGTAAATATCGTGGTGGTCGGTCAATAATATTTGTGTACATATTTCAAAATGAAAACTTAATGGTATTTGTTTGACACTTCATGAGATTGCCAACTAATTGTTTGTACGAAACTTGCGTTCAGCGACAAAGTTTTAAGGTTTCAACATCATCAAAGGCATTTTCAAATCAAATGAACCAAATTGTTTTTTAACAGTTTTTAGTTTTTTCCCATTTTTTTATGTTTTTTTTCATTTTCTTTGTCTGTTGCCACCTTTGACAATGTTATACTGGGTTCTCCATATCAAGTTTCATGCCCACTTTTAACCATTCTTGATCGAAACAATTGATGTCGTTTCGTGTATCGAAAACCGAGATATGTTAGCAAACTCTATTTTTTTTCTCTTTTTTTTTTGGGGGGGGGGGGGGGAAGGGGGATTAAAAATCAAACTCTAATCTGCATATGAAAAAAAAACGCAACCGTTTTGGACCGTGTTTCAATAACTATGTAGAATTTTCGTATTCAAAAGTTTCAACATTTGTTAATTAAATTTAATTTTCTGCAGAATTGATACATTTGCGGTGCTCTGGTTCCTTTGCGAATATATCGAATTATCTTGACAAAATCGGTCATTTAATTTAGTGTATTCTGTTTAAAATGACACCGCTTTTAGAAAAAAACGTTTCAAAAACAGCAGCAGTTATTGAAGAGTTCGGAATACTTCAAGATATCCAACTAATTATTTCGTGTGACAATGTTCGAGTTTTTTATTCCGAAAAACATAATATTGGTGTCATCTTTTTTCTGTTATCCCTTTTATACCAGAGTAAAAAAGGAAAAAAATACTATTACTTGCCAAAAAATATGTTTAATTTTTTTTGCCGAATAGTGCTTGATTATATTTACTATTCATTAGTTTTTACCTCCAAGCGTGCACGTTTTTATTAAGATTTATGGAGTTATTGTTAAAAATCAGAATTGAATGCGGCCATTAATTCATGGGTGAGGTTGAACAATTTTGTTTGTGTGACTGTCATGCAGTTTGGTTTATCAAGTTGTAACAGTTTGAATAAGGGAAGAGTTCCCGTGGTTTCTCCCCAAATTGTTTGTCTGCTGTTATTCCCTCTCCATGCATTAGCTGTGTTTATAAGTCAGTCAGTTTACGTCAATTTGTTAAACATAGTCCACTACTGTCTAGAATTATATAGAGTGCTGCTTGGCTGTTATACTTTGGCAAAAGTTATATTATTGGCAAGTTTTGTTAACCTTTTTTTCAATCTTGTGGAAATTTACAATTTTCTTCTGAAGTTAAATTTTACAACTTTTTTCAAATTATTCTTTGCTTTTCAAGGTAATTGTTTTTTATTGTTTTAGATTTAACATAAGCTTAGTTACAACGCAAATATTAAGACCCAAAAGTTTTGATCTGAAGAGACGATTTAAGAGTGACTACCGGAATTGGACGTAATCTTAAGTTGTCAAGAATCTATTCCGTAGTTGAATTTTTCTCAAATTTCCCATCAAATAAACGGTTTTTTTTACTGACTGCTTGAGGCCACTACGATTCTCCCCTCAGAGCATTTCATTGCTGAACGAAAAATTTCAGAATTGAATATGACATGAAAAAGTTTTCCGCAGTTTATATTCCTATGATTTTTTCAAGATCATTTGTTCCTCTCAGAATGTTTCTTAATGCAAAGTCTGACAAAAATTGGGCCGTGAAAAAAATTTTTGAGCAGAATAATTTCATATAATTTTACCTCATAACTTGTAGATACAATGATCGTTTATTATTACTTCAGTTAGTTTTGTAGATCGTTACTACAAAGCCTAGTTGCTTGAGTGGTTGTGGCAAACGTCACAATTTGAAAATCACCAATGAAAACACAAAAGAGGTCCTACTTGATTTTTTCGGAAGCCAATTAATTTCCGACTAAAATTTCCGACCATAGAGTACTGGCCATCGCAAAATATAATGCACATTATACACAGGCTGTTCTCTCTCTATCAATCTTCTAACAATTAGAGCTACTTCTACTGTAAACTTAATCAACAAGCTTCTTAAATTGTTTTCAATAAGGATATGTTGGGTCCATTAATGGGTTTTAGTGAATGTCAAACTGCTTGTGATATCAACAGAACGCTGGATCTAGACAATTTTGCCAAAAAATTCTATTTTTTTTTTCAGTTTCCCACGAAAAAAATATCGCAAATATTCGTCGACAAAATCATTTGAAAATTTTTGGAATTTTTTTCCGTGCATGCGAATCTGATATTACGTTTGGACTGAGGAGTCTTGCTGATCATTCTTGCAAATAAATTTCTTTGACGAATTAAGACGTAATTGCTGTAGACGAAATGTTTTTATTTATTTTTTGTTGCACTAATTTCAAGTGTTCTGTTTCTTTTGCCTCATTGAATGCGGATATAAGTTGTGGTTCTAATTCTCAATGTTGTACGAAAATAACTTTTTTGAGATTATTTCATCACGTTAGTATTCGTTTTTTCTGCCGATAAGCAGAAAGTTAATGTATAGATTATGCTTATCAACTAATTTGGTCAAAATTTACAATCAAACGAAGGTCGATGTGATTGGATTAAGCTTAATGAGGCCAAAAAGACACTTTCCTTGATAGCTCCTCCCTTATTACTGATAAAATTTAAAAATAGACTAAATTTCTGGTGATTGTGATATCAGTATATGACTCAAAGCCGTCTTCTTAAACAAATTGGTGATTATTTTTTTTTCAGAATGAAGTTTTCCTTATTTTTTTTTCAAATCTCTGTGGTTTTGTCCCGACCCTTAAAGAAATTTGTCATAATATTATATCTACTGGTCCGTTCGAAGGAATTGTTTGCAATTTTGTAAGAAACTATTATTGCAGTTTTTAGTATTCTAGTGACTGAAAATTCTCTTTAAATAAGTTCTTACAAATTAAATATTAATAGAACACATTGAATCTGTCCAGGTTATAAAAGACACGCACTCATACCCAAAGTAGCAGGTGTGATACAATGTTTCGATCACCAATTGTTTGAAATGAAGTACCTGTATAGGTTCCCATTAGAATGCGATATTACATTGCACTGAATTTTGAAGTATCTTCGATTAGCGCCTCTTTGTCTGGCTGATTTAAACAGATTAACGGTTACAGGTTGGAGCGACTTCTTGGAAGTCGGACTGTTACACTTTCCAAATTTTAATATCATTTTCCCTAAGTATTTTTTGCTAATAAACATTTTTTAAAAATTTTAGCAGGGGAAAAGATTTTATTTGACAACTGACGATCAATTTCAACTTGGTTAATTGGCATTTAATAATTGAATGAGACTGGTTGCATTGATTGGCATTGCGTAATTGAGATTCTGATTGCTTTCGCTGTCTCTTAATGAGCTTGGTTTGTTTTCAGTTTTATAGGGTTTTGTATTTCTACGTTTTAGTGTTTCCTGTTTGTGTTAAAAATAAGATCCAGTTTAAAAGTGTCATTTTTCGTATTTTTCAACTTTTCCTTGGGCGTTGAACTGATTGTGGCCGGGAGCTGAATTGATATTTTTGTCTGGGATAACTATTTTTTAATTAGCTTTTCCTTCATTTTTGGTCAGTTTTTGTCTAACCATTCCCACCCATTCCTTACCCAACTCCAACCCCCACACCTATCTTGGTTTCTAGTCGCAGTTCATTTAGATAGTTGGCTGGAGGGTTCTGGTTGTTGGGCATCGACTGAGATGATCTGGCTTTTGGTGTTCTGGCTTGATGTAGCAAAGCAGCCGGTGAATATATATGTGGTCGATGCTGCTGGCTAGTTAGCTGACGTCTTTGCCAGGCGGGAAAGGGATGGGGGGTTAGAGGGGGTGTTTGGTCAATGTTGGATAGATTTGTCCTTTTGTGTCTTGCGAGTCGTGAACAAAAGGCCTTCTTTGGGAAAATTGATTCCATTTGGAGCTTAAATCCATCCTGTGTTTTGCTAATTCCTGTCCAAAATTACACTTCCAAAAAAGCCCAAGGGGCCAAAAATGCTTCCTTGTTATTATAATACTACAACTGAAAACTAACACTATCTGGCCCCCTCACCTCCCCTCCCCACACCCTCCCCTCCCAACACACGTTTCTATCTCCATTTCACACTGCTCTTCGTCTAATTTACCTCTGCTCCTTCGGACGAATTGTACTCGATTGGTCTTTTAGCCTACAATTCTTTGCTGTTGCTTTATGAGATAATTTGGACTGGTTTTTTGTATAACTGCAAAAATAAATATTTTGAGCCCTACGTGTTTTTTTATAGAATTTTTTACCTCGTTCAGTTTTTTGTTTTCAGCAAATTATTTTTTAACTGCTGTGTATTACTTACGATAAATTCATTACATTTCACTTTCTTAGGTTTGAACATTGCTTTAATTCACATAAATTTGTTCAGTGAAAATTTCACACAATACAAAAAGAAAAGATTCATTTTAACCATTCGGACAAGTTATCCTTATCAAAGTGTTTTTTTTTGTAGCGTTTTTCGTCCAATTTATTTGTTAGGCCAATGGGATGGCGGGACTGGGCGTGGAGGCCAGTGTGAGTTTTGGGTAGGACCGTGTTGGTTTTTCATCTGGGCTGGAAGGGGAATGGGATGAATTACCCAACAATGGTGGGGATTGAATAAAAAGACAAGAGGGCCTAGCGATTGTAATTTGTTATTTGACTTGACGTGATTGGGGGCTAATTTCAATTTGTAATTCTACCCCATCTTCCTTCTACTCCGCTACAATTCACCCCTCGTTTAAATTATTATTGTTTCAGTTATTTTTCTCTTCTACCGAAAGCTTTATTAGACATGGTTTCTAGAAATTAGTAAATTAAACAGTCGTTAAATCTTCGTTGAGTATATAGTTACCGCTAGTTACTATCAGTGGTATCCGCGCATTAGACTTAAGCGCACAGTTGATTCATATAAATTGTCTTATTTGTAGTTTCAGTTAAATTTTTTCTTTCATTTGCAGCATTATTTTTAAAACGATTCTGATTTGATAAATGTTTATTTCGTTTATAATCGGCCCTTTATTACCAATTTGAAGATAATTCATCTGGGAAAATTTTTTTGATATTTAGGTATTTTGTAGTTCAGATGGAGATATTTTCAGATTTTCTTTTTTGTAAAAATATGTCCAAATTAAAATCAATTTGTTTTAATAACTGAGAAATTGTTCGCTCTTTTGATTTATCTTTGACTTCACGTCATACAGCTGTAATTTTTTGAACAAATTGTTTATAAGAAGTAATAGTAATCTTTACGTGAAAATAATTTTCTAAGCTCCTCGAATTATGTTAAGAGATTAATTCTGTAGGTATTCACTGGTTTTATTAAAGGTCAAGTGTGTCTTTCATTGTGTTTTTGTCATCTATTGTCAGTTAAAACTGATATTTCAGTAGTCGTAACAGATTTATTAACGAATTTTGAGAATCAAAATCTCGTTTTTAGCAGTTCATTCATCTTATCTTGTTTCGATATGACTTTGTTCAGTCCGATTTCACCCAAAGGTTCAATTTTTCTATGATAAATCTTTGCTACGTGGAACATTTTTTGTAAATGTGAGAGGTTAAACAGATTTTTAATAATTTCTTGATGTTTAAAAATTATTTTCTCAGACTTCAATGTTTCTCTCAATGATCGCCCTTCTATTTTTTCTTTTAGTTCTAAAAGAACTGAAATCACAAAACTTTTTCTCTAACTTTGAAAGCTTCAGTTCGTTGGAGATATATTTTAAGAATCCCTATCTAGCCTTTTTCTTTTAAGAAGCTTGTTTTGCCAGCTTGTCATCCAAAAAAAATTTTCTTTCATATACGGCAAAAAGTCGTGCTTTGTCGAAATGTTTTAGTATTCTTATGCAATTTTGATTTGGCATTTCAGAAAAATAAATTATATATTTAGTTAACCGCAATCGACAAACTGATTTCTGCTTTGGCCACTTGGAAATCAATGGAAGATGAAAATTCAAAATATATTCAATGGAGTTTATTGAAAATGAAGTCGAAAAAAGAATTAGATGGGATACTCACACAATATACCGTCTTTAATGAAATCCTCTCACAATTGGCAATTTTTTTGTCATTTTCAAAGTTGCATATGCCCGGGCTTACCACCCAGAGTATTTCAGTACTGAACTTGACTATCTCCATATTATCTTGTAAAACCAGTACTGAAACAGCCTATTTACATAAAAAAGTTGGTCATTATGCCCAGAAAAAAACAGAACAGCTATTCAGACTGTTCAGAATAATTTCAGTGTAAAATTAGTAGTGTAAAAAGTCAGTCTGCTGATTTTAAAAATGGAAAATCAACTCATGAGTTTGTTTTTAAAATCAGCAGACTGACTTTTTTTGGGCTAATAGTTTTGCGAGAACGCTCTATACAACATAGAATGGTTATCTGGCACGATTTTAGCGGAATCTTGCGAGAGGATAGAATTTTGCCAGCTTTTCTTCTAAAACCTTTCAAATTAACCATTCATTGTGCAGGATATTGCGAGATAGCGATAGTGATTAACTTGGAGTATAAAATAATGTTTTTTGTTCTGAATAACGAAAAATGTATAAGTGAAAAAAAATTATAGGAAAATTTTATTTCCCCAAATCTATGTTTTTCAAAGAATTATCGTTCTTATTTACATTCAGATTTCTTATTTACATTCAGATGTGCAATGAATGTTTGTTTCATTTCATCTCTCACAACCCGCAGCTATATTTCTGACATTCGGCATTACCTCATTTCTTATTAGTCCTGGAGCTTGCTTTTTTCTGCAAATTGGTTCTATCCAAATTGATGATTTGCTTTTCCTACATTTGTTTAAGATTTATAAATGGACGTGTTAGATTTAGCTGTCTAGTTTCTAAAATGTTTGACGCAGGAAGGGAGCGCTTGATAACATTAAAAACTTCATTGAGTTAATTAGATAAAATGAGATTTATGAAACCAAGAGGGAATTTAATGCATCAGTTTATTGGTTATATCATAAATACTTTAAGCTAATTAATTGAATGTCTAGCAATTTTTGTCAATATCATCGTTTGAAACCACAGAAACCTTCAATCTTTATCTATGCATTTATTCTGTAATTTGATTTTCTTTCTTTCCAGTTTTTAAAATTTATTTAACTGTCAATTTGTTTTGGTTTCATCTTGTCATTCCTGCTGAAAATTCTAAGTTTCTTCTAATTGTACCGGTGATTTTTTGCGACGCCCTTGTGCATTTCCAATGTGCTGTGTCGTCACTATGTACATATCGATTTGATTTAATTGACTGGTCGAAAATAGTGCTCATTGAATGAATCAGTTCTACTTTTAGGAGATTAAATTTTTATTTTTAACCTAAATTTGTACTATTGATTATGCCATGGGTCGAAATGAATAATGTAGCGCTGTGACTAGGATACTGGTGTAGATTAGATATATGTTTCATTGTTAATATTAGTGTTATTTTTGCTTTTATGACCAATTTGTTTGACTTTGCAGCATTCCTGTCATATATAATCTGCAAGCTTATTGAATGTGAATAGGCCGTATTTTTCCATTATCGCACTGATAACCAAAATACACCGCCGGGGTCATTCAAGTTCGCCCAATTGAATTTGGGTTGGCATTGTTCCTCTTGTTATTCACTATTGCAACCATATATACAAACACAACATTACTGCTATCAGGGGAGTGTTGGAACGCGTTAGGGTTAGCGCTATGGTTAGGGTTGATAGCTCTCTCCCTCTCTAGGGGGGTGGGGGTTGGGTGTTGTAAACAAAGATCATATATCAACTGGAATTGTTGGGTTGCTTTGAGAAAATGAGAGAGCGAGGGTAGAATGACCCGGAGACATAAAACGTCTGTCTCTGTCCAAGCTAGTTACGGCCACTCGTCTCGTCACTTCTAACATAGCCACAGGCCACAATGAGTTATTTCTGTTCCTTATGATGTGAGCGAACGGAGTCACTTTTCTACTATATTTTTGGCCCAAACGTTAACGGATTTAATTGAATCGGTTATTGCGATCGCTTCTGGTCGCTATCCTAATAGATAAAAATAGTTTTTCATTTTTGCGAAAATTGTGAAAATTTCATTTTTGTAAATTCATGCTTATTTTTTAGGTTTTGAGTTCCATTTACTAGGAACAAAGAAAAGTTTTTGAAATTTGAAATTCGTAAAAAAAATAAAAATTAAATTTTTCAATTATTACGTGGAATAGAAAATTCAACGAGCATGTGCTACATTTATTTAGGATTAAGTTCGCATTGATTTTGAATTATTTTGGTGTTATATCAAAATGGTGCAATTCGCTTTAACAGTGCGACGAATGCAGCTCTAAATAAGCAGCGGTTTATAATGCAAGATTTATAATAACTAGCCGGTTTATTAGGCAAACAGTTTTTGCTCTCTCGTACGGGCTCTTTTTGCAACTATTATTGCGTTGCCCCCTCTTTTTAGTCTCCGTTTAAATCTCTCGAGACTAAAGTTTACAGCGTGTATCGAATTAACTCCAATTAGTGGCACATTATAAAGAATATAAAAATCATACATCCCCTTCCTACCCACCCCCCCCCCCCCCCCCACCCTCCCCCCTCCCCACCCTCTTGTCTTCCCAATCGCTCCATGCATATATCTTTTCCCTGTTTGCTAGTAATTTTTCACACTGCCGTAATGCAACTTCTCTATGAAGCTTGGTTAGCGCTGTAAGCCTCATCTTACGAAGCCCGTTCAATAACCTCAATTTTACGCCCCCTTTTTGAGGATCATCTTCGGCTCCAAATTTCTTCATCAGTTTTTTTTTTGTACCTACAGTTTGCGTTTTTAACTTCCTTTTTAACTCAACATTATTTTGTATTTTTTGTAAAATGTGCTAGTGTTTAAGGCGTTATCATGTATTTTAAGTGTATATGTATGAGTTAACGATAGATCTTTTGTTCTTTTGAGAAGCTAACGTGATATATTAACTATGTTTTGTTGCTCTTTGGTGTTCATACTGCATTTTTCCTTCTTAGTATCGAGATGAAGATATGTTAACTTGGTACAGTAGCGAAACAGCATCAGAAGCAACAGCAGAAGCTTAGAGAATATTGAAGGCAGTTGTTCATTTTTGTGCTATTAAGTTGTTGTCTATTCAATAGCCGCTCATCTAATTTACACCCCATCTCTTATTTTTGCCCATCTCTCATTTTTTCTCGACTATCTAGTGAATTTTCGCACCCTTAAAACCCTCATTTTCTACCACTTCTCACCCATTGCCATCCCCCCATAAATTTTCACTTTCTCCCACCCTCCCTCCCTGCCTCCTTTCACTTTTCTCACTGGGGCTGTGCCTTCCCATTTTTTCTCTCTCCCTCTCTCTTGTTACCTCGTATTTGGCCCTTGTATACGTAAACAACTAGTACCCCCTTTTAGTTGTTTTTCTATTTATCGCTCTCCAATTTTTCCCAAATTTGTTTCAATGTGTGGCCAATTTTGAAACAATTTATCGCTCAATGTGCAAGATGAATCGCTTAGTGAAGAAAGCGCATCTATCTACATATCTTTTACCTGTTGTTAATAAACTACAAATAACAGAAGGATATATTACACACACTGCAAAAGTCGCTCCTATGTATAGTTTGAAATTATGCAATGACAATTATATTGTCTGGTCTTCGTTTTTATAATTGAAAAAAAAAAATCAACTTAGAATTATCATTCTTATACGACCACGCCTCTTTTGGTAGCTGTTCTAAATATAAACGCTTATTATCAAAATTGGAAGCAACTGCGACGGGGTTTTTGGTACCTGTACTCTTTAATCTTGAACGTTTGTTTACTGGCAGTTTCATAAATTTAACAAAAAGTCTTGCCCCTTTCAAATCTTCTCTCTTGGCGTCTTTTTTTGTGAAAATGAATCCCTATGTTAATTACTTTTAAACTAAAAGTCACTCATATATTCCGTCATAATTGTTTATTTTGCAGAATAGGACAGGTAAAATCGATATAAAAAAATTCAAGGTATTTGAAAGGTTTTTTCAGCAATTCAATCATATCTGGGCAAAGTATTATCTTTGTATTTGTTTGATCTCACAAACGTCAGCTGTATCTTACTTTGTTTCACTTCCAGTCAATGCAGCCAAAAAACAAAGAAGATTTGACTGGAACATATTTTGAACAACGCATACCGTTGTTCTATTCACTTTTGTTGACATCTTTTTATTATTTACTCTAAGTCAATATTCATATTCATCGCTTCCTGACTTAGCTTGGACTGAAGTTATTCAAGTTCAAAAATTTATACCAACATCAATCGTTAATACGACAGGCGGAATTTTTGATATATATGATCTAATTGTCAATTTGGTTTTTCTGGGAAAGTTTGTGCGGGTACTTTCTTCGTTTTTTAACGAATGAGCCCTGTTTATTGTTGAGTTTTGTAGAACGGAGGGTAAGTTCTGCCGATTAAGCAAAGCAGAAAATCCGTTTTTGTTTTGATCAATCCATTTCTTTTTAACTTCATTTTTTAATATATACAATGTGATGGCAAGATTATCGCACTCTAGTTTTTCAAATGAAAAACAAACATAAGTGATGCTTCAAATAACTTTGTTACAGCGTATTTTTGCTGACGAAACAGCGGATTATCTTTACTGTATTTGTCAATTGGAAGTGTTTCGACTTGAAATTTAATGATTCAGTGCTTATTTAATCCATTTAGCGCCTTTTGCGATTGAAATCTTTCTTTTACGATAAAAAAATTTTCAATCGCTTAGTAGCAAAAATATTCTTTTGTGTTTCATGTATCCCCAATTAATTTGGTTGATGTTAATTTCGTTACTTCGAGCGATGAGTTGTTTATTTTATCAGCTAACTTAATGTTTGTTCATATTAGTTATTTCACAATACTGATGCAGATCTTTACTGATTTAATTGTCAATATATTCGGTTTTATATGGAATTTCTAAAAGCCTTTCTTGATAGTTTTCTCTTTTTTCAGTAGAGTATCGCTCATTTTGTGCTAAATTTCCGTCTAATGATTTCAATTTACATCTGTCAGCTTTCTGATTTTTAATTGCTCTTGAACGAAGTTTATAGTATTTATTATAAACGTGTGTCTTTTGTAAACATGCAAACGTAAACGTGTATTTATTGTAAACATGCAAATTTTTCGCTTTACAATTTTGCGCTTTTCTTCTAGAACATTCTTTGACTTCTCAAGTGACTTTTTCACGCTTTCCTCCTTCATTTTTGAGTGATCTCTGTTGCTCCGAAGTGAAGCGTGTTGCTAATATAAAGTCGGTTGCAGAACAGCAGAGGTAAGTGAATCTTAGCGCAGTGGTTAGTGCGTATGGTTGTGGATCGGGAGGGCAGTGGAAGAAAAATTGATCTAAGCTACAGCTCCTGAATTAAATTGCCTCGCCTGTAGTTCAAAAGCAATTCTTCCGACATTTGTCGGTTTTTGTTTATGTTTGCTGTTTTGTATTTTTACGACACAAAGAGGTGTTAAGGTTTTCTTTTTTTATTTGGTGAGCGGAAAGAAACCGGAGCAAAGTTCGTGGAAGATTAAAGTTCGAAAAAGTTGCTTCGGTGAACAATTTCAAAGATTAAATAGAGGAAAGAGTGTTACTTTGTTCATACCTTCTTTTGAAACAGAGCTTGAAATGTGATTGTCAAAACAATTTCACTAAGCGAGCAAATTTTTTTGTTCTCATGTGTCTTTTTCTTGAGGTTTTGTTGAAGGTTTTTTATTATTGTTCAAAAGTTATTCTAAGCTAAATCAACAATATTCACGTTGTTGTTATAGCATATTAATTAGTTGGTAATTAAATGGTGTTTGAAGCTAATTTGAAGGATTTTTACTAATTTTTAGAAAATTTATAGCGATTTTTTTGCCCCTTTCATTGTTTTGTTTTGCATTTATTGTAAACTAAATTAAGAAGAATTCAGGTAAATTCTTTTGGTACAAAGCAGTTTTTTCTATGAACTTTGACAAAGAAATTGTTATATTTGTCCTACATATTTTAGATTTTCCTCGTTTTGTCAAAAATAGAGATGTTTGTGAATTTATTAATTCTTTCCTATTTTTGGGAGCATTTAATAGTCGCGATTTCATAAAGAAACATATTTTTTTGTATGTGAACTTGTACTATGAGATAAACAAGAATTTTTTTAACTTCACAGGCTAATTTTTCGTATTATTTGACTGAACATTTTTTGTTTATTTTCTCTGCATTGATGATCTATGCCACTAGATACTAAATATCTTATAGGTTTTTTGGTGAAGGCAAATTCGAGTCGTTTCCGGAATTCTTCCGGCTATGTATCTTTTTATTTTTGAGATCTTTTTTCTGTATAATTAAACCACGCTTTCCTTCTTTTTCGCTACGCTGTAATTATGCGTGATATGGTTGTTTATGGTCATTCGTGTTGCAATAATCTTGCAAGATAAGCATATGCAAAAAAGTTTCTAGTCTTAATCCTGGAAACCTAGAGTACGGGAAAAAACGGTAAAACGCTCGCAATATTTGATTGTGAAGATATTTTGGGCATGGACAAAAAGGGGGAAGGAAAACTGATTGAAAACACATCAGCAAAGTTTTAGTCCGTCTTCGTTTGATTTAAAAAAAATTCTTGTTTTTCTTGATTTTCTGTTTTCTCGGATAACTTCTTGAGTTATATAGTAATGCTTTGTTTGTTTTTGTCGCTAATGATGACACCTGAAGCTACTCTTAATCAGCGAACCAATTTGGAACGCCTGGGAGACGTTATATGTAAAAGTTACCTATACCCCCAAAATTTTTAATTGATTTCTAATCAATTGAATGGCACTGAACTTTTTGATTGGCATGGCTATTCGTCTGTACTTTAGTCGAATGTGAATGTTTATCTTCAAGAAATTGTAAGCTTCAAAGTGCAAATTTTTCTACCAGAAGCTTTGCAAGTGCGTAAATGTTTACAATTCAACTTGCAAGATTCTAAAAGCTAAATTTTTAGGGTCCTCTTCGGTTCCAATATGAAATGCCCCTTGGGGACATAAACATATTTGGCAAAACAAATTGCAATTTTTGCAAATAAGAAGAAAAGAAATGAAATAATCTTGAATACCAAACCATTACCATATTATTGAAAGATGTTTACCATTTTTTTTTTATAGAACTGCCGTTTTTTTCCGCAGAAGTTTTGCTATGAAAGCAAATTTAAATTTCAAAGAAATTTAATATCAGCGCGCGTGCTCAAATTAGAGCGCGTTTTATCAATATGCGGGTTAAGTTGTTGGGGCTGAAGCAGTAGGGGTGAAAGGCTTGAATATTGACAATGTTTGGTTGCACGAAAATAATGATTTTAAATTTGAATGAAAATGAACCAGCTAAATTTTTTAGCTTGATTTAGACTGTTTCCAGCGCATTAAGCTTGGAAGATTGGTTAATTCTAACGATCCAACGCTTTAAAAGGTGTCGAACCATGAAAGACCTTTTTTCAACTCAGACGTTGTAAGGATTACATGTAGGGAGCCTGAATCTCAAAAAGATTCAAAGAAAGCAGTGTTTGAAATCAAAAGCAGTCCAGGTCATGACTTTACACTCGATCTTAGAAGGACGTTGAAAAAGGCACGCGTCAACTGCTACAGATTTCAGAACTGAACAAGTAGCGTTGGTGAAATTCGCCAGAAAGATTAAAGGCCAATTCTAAATGGAAAAGGTAAGCGCCGCTTTTTCTTCAGTAGTGTTGTGAGCAGCTACACACAGGTTACCTGTCCTCTTTCTCTGTGGCTGGCTTCTTTTTCGTGCATATATGGTGGTTGTGCGTTATATTGGTTACTTTAAGGTGGTAACTTTGATTCAATGCCAGTGCGATGTGGTTTAAGCGCGACCATTCTTTTGAAGATAGATTTACTTTTTGCTGCTCGAGATTAATTTTTTTGATGCTATAACACCATTTTCAATTATGTAATCATATAAAATTCACTCACACCGATTTAAGAGCTTTTACCTATCTTTTCTCAATCTATATCTCTGTTTTTCCTTTTTCCCTCTTTTGAATTAGTAATGGGAAACTTTGTGTCAAATGTAGAAGAATTTCCTGTCAATATTTTATCTGCGAGATTTGGAATAACTGAACTTTCATCCACTTTTGCCTCGCCCCTTTTTCTCACTTTTAATTGCCATCATTAGTTAGAGGCATGGATGTTTTTGCATAGCCAAGCTTGTGAAATGTATTTCCTTTTTCGTTTACATTTCAAGCATTTCCTTTATACAGTTTTATAAAACTCAGCTTTGTAGAATTTACCAAATAATCCCAAATCAATAGTTTGTCCCGTACTTGAGCAGTATTTTTAGATATATTTATACACTGTTCCGTTATTGGCAAAAATTCAGAATATATCGCTTACTTGGTTTTTGATTTAGGTTTGTTTCTTATGGTTTCACTGCATTGGAGAGGTTTTAAGAGGTCTGAAGATAATTGATTTTGGGGCAAGCGTTGCGTTTTTTGCGAGGCAATTACCTGGGGTTATGAGCTGAAAATTATTGAAAACCAAATTTTAATTTATTTGAAGATTTTTGTCTCGTCTTTTAACTTACCTTTTTGGAATATAACACAGACAGCTGCTTTTTTAACATAGTCAGCTGATTATGGATCTATCTCGAATACAAATCAAGTGTCTTGACTAGTGTAATTTCCCCTGTATTAATTTTTATCCCTTCACTCATTTAGTATCTAATTTGATCTAAATATGCTTAATTGTTTTTTAAAAAAAAACTGCAGAAATTGTATTAATTATTTGGGTCATATTAGTGTTTTTACTGCATTGATCCGAACCTTTTGATAATTGTTAGCCATCTTTTTTAACTGTCTATAGCTGTCTTTTGACTGTAACCATGTTATTTTATCTTAGCTGGAGGGGGTGCAATATAATCAATTTAGGCAAATTTAGCCTATTATTTCTTTTTATTAGAAAGCTTGTAGTGGTGAAAATAAGAAAGCTCGTGAAAAGTGAATTATTCAAGTGATTGGTTGGGTTTCCTTTTTGTGTTTCCTTCCGTCATGAAATTACTGAGCTTTGAAGTTTTACAAAGTTTCGGTGGAGGAAATTTGTACGAATTTTAGATATCTTGAAAGTCTTGCTGTTTAGAACTTGCTGCGACGTGTCAACGTATCCAACAAAAAACCTTTCTTTCAAATTGAAAACAGTGGATGAGTTTTAATTAAAACGACTTTTTTTGATAATGATGCAAAAATTTCGCGTTCTCTCAAACAGATTGAACAAAATATGAAATGTTCGAACTGAACAAATGGACCTGCTGAGACATTTGAAGGCGTAATATTCAACTGTAAACCTTCAAAACCAAAAAAAAAGATTTTGATTTAAAAATTTAGATTGACTTGCTCTATAACTATGTGCCTTTAAAAACTCAAGCTAACAGTTATTTTCTGTTTTTTGCATCTGATGATAATCTGCTAATTCTTGTAACGATAAATCAATACAAAAAATACGAAGCATACGGAAACATGCTAGCAAAATATCTAAAAATTTTCTTTATTTTGTTCCACAATGTCCTGGTTTTTTTGAGTACTTTAAGCTACTCTAAGAAAGAGAAATTTAATTAGCATTTAATAGCGTGCAAAATAAAAAGCAACAAAAATGTTTTACGGTACAGCACTTGCAAATCGGCTATGCTAAAATGAAAAACTCAACAAGACGTTGTAGAACGTTTGTATATATGGGGTCTCCTCAGTGTTTTGTTCTCAGCTTAATTTTGTTTGCCGCGGTTTAAAAAAAAAGTTTAGAACCTCTTTCCCCATTGAAAAATTGCTCAATTCAGATGAAAGAAAGCGCAAAACAGCTAAAATTCTGTATAAAATGAAACAAAGAAAACTCATATTTTCCTGTTATGCATGGGTCTAAAAGGAAAATGTTTATTTTAGAGATGATGGTCTAGAAAGGAAGTATTGAAAAATTCTGGAGAAAATTTTTCAAACTTGCTTCAAAAACTTACAAAGTTCCAAAATAATAACATACAAGTGAACATATAGGTTGACTCAAATCAAGCGCACTAATTGAACCCAGGTGTCTCGCCAGACAACCGTTATATCATGTGACAGTGGAAAGAAAACAAATTGTTGCAACGAAAACTATAACTGTTTGTTTTTGGCTTTGACAAAAATGATTAATAGTTTACCAGTGACTTTTGTTATTTTTCACGACGAAGGACAATGGCAAGCTGAACCAATAGCTCACAAGCAAAATTTTTGTTCTTAAAAAGTTTAAATTAAGGTGGTAGTTATTTAAAATTTTTAATTGAACATTTAACCTTGCTTACTCAATTAAATAGTCTGAGTTGCAAAAAGTTGAAACAATAATTTGCTTAACTAAAACATGGTTCTTTTTGCAATATCTATAGTGTCATTCTTTGGTAATTTAAACAAAAATGTTTGTACAGACATTTGAATAAACGTTTCCTCGAAAACACCTCCAAAAATGGTAATCAAAGTTGGATGAACATTCGACTGCCTTTCAAAAATTTATTATTAAACATAGGAGTTTTCTTATGATACCACTCAGATTTTCCTGCCATCAATATGTCAGGGCACAAATGACAGAAAAAAATCCCAGGCTAACAAATGGTTCTTTCCTTCATTATACCATGTCGGAAAAATTTTTTGGCCATACTTACCGAACTTGGGACCCATGTTTTTATAGTTTTTCTTCATTATTTTTAATAAATCCTTAATCAAAACAGTAATTTTGAGCTGCTTGTTGCTAAGGTTCCTTGTAATTTTTCTGAAAAAAACACGTATAAAAATAAATAATTAAATAATTTTATATCAAAATTTTTAATTCCATTCAAATGAAGTTTGTAGCAATTATATTAGTTGTGTGGTCTTTGTGCGATTTGTTTGCTTGACCAATTTGTCTCACCCATTTGCCGTCTCACTATTCGTCCTCCAAGATGGGATAACCAGGTAACGATCGAAGGGCATTAAGTGGCTGAGCAGCTCTCTTAGAGTCTGACGCCTTACCGCCTTAAGCATTCGAATCACCGAAACTGTTTTGAGGCGACAGCTTCAGGGCGTGAAGGGTGATTCTTAGACTTAACAGTGGGACCCTCTCGGTCACAAATCTAAAGCCCCCTCATGACAATCCGATAGGTTTCTCAAAGTTTTTTCCTATAACATCCAAATTTTTCCTTTTAGGATATGCATTTGCAAATAAAAGTGCGTTATTGGCCTAGCTCGTGTTGGTGCCTAGTCGGTGATTTTTGGCTTGAAAAGAATCCTACCCGCTTTTCTTTAGACGTTTAATTGTTCCATACTGTTAAATTTCTCTTCAGGTTTGGAACTTTATAGCGAGTTCGCATGTTGTGTGAAGTCAATTTTAGCTGGGCGATAACTTTTCAGGAAAAATTTAATATCGCTCTAGGAATAAAAACTCAAGTAGAAACCTTTGAAGAGCCATCTGCAACTTTATCAATGTAATGAGCCTCAATTTTTTTTTACTTCCACATTTCGCATGCTTTTAAACTTAGACCACCAGTCTTTCTGGATAATTTTTTGTTATTTTCAAAAGTATTTTAGAAACATTAAACAAAGAATTCCATGATATCCTCTTTAAATCAAAAGCTTAAACAGAAAATCAATAAAAGCAAGAGCAAGTTCTTTATTTAAATTCAATAAAACTGCTCTAAATCTGATGAATAAGTTTGAGTTGTATGTTTATGGAATCGCATTTGGACATGATTAACTTTTTACCGGATTTGGCAATCAGTTCAAGATATTTGAAACAGATTAGAATTCAGCTCTCTCTGAGAAGAAAACACATACTTTTTACTCTTCTAATGGTTTGACGAGTAATTCCAAATTGATAACTTTGAAAACGGAGATATCATTTAGTCTTTTTCTATGAAGTTTATAAAAAAATTTTTTCCATCTATTTTAATGCTGTTTTCCGCATTTTTACTTCAAAACAATCAGTTAAAGTTACGCAATCACCAGACCCATTGTCTTTGAATTCTCACGTATTTGTTGTCCTGTCTTTTCAGTGCATTTCACAATCAAAATTTGCAGCTTTTGGTCGACGAGATACATTTTTTATTTTTCTCGTAAGGAAAGATGGTTTCAAAGTTATCATCATTAAAACTTGACAATGTTTATTTGCTCTCGAACGAAGTTTGAAACAATTACTTTAAACGTGTTTACTTTTAAGCATAACTTTCGCTTCACCATTTTTGTGCTTTTAATCGGCGTTTTCTTCTTCATGAGGTTATTTTTCACTTCTAAGGTGCATTTGATGCTCTTGTCTTTTTATTTTTTTGTGATCTGATTTGCTCGCATTCAACAATTGTCTTTTGCTAAAAAGAAAAAAGATGGTTATATAGAAAATTGCGAGAACTTGACAGCTGAGTGGTCAATGATTCCCTCTAGCATTTAGAAGATCGTTTGCTAAAACCCCTCCTTAATCAGATTTCTCTGCACCCATAAAATATATCCAGGCCAAACCCACATTACCTTATTTGCCCAGCTTGTTGTTCGAGCGCAACCGGTCCCATGTTTTTTGGGTTTTTTCTTATTCAAAGTAAACGCCATTGCATGTAACTATATATCTATGTAACTTTCAATTGTAAATTTAAAATGATTTATCCATGTGGAAAATAATTGTTTTCATCCATTATTTCGAAACAAAAATAATCTTAGAATTCTTTAAGGAAGCTGATTTTTAAGTTTAACCGTTTTCATTGAGATGACAAACAAAATCAAAACTGCGCTTGTAGTACGTGCTCACTATAGAAATTTTTTCTACTAAAGGTTCCTACTGACGATTCTACTGACCGAGCCTCCCTGTTTTGATTTTGTGAAAATTTTGATCTTGGAATTTAATCAAAATTTGAAGTTTCGTTTTCTTTTGATTGCGTATTTTTCAAAATGACCTTTCGATTTATGTAATACAGTTTCTTCTGTGCATTGGTCAGCGTTTCTTGAGGTTTTTAGAAATTTTGAACTGCCCTTTTGAACTAAATGAAAACAATTTTTAGATTATATCTGGGCTTAATTGTGACAACTTGCTCTTATTTTCGTTCTTTCAGTAATTTGTCAAATTTAGCAATCATTGTATCATTCAATCATCTCTTTTTTTCCAAATTTTTTAATTACCTTTTGCATTTTCCTTTTAAAAATTTCTTAATTTTTCATTTACTTTTGCATTCGGTTGCTCAAAATTAAGATTGAATTCATACGTTTTCTTAAAAAGAACTTTCTCGGTAAGTCTGTGTATGTTAATATTTCTGTTTTTTGTTTTAAAAAACTGATGCCAAGAAATTTGTTTCTACCAGACACTGATTCCTCTTTTCATTTGCTGATTTTTTGGTGAGATTCTTGAAAAGTTTTGGTGTTTGAAGAATTCAAACAAAAATTACAGAAGTTTTCTAACTTTTTTCTCACTTTTGATCTTTGTTATGAAAAGCAGAAAATTGTCTGTTTAATTCGGGAAATATTTCTGTGTACTAAAATATTTTCGTTTGTAACGGAGAACCCTTTATCTAACTTGTATCTCATCTGGATTTCAGAATATCAATATGCTTGATATTGTTTTATCACTAATCCTTGTTTTCTATAAACTTTCAATTTTTAAGTTGCATTGATCAAAATTCATCAAATACTCGATAAATACACTTCATTGAATATGCTTAAATTTAAATGTTGGCTTTTGCTGCTTTTTTGTGATGATATCGCGTTTTGCAGAATGAGTTGTTTGATCTAAAAACTTAAATATCACCAGACATTAAACTTGCAGTTTCTTCGCGTTCCTTGTTATCTTTGTAGACTGTTTTTGTAAACGTTTTCTTCTTTGCGTCTGGTTCTTAAAATTTTTATAGATCCTAAGCTGAGGTCGAAACTTTGAATTAGCTTCTTTATTTTCCTATCTCTAAAACAATGCCGTAACAGTATCTTTTTCTGCTTGCAGTATTTCGCACTGATTTTGAGTAGGGAAGTATAAAACAATCCCTATTTGATTGTGTGGTCAATCATTGTACAACCTAATTCGGAAACCTGCAGTTTGCATGGTGTCATTTTATGACACAATGAAAATTGCTTTCGTTGTTGGCCTTGCGATTATTAGGTTAAGTTTTATAAGCATAGAATTAATTTGCTTTTGGATCAAAGATTCGAATTGGGCTGAAAATGTGTGATATATTATCCGATCTACGTGAAATCAATTAACACTTCAGTTTCACAGCTTTTCAGAGCTTCCTCGGATAATTTGTGACCATATTTAAAAAAAAATAAAGCGGAAACATACTTTGTATTATGTTATTTTATGGTATTTTGTGTTTAGGCAAATTTTGATAAACCAACAATTTTTTCTGGCATTATTTTTTTGAATAAAATACCCTGTTTTTAAATTTGTTATTTTAAATTTGTTAAATTCTCCTAGCTTCAGTAATATACGGAATAATAACTTTTTATAATTGCCCTCTCTCCTTCTCTCAACTACGTTTGAAAACTCGCAGCTAATCATGGCTTTGATCTGTATTTTTTGGGTGTCTCTGGTTTGAGTTTGAATTTGAAATGAAACTTCAACTTGGCAATCAAAAAAATGTTTGCAGTTATTAAAACAAACGCATATATTGGTACAAATTGATTGAGTTTTGCAATGTCAGTATTTCAGTTCAAGTATGGAAAAACGTCATGCATTTTTAAATCACTGAATGCTATTTGAATGGACAACTGTTTATATACTTCCAGGAACAAAACGTGTGCTAGTCTACGAGGAGCCATATCTTTATCTTGAGCGTGAAAAAGTTTTTTATTCATAAGTGGTAGTTGAAAAATTGCGCGCTTTGAATTGATAAAACTGTACATGATCCGTTAAGAAGTAAAGAAGTGAATCTAGCCATGCTACTAGTTTATACAATGCATCAATTATAGATTATTTTGTTTATTCATCATTACAAACATTGCACCGAACGGCTTTGTATGTACAAAGGCAAATAAAATCTCAAGCAGCAAATGAGTTTTGCAGCGAGATTTAAATCTGATTTTACAAGATGGTAGAAATACTTGAAAATTTTTGATTAGTTCTCTTACAGCCGCGTCATGAGTATTGATCTTAATAAGTCATTTGATGAATCTGGGGAAAAATTTATAATTTTTGCCAACTTCTCTGAAGAAGCGGCTTAAATGCTGATTTATGTTTGATCTTTGAAGTTTTGGGCGACCTGGTATCGATAAATAGCCAATTTTACCAATTTTCGGTTGAGTTGTTTTGACTCATTTGATTTTACCACTCATGTTTTGCTTCTTGTTTTGCTTATTTGTTATCATTTTATCGGTTCTAAGTTGTTCTTAAGGATTTTCGTCACTTTCAGAAAAGCCCATAAAATAAGCGCCATAAAATCTAGCCCATTCCCTGTTTATATTTTGGTTGCGTCGCCCTCCTCGGACCCTAAAGTGCGAAACCAACAATCAACAGAGCGTGAAAAGTGTAAACTTGTTCAACTCCTGGCTTAAACGTAATTCTTCGTGCACCAAAATAGTGCATTAATTTCGCTTGACTGACGTGAGTTCGGAATTAAAGGGATTACGTGAGATTGTTGCGGGCCGCTCAGCTTTCTATTCTTGTTTATAAACTTTTCTGGGTTATAATAAACCCGTTAGTTATTATGGTTAGTACTACTCAGAGGCATTACTCGTTTAGATGTTAAACTCTGGAAAAGTGACTCTAAGCTTGTAGTTTTATATAACTCGTGAAATATTTCTGGCGATCAAGTTCTTAACTGTTTTTATTCCAATTTAACTCAACCCAATATTATCAACTTGAAATACTAACTTGTGCTAAACCTTAATAGCGTGTTTTGGTTTTGCCCGGAGTTTTACAGTCTGTAATAATTTCTGCTCATAAACCGCAAATGTCGAGTAGACGAAATATCTTGACTGGAATTTAGTTATTGTTTTTGCGTTTCTGCTTCAAGTGTTTTCGGTTTTTGATTCAATTTTGGATTAAATAGTAAGATTTTAACGGGTGATATTTAGATTTGAAACTGAAAGTTAACCCGTGAGCTGGGTTATACTCTCAGCTAAGCGCCCCGGCTCTTTGGGTAAGCTGCTGGCTTGCCTATTGTAGCTTTCCATAACAAATAAGGATTTTGTGAACTAAACTGAAGAAATCTTCTTATGTGCATAATACGTACAAATATAGCCCTAAATCTTATCCAATATAATTCTACAAGTATCAAACTAAATTCGCTTTTTGTTCAAATTTTGGCTTTCGAAATTTGGCTTATGAGAATTTTACGGTTTCGAGTTTTGGTGTATTAAGTGTTCTCTTCCGCTGAAACGCTTTCCTTCTTTCTTGCTTTCTTTAGTTTAAACAGAGGACTTTTATTAAATCCTCTTGGAAACGTTTATTGCTTAGTTGTAAATAGTAGTTTAAACAACTGAATAAACTTATTCTAATGAAAGGCAGGGAGCATAGCTCAGTTTTTCCCTAAAGACTATCAAAAAAATGTCTACTATGACAATTTACGTCAAAATGTCGCATACAGTTTGCAATATCCGTTATCTAATATAACTGTTACAATTGATATACAATGAATGAGTTGATTTATATTAACCACATTTAGTTATAAATAATAAACCACTTATTGCTCTTCTTTTTTATTAATAAGCGTATCCAAGCTTGAGCTGAAAATTTGATCTGTTATTTTGATATAAATTTTAACTTAGGCTCCTTTTTCAATTCATAGGAGTGTATGTTGACTTATAGCTTTAGGGTATTTCGCTGTAAATTGTATAGCAGTACAGTATAATGTTATTAAGAAGTGGGACTTAGCTTTTGGCTATTTTTGAACTTGCTCACAAAATAAAAATCCCTTACTTATTAAGATATTGTCCCTTTGGATCGTAGTAATAAATATATCTTCACTTTTGCGTATTGGTTAGAGCTTGCTTGTTCGATATCGTATATCGTGCAGAATATCCTACGTCCCCTGAAATAATAAACCAAGTTAAATTTATTAATAAATTTATATTTTCTGCTCCGAACTAACAATTATTTTGTTTCACTGTTTGCTTTGGACATGTTACATTTTATGCAACTAGTTGTATCTTATTGTAAAAATGTCACGCGTGTTTTCTAATTTGCTTCAAATTTCGACCAAATTACTGGAGGGCGGATTTTTGCATGAACGGGTCTTGCTTTTCAAACGCGAGTTCAAAAACTGGTTATTTGTTATGAAACGAATATGACCAGTTTATCTAATGTTAGAACGATAAATTTTCAGCTGTTATCTCTAAAATTAGACATTAACTCTACTCATAACTGGTTAAGTTATTACTTATAAAATTTACTGAGTTTTGAAATTGTGCCTTCCGCTTGAGGTAACAGAGCTACTTTTGATCGAAGTTTCTACCATTTCCCAAAATTTTATCGGGATATATTTATTGAACCGGGAGGAAAACAGAGTTTAAAATAGTCCAAAACAAAGATTCAGTTTAAAGATTGGGGCAAGTCTTTGAAGATTTCACGTGTAAGCAGGGGTCTGCGTTGAAACAATTTGAGGAATAAATTTTGACTCTACAATTGTTCGTGATTTTAGTTTAAACAGTTTAGGTTTGATCAAAGCTAATAGATTGCGTTTTATGACTTGCCAACTTGAGAAATTCGTTGTACGTCAAACGCAGTAGCTGCCAGTAATAACCAGTCATTATAACTATGTTTGTTAAACTTCCCTGGTTATAATTTTGCGAGAGAAACTTTTTATTGCAACTTTTTATTGCAATTACCACGTACTAGAACTACAAAGCCAGTTTATTATTTTTGACACCAAAATTTTCCATTGTTATTGCATTGTATTTTTTAGAACTAAATTTTTATTGCGTCCTTTTTGGAAATAACGCAAAACTTGTTCAACAATTTAGAACGTCACATATTTTCCCCCAAAATTTGTTTTGCATTGTTAGGTTTTTTTCAAAGCGAAACTTTTAAGGATTGTATACAGAAAACGCCAAAAATGTTTAGAAAATGATGCATTTTCAAATTTGTTTTCCGCATTGGACAGGTTATTGAACGAAAAATTTCAAGGAGTAAATTGTGAAAATGTATTCACATGCACGGGTGTTGATCTGTCAATTTACGTCACTGTGAGGCGTGGTATTGAAAAGTCTTTTCAAAAATTAAATCGCCATTATTTGGCTTAAATGTGCAAAACTTGTTGTTTTGTCCTGTTATGTGAACGAAAAAACTAAAAATGCAATTGTATTTTGGTGAGTTTGTTTGAGTTTCACAGAAGAAATAAGTGGCAACATATTTCGCTCCATCTTTTTAAGCCGGAACAAATTGCGGTTTGCTTTCGATTTTTCCACATTTTTTAATCCTTTCCTCCTTAACCTCGTATTCAAAATGAATCGCTAACGTCCAATTCAATAGTTTTAAGTCAGTAAAACTTATAAATAATTTTGCTTACGATGAAACAATCTATATTCTTTTTTAAACCATAGGTTTTATTTCCTAATCAAATTTTCAAAAAAATTTTTCAAAAAAATGATTTATGAATAACCTTCAAATTTTTATAGCTCTTTGTGTAGAAGTATTCAACTTTTCACTTATGCTTGAATTCTGTTGAAAATTACTTTATTTGTAGCCGCTTAATCTGATTTTGCTCCGATATTAATAATTGGTAGTTATGACAGTGTTATTATTAATAACCAATGCAACTATGAGCATCTTTACCATAAAGCGATAAAAAAGCTTTCCTTCTTACAAACAGCCTATAGAGTTCTGGCAACGAGAACAGCAATAAGCAGAGCTCACAATTTCTTATCAATAATTCAGCTAGTTACAATAGTTATAAAATGGGTAATGTTAATAATGATAACTTGAATTATTATTCTCCTTCAAACTATTTGCAATCTGATGGTCAGATGATGAGCGACATCGACATTGCAGCTCCTAAGGATCCCGTCAAACCAAGGACCAGAAGATGTGAGTACATATATCTATTGGTTCCCGGACTTTTTCAAAAATCGCCTCCTTTGAGTAACTAGCAGAGAATTGCCTCTTCTTCTAATCTATACTGATTGTTATGTTACATAATACTTTATTACATAAGATTTGCGTGCAAGCCTACAATAGAGATATGTTCTGATCAATCGATGAATTGCTCACTTAAACTCTCTTCAAGAATTGTCTTCCTTTTTGCCATATGGAAGGCTTTTATTGAAAATATCCGGTGTCCCGCTTTCTCACCAACAATTGATTTCAATCCTTATCATTTACACCCCAAACATTTCGCGCCTTTATCATTTCACAACTTTTTGTTTGGGTAAAGAATTTAGGAATTAATACTCAAAATTAGGTTTGAGGTAAAGGGTTTTGTGGAGAAAATTTTGCGGGGTGAATTGATTTGGAATTAAAAGATATAATGTTAAAATATGGGGATTAAATGACTCTGGGTGAAAAGAAGTGGAACGTATTTATTAATTTCTTTTGATAGTTTATGCTGGGCATGATCTGATTTTACCATTGGTGCTACCATTAATCATATGTCAACTGGTTACGTGCTATAAATCACCAGCACCGGAGCTGCAACTGCGCCAGAATATCCGATGGAATTAAGTCGTTAGCTTAAATTATTTATAGAGTTTTGTTTTTAGCAGGTATAACAATTATTTGTGCTTTATGGAGTACAATAAAGTCTTTCGTGAGTATAGTTACAGTTATTCGAATTAGTAACTCCTTTTGTAAGAATAATTGCTTTAATGGTCTATAAAATCATTGAGTACGATTTTTTTAAAAGACATTTTATGTTTTTATATATGCTGTTTTAAATAGAAAATGAGAACATCTACTCTAGTTCTGATATTGTGTATATTCGAGTTGTTTGGCATGGGAATTATTCTTCTATCGTAATTACGATTGGTTGAGTTTTCAAGCTCTGAGACTTCATCCACTCTGTAAAAAATATTAATCGTATTTCAATATTTATCAGAAACTTTAAAAGGGAGGAAAAGTTGAGCGTTTAAAACATTTGGACTGCAGTTGTGATTAATTCTTTGCCACTTGTCATCTGCTTTTGCGCAACTTCTATGATGCTCATATCTTCAGTTATCTCGAAAGAATACTTTGCTTTGATAAGTTTGAACATATTTTTCCTAGGGTGCCTTTAGATTAAAATCGAAAAAAGTGCGCTGAATCTGTCAACGAAACAAAATTTGTGTTCACAATATGTCAGTGAAAATGCGGTTCCTAGTTTTTAGATCACCAAATATTGAGACGTTATTGATTTTCTTTGCTCAATTTCTGTTTTCTCATTCCATCAAAGGGTAACAAAAATGATAGAAATCATATGATTTTTAACACGCGTTTTAACACAAAGTTAAAACAGTGGTATTGGGAAGATGCTTCTTGCAGGTAGATGATCATTGAAGTTGAAATTTTTTGTTTTCGATCAAATGCTCAAATTTTTGATTAACATAGAAGATATTGTTTTCCATTGATAAATTGAAGAAATATGTTGATATTGAAATTGAAGTTTTATTGAGATTAAAGTGAATCACTTGCGGGAAAAAATCTCATTGCAACCATTAATACTGTTCAAATAATGATATCTGATAATAAAAAAGGAAATTTTTCAAGCCGCACTTTGTTGCACCGTAAAATAAAACAGCAATAGGTGTTATAAATAATAAACCATTTAAGTGTTGTTCCAGGCAGGTCAGTTTGACCTAATTATGGGAACCATTGGTTATTTAAGTCGTTTATATTTTAATTTTTTGTTGCTATTGTAAGTAAGAGTCATTTGTTACAACTTCCTGCCTGAGAATAAAACTGTTTATTCTATGGTAATATTTTCATGCGAAGTTTCCGCATGAAAGTTCTGCCTAATTACCTAATGTAATAGACGTCTTTAGGTGTAATTTACTGTATAATTTACCACACCTTTCAAGTTGTCTATGGAACAGCAAAAGCGATATTTTAAATCGTTCCCTATCGTGAGTAGCTAATAAATTAAAATTTATGTGTTTTTCATGCTTTATTTTTGCCAACATTAATATGCGAAATCAGCTTTTTTGGGCCTTTATAAAAGCGAATCAAAAGTTACCGCTGATTGTTTATCATTTGTCGTTTTATGTGCGAAATTTATGATCCAATATGTTGAGCGTATAATTTTATCGATTTCTTTCGATACAAATTTGCTTTAAAAAACTCACCTCAGAACTTGCAAAACTGTGTTTTAATTGACTGCTTTCTGATTTGGACCATTAACCTAAAATACCAACATAAAAATTGATTTGAAGAATTTTTTATCTTAGTGATCTTATCAGTAAGTTAACTGCTTTGTAGCAAACAAATTGTTTATCTCCTCATTCTTGCTTTCGTTAAACTGAGTGCTAAATCATTCCAAGTTTTGAAAAGCCAATTCGATCAAACTAATAGACTCGCCAGCCAAATCTTTAAAAACTTAATTTGGCCACAAAACTTCTGATTTCATTTTCACATCACAAATTTGGCGGTATTCTTTAATATTTTGAACCTAATTTTTTTCAGTTTTTAATATGCAGAACTTGAGAGCAATGTTCGAAAAGTTGCACACTATGTTTGGGCTCTCCCCGAATGGAACCGAATTCGACGGTTTTTTGTTTGTTTAGTTCTTTCAATTATATGTTACTGGTTTTATTTGGATGATACACAGTAACTAATTGCAGAATTTTTGAGCTCAATTAAAAGTTTCCAGTTTTGGAAAACTTAGTCGATTTTCATCTGCAGTATAATTTTTTCAATGATTCCTATAATTTGTCCTTGCTATTGTGGAAATTTGATGATAGTTACTTGAATGGATTAGTTACTGATTTTTTACCGCAATAGGTTGACAAGTGTTCGTCCAAAGAGACTAGCCGCATCAATGAATTGCTGGTGACGAAAATTGATGTTTCATTTCTTGATTACTGGTTCTTGATTTTTTTTAGTTAATCGTTGATCTGGAAAGCACTGGTGAACTTAGTCAATTTTTAGAGGTTTTTCTGTTTAATTGCTCTCGAACGAAGTTTGAAGCATTTTCTATAAACGCGCGTGTCTTTTATGCAAAATTTTCCCTTGCCGCTTTTCTAGAATATTCTTTGACTTCTTGAGTTGTTTGACTTCTTTGACTGTTTCATTTTAAGTGCGCCTCTTTTGCAAACTTTTGTGCTTGACTCATTTTTTATTTTTTTGATTGACGTTTCCATCACTGACAGCATGAACTTAGCGTGATCAATTGTTCTCAATATGAAATATGAGCAGTTGAACTAAATTGGTGACGATTTATTAACGAAAGTCTAGTCATAAGTCCGCCTGAATTTAAACAAAATTTAAATCTTTTTATTGACTTATAATAAGCTTTAGTAACATCTAAAACATCAACCCCCAATGAATTTGTTGATCCCGGTTAAAGCAGGCTCCCCCTCTCCTTCAAATCACAAACATGTAATAATAAAATCAAACCCCTGCCGGTCTGGTGTGAGCGCAAGTCTTCAAAATTTACTGAGTTATGATTATTGTCAATGACATCTAGACGCGAATGCTTGCATTATAGCGCTATTTTGCAAGAATCGTGCTACAGTCTTGCTAGAGTCTTTTCTTATGATGTGTCTTTAGAGATGCTAACAGGACATGGCCAATATTGACAATGTCTTGAAAAGTTTTTTTTTTTCAAGATAATTGTGGGCTTTCAAATGAGGCTACCTTGAATATTGCAGTAGATAATCTGCGTTGAAAGTCTTTTCTTTTGGTTCTGGCTTTTAAGCAACTGGAATTAGCTGAAAAAATGTCGGTCATAAAATTAATCACACCGAGTATCAACTATTCCAGGGAGGATTTAAGTTTAAAGTAAATAAGATTATATGGAATTTGCTCTTTTGTTTATTATTCATGGCATTTTGTTTTGTGTTAGTGCCAATGAGACCATAACTCTTTGCCTTATTTAAAACACAAGTGTTCGGTCCATTTGAAGGAGTTAATTAAGAACGTGTTGTCTTATACACAAACTGGAATTGTTTCCGCGTACGAATGATTGTGTTCTGATTATATCCGTCTTTTTGAACCGATTTATCAGAAGAAAATCTGATTAAATGTCAACTTGATTGATAATGTTTTGAATTACTAGCGTAAAATGCTTGGGTTTTGCGGTTGTGGTTATAATATTGTTGAACTTGAACGATAGCAAGTCTTTTATAGTGGTTTCTTGGAAGCCAGTTTTCAAAAACAACATTTTGTCAACAGCACAAACATTTCTAGATCGGTTCTCAATATCAAAACCTGTCCTCAAATTTATTCTGTACTGAATTTCAGCCGTCAATACTGTAATCCATAATTATGAAATCAGGCCGTTTGCGCCCTTAAACTTGGCTAAGTACCTTGTAAAATTAGCTGGTTTTCCTTAATGCTTTTCAAGCCATGCCCAAATGGGTTCTGGCTGTTCGGAGAGAACCCCCAATGTCAATCATGCGAGCGGTAGGCGGTCTGTTTATTGAGAGTGGTATGGCGAAAGCGCTTTGAAATGAAAACCTGTCGTATTAATAAACAGATAAGAGGAAAGGAACGCAATTAGGGAAGAGAAAATGTGTGAAGTATTAATCCCGAGGGCTGGGAGCTTTGTGTAGTCAGCTGGACATGCTTATGATTAACATTGGGTTTTTGAGCCCATTTGAATCGGGCGATTAATGGCGCTGGTAGCATGCTGGTTCCCATGAATCTGATCTGATTACTAAAGTTTCCCTAATACCAGTCTCTACCCGTAATTTCGACCGGAAAGTAACCTTGTTTTCTTATGCGTTCAGTCGCAAAAACCAAGTTGTTCATAAGTCTCCGCAACTGTAAGATGCTATGTTTACATGTTTTGTGGTTTTGAAGCGAATGTACCAATTCCGTTTAAACATGCGCCAGCTAGTCAAGGTCATGTTTCACGCGTAGGTGAAAACCTAGATATAATAACACGTGTAGATATGAAGAAAGTACATAACATTTACATGCAAAATAGATAAACGTCGCCATACAACAAAGCTGAGAAAAAGTTGTTGGAGAAAAATTTCTGTTCCTGGTAACTTGGTAAAAACCTTAATCGCCTCAGTTCTCAAAACTATTTTAAAAACATACGACATTGTTTAATTGAAGTTGTGGAAATTTTGACCACAAGCGCTATTTTGACCAGTTCTGGTTCCTATTGGCACTTAGCCATTAGACTAGTCGCATAGTTGTATAGAATTTTGTGTATATTTGGTGAAATCGTTTGAAGTATTTTACAATGTTTCTTGGAAGCAAAAAAAACTTTGTTTTCTACTCTTTGCTGAAATTGAAAGACAGACACGCAGCTTTAAAATGCTCAATCGGACGTACAAAAGATTTGTAACTCAATGCACTCAAATTCAAAAAGGAACTATTACAAACTGTTGAACGCTGTAAATAGTTATATAATAATAAGATAATAAAGCAACTCGAACGTTGTTTTTATTCTTTTTCCGCTGAAAGAGGGGAAAAACTCGACATCAATCGCTGTTCGATCATCATGTCATTCGCCAATCATAAAATTTCTGCGCGAATTTTTCTTATTTTCTTTCAGAACATACTGTAGATTAACTATTTAATGAAAACTTAGTCTTTCTGGAGCTCTAAAAGTTTTGTCAAAAATTCAATTCTGATTTAATGATTCAAAATATTTCAGTTTGAACGAAATCCAGAATTTCATCACGTGAACCAATAACATGAATGCCAAATTTCCTGACATCTTTATTGTGACCGTGTGCTCAAAATTTGGCGAATTTTTGAAAACCAGAAGAAAGTGCAAAAATTGACACGAGATTTTTTTACGGGCTTGAAAATATGATTTCAATATTTCATGTCAATTTTGTATTAATTTTTACTACTATAGGGGTCTAATTTTCATTTTTTTTTTTCGTATTTATTTTGCGTTCACATTGAAAATGATCTACTTTTTAAACCATTATCGCGATTTATAGTTAGATAACTTTCTCAATCCAATTTCTGCGAACTACTGAAAAGAAATAGTTGCTGTTAAAATCAATTACATTTTGCAGTTAAATAAAAGGTTTTCTCATTAGATTGGAATTGGATGGAAAATTAGAAGTTTTAAATCAAATGCACTGTTTGATATAATTTATCATAGTGACAAAGCTCAGTCCTTTGTGTTTTAAATAAGACTGTTTTGCAAGAAAAAATTTTGATTTGAGATAGATAACACAGACTTTCAAATTTCAAATCTTTTTAATTGTAGAACATAAGGAATTTTCACAAAAAGATACTGCGAGTAAGTTAGATACTTTAGGTCAAATTAGACAAGTTAATTAGGTGTTTGAAATAAGCGTTCTTTCTTAAAGGGTTATTGTTTCGAAGGCGCCAGAGAGGGGAGTTGAGTGATATATCTTAAACAAACAAATTGATGAACAAAAGCATATTGAGCTGTCAAGACATTTAGTTGAATTAGCAAAGTTGTATTTAAGCATCAGGCCAAAGTCGAAATTAGTGATTTAAATTTAGAAGAAAACTAGCGAACATTTGAAGTGAAATAGATACTTTGCACAAAATTGGAATTTCAATTTGAAGTAACTAAAAGTGCGATTTCGAATTTGCAAAATAATGGGCATCCCAAAAAACCGGTACACCTCAACTCTTTAAGGTATATTACTCATTGGACTCTGAAAGTTTGTGGAGATGTTCCCCTAATGATTGTCCGTATGTAGTATGGATGCGTGGCTAGTTACGCCTTTTCGATCTGAATTAGTTATGTAGAGTTTTATTGATCTAGTAAATAAAAAGGCAATTTATCATTGTTTGAAAATACCACCTAGCAGATCGAAACAGCCCCCCCATGGAGGGTCATATTCAGCGGACGTTTATCAAATTTTTATGTCAGGTACACCCAATGGTCCTCTCAGGCTGGTATACCTTTTGGGCCAATCCGTCTACCCGACAACGAGCTATTAGCACCAGAAATAGTATGATGTGAAGGTTTTCCATTTTGGATGGAAATATAACTGTTTGAGTATGATATAAGGCTAGTTAAGGGTTGCAATGGGTATTAAGTCTAGAGTAATGTATCAGATGATCATGGGAAGGGTTTACGATGTTGTGGGAGAAATGTATTAGCATTTTGAAATAAGAATAGGCAGTTTTCACTAAATATTGTTAACATTGAAACGGAATTAGCAATTTCTCTAAAAGTTGAAGTCGGATTGACCTGAAAATTGGGGGATAGACAAACTTGGGTACGAGGAATCCACTCTTAATGTCAGATTAGACCCCAGTTCAACTTGCACGGGACTAGCGCACGCTGGTGCTGCGGAACTTAAAAATTGAATTGTTCGTGGAGTATTGGTAGCAGCCTTATGATTTTTAGAGGTTTATTGTAACTTTTCAAGGGCTTTCTATTGGTGCTATTTTTAAATTCGGGTGCGACTGAAAGTTGGTGCTTCGGAATAACCCGAGTGCCGAAAACCGGAAATTCGCCTTTTTAGAGGCCGAAATGACTTTGAAATGGTAATAATATGATAACCTTAGACAGTTAGTGATAAAATATACCCACCCCGGTCATTTTCTCCGAACTCGGATTTTTCGGGTTTTGGTCGACACGACTCGTTAAAAAATATTCGAATTGCAAACGACTCGCAACGGCTAATCCGTAGGTCCAGAAACTTGGCAGGCAGGTTGGTGTCACCCTATATTTACCAGAAGTTTTTATCCGAAGACGTTTTGACCGCTGCTTCCCGAAGCCTCAAGTTTGGAATTTTGGGGTCATCAGGGAGGTCGATGAGGAGTGTGCACGGTCATTGCTCGTGTTCTGGTGGGAGTTAGGCCATGAAATTTTGTAGGTAGTTGCAACTATGAGAGAATTTTCTATGCCAATAATTAGTTTTTATCAACTTGACCCCTCATTTTGGAGGGGTGACCTTTGGATGACCCCTAGAGGTCAAATTTGTGGGCTTTTAGGAATATCACAATTTTCGGCAAGTTTAAATTGGGGAATTGCATGAAATGTTGTGAAAACTCAGAATAACAATTGCTCAAAGCTTTGAGGTTGTTTAGTTATTTATTCAACAATTGATGTTTGACAGGGATTGATTGCAGCTAGTTAATTTGATATTGGAAATAGAGGAACAAGAACCTTTCAGCGGAACGTTCATTTTTTACTAAGTAAACACTGATTGACTTGTCAAGTGCATATATGAGATAAAGTGGAGTGGATTTGTTTACATAAGAGTCCAAAGGTCGTGTACTTAAGATAAGGCGAAAGTTGAAAATTGGTTGGTAGCAGTTGAATGACAGATCAAAATTTGATATTGGTTTGTTTGTATAGCAAACAAAGCCCTCCTACAGAGTGTTACAGATTTCAAGTGCAAGTTGCAATTTTTACATAAGAGATTATGGTTTGTTTGCTTAAGATAAGAGCGTATTGATTGAGTATAAATTTAAGTGATACAGAGATATTTTGGCAGACATTGGAAAATTTTGGGAGATTTCAAGTTTGGAAACAGGTGAGATTTTTGCACAAGCGAGAGAAAGCAGTCGGTTTTTTTGGACTGAACTTTAAAAGATAGTGTGAAAAGCAAAGAAGAGATTAAAAGTGAGACTGAACTCTAGAAGTTTGTAATTGCAAGACCAGTTGGGATACTGTGAGCGGTTTTGATTTAATTCATTTGGGAAGTGGACCATGGATATTGTTATTATTTTTATTTTCTTACGATTATAAATTGCCTCAAGTTTGTCCTTTCCACCAAGTAATTTCCTTACATTTGTTATCCATATAACTAGAATTGATATTACGAGCCCCATTGTGAATTAACTTATTTCAAGGCAATCTAATTTGCAACAGCATACAAGAGTGGAGGAGAGGAAATAGCAGAGTAACAAAGTAACGCTTGCCTCACCTTTTCAAAACCTTCGGTTTATTTTATTTGATTGATCTTCTGGGCGACAGAATTTCCTCACTGTTGCCTAGCAGAAATTCAGAAGACGATATAAATCACTTTGAAAAAAAAAAACGTCTGAACGAAGG
This sequence comes from Convolutriloba macropyga, assembly GCF_964194025.1. Taxonomy (NCBI): domain Eukaryota; kingdom Metazoa; phylum Xenacoelomorpha; order Acoela; family Convolutidae; genus Convolutriloba; species Convolutriloba macropyga. Next base: position 25,435,156 of record NC_134473.1, read on the forward strand.
AAATGACTCAGGGTATTTTTCTGTGTTTTTTTTAGGAAATGATACAAAAATTTTTTGTAAACTATCCCGTAGATACAGTAAATTTTGAGTAGATGAAAATTTGCGCCAACTGGTATTCGAAATTGTTTTAAAAGTTTTGCGAAATAGTTTTTTGTTGAAAAACTAGTATCAATGATAAACTAGTAAAAACTAGTGTTGTAACTTGAAAAAATTACTACACTGCTTGCCATTAACAGCTCCTTTCCAGCCAAGTTATTTTGTTGGAAGACAAGACTGACTTCGAAGTTCACGGAAGGTTTTATTTAAGACTTGTTTTTCTGGAATTGTTGAATGGAATGCAGAACATTTAAACTGAAATAATTCAACGGGGATGTTTTGAAGTATTATTTTAATTATCCATCGAAATAACTGCGATAATTTTGTCGAGTTAGACAAGTACTCGTTTGCCTTTTCATGTATCACTGTTAAGAGATGTCGTGAATTTTTGAATAATAGTTTTCAACAAAATATTGGGAGGGCATTTATTGTTTTATTTCATTTTCAGAACTCTTCATTTTTTCTAACTCTGGTTTTCTAAATAACTGTGTTGCCATTGGTGTTTATTTTTTTGTGGCTAATTATTTTCAAATTGAGTTTCATCTAATGAGTTTTTAATGTTGACAAAAGCAAATTACCTTGAATTTTGAACCAATATTGCTTCTTGTAAAGAACTGAAGTTATAAAGTTACTTCTAGGTTTCGTTTATGTTTCAATGCAGTTATATATTATTTGGCTTTCGGCTTTATTTTTCACCATTTCTTTGCGGTTCATAATGGTAAAAACTCTTACGTTCTCAAAAGGTTCAATTTCCTCCTATGATGCTATCTGTGAGTTTTTGTGGCATATTTTTTGTCACGTATGACTTGTAAGAAGTTTGTTTGAGCATAAGGGCGCTATTTTATTGTTAATGTGTGCCCGGTTGGGCGTCAAGTTTGGTGACCTGATTGCGATCAGCAGTATAATTGAATGGAATCGCCTAAAGTTAACATTAGAATTTGTGCAGAGATTTTAAAATTTTTGAAATAAAAAATTATTGTACTCTCTTTGTCAGTGGTCTGTGCTTTTTTACAATACAAAGAATTTGAATTGTCATTGGGTCGCTGTGTTTTTTTTTAAGATGTGTTCAAACATTTTTCAATGACTTTGATCTTTCAAAACGGGATAAACAGGTAAAGCCCAGCGGGCATTAAGTATCATTAGAGGCCCAAAGTAGGCTTTAGTAGTCCTTCAAGTGCTTAGAGTGGTGCAGCGGATGGGATGGCCTTAATTTAAGGTTTAAAGGCCATTTTTAGGAGCTTTTGGGCTCAAAATGGGTGCAATTTTTCATGTTTTTTGTGATTTTTTTGAGTTTTTTTGTTTGATTAGTTTTAGGTTGAAGTTTTTAAAAGTCGATGAATGCCTTTTGCGACACAAAATTACTGATTATAACCCTTTTTTGAGCTATATGTTATGGTACTACATACACAAACACGCGAAATGATACTAATTTTTGCTATTTTTTCAAGTTGTTTGAAAATTTTTGTCATTTTTTTGAGTTTTTTCTGATTCAGGGGCCAGGTATTCTCCTTTAGGGTTTGATAATATGGCACTGCATAGTTTCTAGTAACAATGGATTGGTTTGCAACATTTTAATGTCTCAAATTGTAGCATTTTTTTGATAAAATTTGCATTTTTTTGAAGGTTTCCTCAAGTTTTTTGTCAATTTTTTATATTTGTCCATTCTCAAGTCAGAAAACCTATTCCACGGTCTGATAAAAAGTTACTGCATGGTTGTTTTTTTCAGAGAATTTGTTTTTCAACAATCTAACCTTTCGAATTTGAGATTTTTGCTAGAACATGCATTTTTTTTAAATTTTTTTATCAAAACATTTGTCTTTTATTCTGTTTTTTTGAAAATTTTTGTCATTTTTTTGAGTTTTTCTGACTCAGGGGCCAGGTGTTCTCCTTTAGGGTTTGATAATATGGCACTGCACAGTTTCTAGTAACAATGGATTGGTTTGCAACATTTTAATGTCTCAAATTGTAGCATTTTTTTGATAAAATCTGCATTTTTTTGAAGGTTTCCTCAAGTTTTTTTGTCAATTTTTGATATTTGTCCATTCTCAAGTCAGAAAATCTATTCCACGGTCTGATAAAAAGTTACTGCATGGTTGTTTTTTTCAGAGGATTTGTTTTTTAACAATTTAACCTTTCGAGTTTGAGATTTTTGCTAGAACTTGCATTTTTTTAATTTTTTTTCAAAACATTTGTCTTTTATTCTGTTTTTCTTGCCTCAGTAGCCAGGTAACCTCATCCAGGGATTGATAATATGTTATTTATTACTTGCTTAGGGGCAATTGAGAGGTTTTCAAGATATTATTAGAACGAATGTCTATATTTTGAATTTTGAAATTTGAAATTTTAAAATTTATTGCATATTGATCTTTGAGCCAACGATTTTTTTATGGCTTGGAATAGGTTACTGGATAGCCTCTAGAGACACAAAAATGATTCCGAAGATTTTAATATCACGATTTTTAGCAAAGTTTCATTTGATTTTGCAATTGATTGCATTTTTTTAAATGTTATAAAAAAATTTCCTTTGTATAAAAACAAATAATAAGTTTTAACTGGCTTCCAAACTGTGGAGCATTCCAGAGGTATCTTTTTTGGCAATAATGTAACTACATGTTCTTTTTTGATCACATTTCCTGCTGGTCTGAAAAATTTTCCATTAGAATTTTGAAAATTTTACACATTTTGTTAATATGCCTAAATTGACCCCTTTTTTAAACCTTAAAGGTAGAAAACTTTCTTTCAAGAATACATTTGTTTTTCCTCAAAATTTTGTTCACAAAACATTTTTATCCGTCTGTGTGATTTCTGCTGGTTAAGAACTATTATATGAAGCGTTTTTTGTATCAAAAATGTTTTTGGGAAATCAAAGACTTCAGGCAATTTAGAGCTTCCAAAATGGAAAAAGTCAACTTTGAAAACTTAAAACTAAAATCAGAAAAATGTAATTTTTTCTAAATTCTAGAGTTGTTTTTGCAAAAATTTCCTTTCGTTTAGTCAGAACTATAAATATGTTTGTACTGTCAAAACCTTGGAAACGTTAAAAAAAACACGTATCATGAAACGAACATCAAATCAATTAAATTCATTATTGAAAAAAAAAGAAGGAATTCTTTTGTTATCAATTTTATTTGTATTGCTTATAATGTCAGAGCAGATAATTCGAACTCACATTCTCGAGTATAATGAATTACAGATGAATTTGAAGTTTAGAGAGTTGATGGATTGTCATGTTGGAATTTTAATACATCCTTTCGGGGTTTCTGTAAATGAAAAAACTAAATCTTTCATTGACTACATAACTCCTCATATGCAAAACGAAAATTTTTCTTGAGAGAAAAAGAAAAAATTTTCTCTCTTTTTCAGTTCTCAAAAAAATTTAAATTTTCCTATTTCATTAAAAAAAACAATCTCACTTAAAAAGGGAAAAGACCAAAACCATAAAATTACTGATGACAAGTTTTCCTAACAGCTTTCAACGTTCCTTCAAATGTTAAAAAATTGAAGACAGAATGCAAAAACTGTCAGATGTATTAAGAAGTTAGAAACTAACTTAAGTTAGACAATTTTGCTATTGACGGATGCTTTAAATATATTCAGAACCAAAACTCGGTTCATTATTTTTAATTTATACGCGTGTTTTTGAAAAATGGAGTGGGCGGATTCTCCTCATGAAGCATCAAAAATTTTAAAAAAATCGAAATAACTGAAAAAGTTATTACATACTGTTTTTCTGTTACAGATTCAAATGCCACTAGAAGTCCACACCTTGTTTTTCAGAAAAAGAACTACAACCAAGGCAAACGACCGGAGGTAAACATTTTGTACATGTCAGATGCCAAAACAAAAATTTTTATTATCTTTTTTTAGTGGCGGGGTTTGTTTTTGTGTGTATGTGTTTGTGTGTGCGTGAGTTCCTGCTTGGGTGTGTACATGAGTTTGCTTATTTTTAAATGCTGTTTTGCGTAAAGAGAGAGAGAGAGAGAGAGAGAGAGATAAAGAGTGTTGTTATGAGAGAAATATTTCCTTTAAATATTTGACATAACTAGAGGCAGAGAGCCAAAACTGAGAGATAAAAAATAGAAAATTTAATTGAAATTTTCTACAACATGCGTATTTAAATATGTCCAATGCCAAGTATGTGTGTATTCAGATCTTGCTGATAACACATCTGTGACGTTTTGAAAAACTATTTGTCATCTTATGCTCCTCAAACATGAAAATTGATAAAAAATTTTTGAAAACCTTCAAAAACTTCACTTCAGATATTACTGTCAATTATAAATTTACCAATATAATTGCCTCCAAACGTAACTTTTCAGAAAAAAATCAGCGAATCCGTATATAAACGTTGACGAATTCTGAGTAATGATTAGAGGCCAAAAAGAGAATTTTAAAAAGGTTTTTTTTGGTGGGGGTTTGCATTTGGCTTCCTTTGTGGATGTTTCTTTGGTTTTGCGTTTTTATGTGTGTGGTATGTGTGTTTGAGAGAGGGAGAAAGTTATAGTTTGTGTGGGAGAGTTAGTGCATTCATGTAGACACAAATAGAGGCAGAGTGCAAAAACTGTCGAAAAGAAAGAGATTAGAAAAACTACTTAATACTTGCGACATATTGCGGCTTCAAATTTGTCTGATATCCAAACCAAAATCTCAATGATAACACTACTGCACAATTTTTAAAAGTTAATTGTCCATTGAGCGCATGAAATATCGAGATTGAAAAAATTTTTCTAATATCTTTAGAAGTTACCTTTCAACGTTTAGTGTCAAATATACAGTTACCGATGCAGTTGCCTCTAAACGTCCACACTTAGTTTTTTTTAGAAAAAAAGGAAGACCTAAGTGAACAGTGACGAACCTTGAGTAGAAACCAATTTCCAAAAAACTACAAAAAAATATTCTTTTTTGGTGTTGGGATTTGGATTTGTGTGTTGGTGTTTGTTTATTTAGTATGTGATTTGTGTGTGTGTTTGTGCGATTTTTCTGTGTCTCTCAGATTGAACTGCACTTATTTTTTAGAGGTTGTTCGTCACATTTTTTGGTTAATCAGTACAAGTAATTTTCTCGAATTCATAAGTGGCTTGCGGATTCTCCCAACGGTTTCTCTGACAGAATTTGAACGTTGTTTTTGCAACCTTGTGAGGTATGTTCGAACATTCTGTGGTTCGGACAGAATCGTGCGAGCCGTCTTGTTAGTACTAGTGGCATCTAATATCTGCGGCAAGAAGTGATTTTCAAAATAATGGAAAGGTTTGAGTCAAAAAAGTTTCTTACAGAGCACAATTAATTAAAATTCTCTGGAAATTGAGTGGACATCAGTAGCATTTCACAGCCACTTTTGTGCAGTAATCAAATGGTCATTTTTTTTAATTATTAAACGGTCATTTAGATTTTGAATTTTCTTTCAAATTTCATTTGTTCAAAGTAATTCTTTAAGTAATTTTAATTTTTTTTAACCAATGAGCAATCTCCCATCAATGGTGGCTATGAACATTGGTGGCTGAACTTGACGTGAGCAAAATTTTTGCAAATTTGATTGAGACTGTGTGAGGTAATTGGATGTGATGTTGAGCTTACCAAAAGGCTATTTTCCAGTCACTTTTATTCAACATCAATTTAACCCCTCTCCTCCCCAGCATCTCTGATAAATTATCACTTTCCCATTCTTCCAATAAACTTAAATTTCACAAAGAAGAAAAACCACACTAAAATCTGTTCACGTTTTAAACCAGTGACAATATGTTGTTGGTGTTGTGAATGTTATCAACGTTGTGTTTTTGAAGTTGTGTCGATATTTAACCCTCTGCCTGGGGATATTTCGGGTTATCAAGTCTCAGAGGGGATAAAAACCTCAATTAATGATTTGGTCACTACTTACTTCAATGGTGTGTAAATTTTGCCCTCTTTTTGTGACTTTCACTGTGTGTAAATACTGACGCATTAAGACATTCATTTCTACTCTTTCGAAGCCAAAGACGATCACCGCCTCGTAAAATGGGTAAGTTTGTATCATAATTTTATCTGCAATATTTTCTTTCGCTTCACGCGGCAAAAATTGTTCCGTTTTTTGAGCGAGTATGTGCTCTTATACTCAGGTTAAACGTGTAAAGACAACATCATCCGGAAAAGAAAAAACAAACTAAATTATTTGGATTATTAATTCATACGGACATTATAGTTTGTTTTGTTGCCTTCTAATAACTATAATGGTCTTAGAATATAATGTTAACTATTCTGAGAATGAAACAAAATCATGACTTGTTTTAAAGCGGTATAACTGATAATCGGAGCTCTATATTTTCTGGTGTGTGTGTCAGATATGTTGTTTATTTAATCTGCGTAATTCAATTTATTTTCATTTCTTGTTATTCCGATTCAACGGGAGTAACTAAATACTAAAAAGGTGTATATCTGTTCAGTAATTTTTGCCTCTTGAATTATTTCTCGTAGGAAGATGTGAGTAATGTCGTTGGCGAGAAACCTGTCGAGAGTATGTTGTTTTAGTTAGAGAGTTCCTTTCTTGTGGATAGCAGATGATGGCTTTTTTAACATAGATTTGTCTAAATAACTGAAAAATGCCTAAATACAGAAAATTTGCACATTTTTGCTGCTGAGCTTCTACAACTTAAAATTTGTAAAGCTGCTATTAATTGCTGTCGCGCGAAGTTTGAAGCAATTTTTGTTAACTTATGTGTCTTTTAATTCAAAATTTTTACCGGACCGTTTTCTTCTGGAAAATTCTTTTGATTTCATTTCTTGAGTGACTTTTTTACGCTCGACTTCTTAATTTTTTGCTTCACCTAAATTGCTCTCATTGAGAAAAAAAGTCGGCGGTCCAAAAAAGTGGTTGTAAACTAGGAGGTTTTAAGGGCTGGATAGCCCAGTGGCTAGTGCTTCAGTCTAGGACGCAGAAGGTCGCGTGTGCGTTGGAATCCCTTTTATTTCATTTCTTCCAAAACCACACATACTTGATAAACTTTCCTGCTAAAAATAGAAACTGTCAATTTTCCCGTTAAATTCCAACGTGCCCCGTAGTATCATGTTTTTGAAACATCATTTGAATCTTAACGTATCAAATACTAATAAAGTATCAAAATCTTACTAAAATAGCCATACTAAAAATATCACCTCCATTTCTGGTTAAATATGTTCTTATTGTCCTCAAAGTTAACAAATTGTTACTAACAAACTCTAAATTTTGATAATTTTAACCCGCTAAAACCCACATTTTTGATTTTTTTGGTACCAGTTCCTCAGGAAACACAACTACTCTAAGGATTATCTACGGATTAAAAACATAATTTTTGAGGAATAGTTTTTTTGATACGTTCAAAAGATAAAGATTTGAACAAAATTGATTTGTTTAGGAAAGTTGCCGCGGTACCGCTGAATTCATCATTTTTGCTTCAATTATGAATCTCGTATATCTCTGAAAATGAAAAATGCTGTTTTAAAGAAATAAATTTTTAATAGAGCATCATATATGAAAATAATTTTAATCCGTAAAAGCTAGGCAGAGACAATTAAAAACGCCAAATCGAAATAGAAATTATCTCTTCTGCATAATGAAGTATGCTTACACTTTCGATGTGCAATTTGAAGACCATAAACAGAACCCTATCTGAACAGTAGACAGCAGTAAACAATACTTTAACTTATCTGTAACCCGATTTTTGATTATCAATTTTTGATGAACAGTTACAACACGCTTAATTATTGTGCAATGGAATCTTCAAGGCGTCTTCATTAACTGGACCCAAATTGAAGCTCTCTGTTTTTATTGATTTGTTTCAAGTTTTCAGATGCCACCAACAGTACAGAAAGGATCGATCGAAAAATCGTATGAACTGCAAAATATTGCAGATATCGTCATACACTTTGTTTGCGAGCACAACTACATAGATGAAAATGTCAAAACAATTATAGGTTTCCTTTCAGAATTTGGTGGGGTGCGGCCTATTTCTGAGTTCTGATTGGTTTTTTTAATTGGAACAATTTCTAGAAAGTGTTTTTGATGCGTTCAAGAAATTAAGATGTTAACAAATTTGAATTGTTTACGAAAGTTGCCGCGGTACCTTTGAATCCATCAATTTTCATTCAATGTTGTGTCTCGTATATCTCCAAAAATGAAAAATGCTGTTTTCAAGAATTAAAATTTTATTAGAACATCATATATGAAAATAATTTTAATCAGTAAAAGCTAGTCAGAGGCAATTGAAAACGCCAAACAAAAGTAGAAATTATCTGTTCTGCTTAATGAAGTATGCTGACACTTTTGATGTGAATTAATGGTTTGAAGAACATAAATAGAACCCTACTTGAAAAGTAGACAGCCGTAAACAAAACCTGGACTTATCTGTAACCCGATTTTTGTTTGTCAGTTTTTGATGAACCGTTACAACACGCTTAATTATTGTGCAATGGAATCTTCGAGCTGTCCTCATTAACTGGACCTAAACTGAAGCTCTCTGGTTTTATTTATTTGTTCCAAGTTGTCAGATGCCACCAATAGTAGAGAAAGGATCTATCAAAAAATCGTAGGAACTGCAAAATGTTGCAGATATTGCCACACACTTTGTTTGCGAGCTCAACCACATAGATGAAAATGGCGAAACATTTATAGGTTTCCTTTCAGATTTTGCTGGCGTGCGACTTATTTCTGGTTTCTGATTGGACTTTTTTAATTGGATTAATTTCTATAATGTGAATCCCAATAACATCTATTGAACACACTGTACACCTGCATCTATTGAACACACTGTACACTTGCTGATCACTTTTTGTTGAGTTTTATCGTTATTTAGGTAAAGATTCTCACCTCAAAAGACATTATTAATTTTCCATTGAAATAAAAAATATCATTTTCCTATTTTAACTCTGTAGGCATCGTTGTTCCAGTCTTTTTCGTTTACTGGAGTCTGGTTCACGCGAACTGTGTTGGAAAATAATTGTTTCTATAGCTTCTGTGTTCGTTTTTCCTCTCTGGTTGTTATTCTTTTTTAAATAATCTCTCCACGAATCCAACTGATTTCGCTATGTATTGTGTTGATCTCAATTTTTACCTATAATACATCAATCAGCCGAAATGGTACATGTATTGCCTTGGAAGTAGACGCTCACCATGTTTTTTCTCATAATGAATTTGGTTAGTTTCTACCTTTTGCCCTAAGGAGAAAAAATATTTCTTGACCAAATGTTTGCAAAGACAAATCGCTACTTCTTCTTTTTCTTATTTGTGCAACTTCTTCTTTTTGTAATGAATTAGTTTGGTTGAAGCTGTTCAACGCTATCGTGTACATTGTTGAACATGATGCTTAATTTTGACACTTTAGATCTTCTTTTCCGAAGCAATGGTTTCGATGCATAAAATTGCATGGAAAATACTGATTAGTTTTTCAACTGTTTGGGTTTTTGATGTTCTAACTTAAACTATTTGTAATTTGAGAATTTTTTCATCTTTCGTTTGTAGATCTTTGCAATCAGTTTTTTATTCATTTTTACCAATAAAATAATAATTTTGCATATGAATAATGATTCAAATGCAGAATTAATTAAGATAGCAGTCATCGTGTGGCAGTTCTGGTGACCATTTTGTTTGAGTGACTGAACAAATTCGGTTAATGAATGTAAAAAAACAATTTTTAAGCCTGATTTAAATATACTATGGAAAGACCCTAATTGCGGTTTTCAAAAAATTTTTGCCAACATTTTTGTTATGTTTTCACCATAGCGGCAAAGAAGTCTGCAGCTCTAACGTACCTTGAATTTTTTTTTAAAAAAAAAACATAAGGCCCTTGTATATTAGTGTTGTATTGCAATGTTGAATATACCTAAACACAGGCAAGATGGAAATAGAGCAACAATTATGATGTGATAATATTGAACGCAGTGAGTATTGAATTTCAGGCATATATAGAAAAAAAGCTTGTTTTTTTCTGATATCTATTGAGTTTTATATTATTTTTATGGCAGATTTTTTTCCATTCCGCTAATGTAAAATTTGTTGATGTGCTGTTGATGTAATTCTAGATTGATCTTTCCAAATTTATTTAAAAATTTTTAGGCATTTTGAGAAGTAATTTTTTGATGATTGTCGATTATGTAATGACTCGCTCAAAATGGGAATTATTTCTGCACTATTTTCTGTTCGGTTTGACGATGAACTTGTAGTTTATAGTGTAGTGATCTGAAAAAGCGGGACTTAATGATGCTTTTTTTGAAAATCACTAGAAGTTTGTTATAAACTTGTTTCAAGAAAGAAATCTTTTTGCTATTTAATCATTTATTAAAATCATTTATTTTGCTCCCCAATTTACGTTTTACAGCAAAATGTTTTTTTGTGGCTTAATATCTGTTACGGTGGTTATATTTTTTAAAATAACGTTTCCTCGCTAATGTGACTGGCTTCATGATCATACTTCACTCCATAAATGTCCTTGAGTAAATAATGGTTCCACGATTTATCCACTTTCAGATTAGGTTTCTTTTGGGCAAATTGGAGAAATAAAGATTGATTGAACCAGTTTTTGTTTGATCAATTTCATCTCATTTTAATCAATCCTGAATTAACGATTTTCTTGATGTCGCATATGATTTAAATCAGAGATTTTGTTCCAACAATAATATGAGAAACTTTTGGAAAGGCTTTTCTCTACTGAAGAACTTTATTATCTGCATTTGATTATTTCGGAATTGGTGCAATTATGATAGATACTGGAGCAAAATGGAAGGACTTTATTTGAAAATGTTTCATTTTCAAATGCAATTGTGTTCAAATTTTGTACTTATTTTTTACTTTCCTTCGCTTGTGTCCCTTTGTTTCAATTAGTTGAAACAAGTAGCTGCTCTTAAAACAAGTTTGTAGGCGTGACATTGTGGTAATTAAATTTTAATAAAAAATTTCTTTTACAATTCATTTGACCCCCTGATTTAACTTATGTTTTGATCATACATATTTTCATAAAATCCTTTATGCAAAAATTGCTTTAAAATTAGTTCACAGTCATATTAGATTCCTGTTGACACATTGGAAAACTGATGATTGTTTGTAAGCCCGCTTTTTTCAGCTTAATTGCTTCTCAATTTTTCAATTTTAATCAAATTTATTTCGTGGCTGTTTGACATTCTGTCTGCATATTTGTTTCAGAGATTCAATTAAATGTAGATTTCTTACAGAAAAAAGTTGCTGGTTTGACAAAGTCACAAGTTTTCTCTTTGTCGCAATCTGCAAGTTTTCTTCGAACTTTTTTAGATTGAAGCATTTAATGCAGAAAATTATTTGGTGTGCAATGAACTTTTTAATAAATGAAATGTTTGTTTTCATCATTAAAGATTTGATCAGTTTTACCTCAAAATTATGAGAATTTGGCGACATTCACAATAGTTATGGGAGAACTAAACACTGTTTCACCCCGCTTTGTCTCTGGGGCCCCAAATTCAGTCCCTTTGAAAGTGCGTGGCGGGTGCCTTGGACGTTGCCTTAACTTTGCAGATAACTTATCGCTGCTTACAACTGCGTATAAATTTATCAAATGCAATATAAGTTTCAAACGCAATAAAAGTATCAAACGTCTAAATTCCTACCAACTGTGTTCAAAAGACGAGATGGTCTGGCCTATTTCCTCACAGTAAGAGTGCTATGAAAATTCATTTCCTAATAATTTTGGTTTACACCGGATTCAAGTATTAGTTTTTACTCGTTGTTCGCGTGATCAGAGTAAATTTTAAGAGATTGTAGAAAATTCCATTGAATGCAATTTTTTGTTATCGAATTCACATTTTCATTTCCTGTCACTTGCTTTGAATGTTACCGAGAAAGTCAAAGCTGAGTTTAGCTGCTTCTATTTGGTTCTGATTCGCGATTGTTAGTTGATTTAGTATTTAGGAAAATTTCTGACAGGAATTTTTGACTGCCTCGTAATTGATTGATCTCAGACTCTCCTGTGAATTCATCAACTTATAGACCTCTTCTTTAAGTTGCAATAGTTCTTCCTACAAATCATTCCCAATGAATTACGTTTAAAGCATTGCAGACCTAATTTTTTGTGCGTAGTATTTTTCGACTCCCACAAGTGTGAGTGGCTTGCAGCCGTTATAGATAAAGGTCAATTCGAGATTTTCATTTTTTCGTGATTTGATTCGCTTAAATTAGCACATTTAATATTAAGGATTTTTAGGTTTTGCTTAAATTGGCACCTCATGTCGAATTATCTGATGCTTCTTGCTATGATATATTTTTAATTTTTTAAAAGTTTTTTGGAAAACTTTATAAATGTTTTTGAAACGCCAATAATATTTATTATCAATGTGTCACTTGTTCCGAAAGATGTCATTAAATAGCAAACTCAATCTTTGCGAACAATGTTATGAAGGCTTTCGCTGTGTAATATTTTTTTCACTCCCAGTTATATTGCGTGTTTCGTGCGAACTGTAATTTTGTCTAATGATTGCCAGATAACAGATTTCCGAGGGCTGAATGAGTATAGAGCTCGAGTGAAGAATTATCGATATTCGATATCCTGTAATTCGGAAACAAGTTACCGCCACTATTTTACAACAGTTTTATTTGCGCTAGTAATTTTACTCGAGCTTGTCGTTTTTATTCACGATCGTGTCTAGGAGTATATGTATATGGACATTTGTGACAGCAAGCGAATTCAGTTCAAATTTGGTTCAACTTAGGAAATATTCATCACAATGATTCATCCTGCCTCTTTTCATCCAGCGTCGTCAACAGTGACAACATTTCGTCTTTCTTGTCCAAACTGCTCGTTATACTTGTGAACTGCTCGTTATACTGTAATTTCCATTATATGCTTTTATTACACTGTTGTTCTCGGTTGCTAAATGCGGTATTTAAAAACAAAAAGTAGACGAACATTACAGAAAACAAAATTGGTGATTTATTACAGAAATTTCCTTCACAATACTAGATGTGAATTAAGACGACAATAAGCAGTTTATAAACAAATCATGGCTCACAAGAACAATTAAGTTTCTCAATTGAACCTTCAGTAATTGTTAATTGAATACGGGATACGAGTGAGTTGCTTGGCTATCTGAATGCCCAAAATTGTGGACAATTGTTAGGTTATCCATCGATACAAGCGCAGAGGTATAATAACATCGAAACGTGCAGTTCGCATTAACAACTTGTTCATTGTCAGTGAGATATTTTGTTAAGAACTAATATCAAACTAGCTTTTTTCAGTTGGCATAAATGTCGTTTTTGTTTTTTTTGTAGCTTTAACTTGTCGAAAGGATGTTTTTGTTAGCTAAAATAATATTTGATATTGCCTAAAATATTCTTTATCTTAAGTACATTTTTGTAAAAAAAATTGTTGGTTTATTTTTCTTTCGACATCTTTTTAGCTGTAATTTCCATTGTATGCTTTAGTGTGCTAGAAGACTGTCAGGTATGCAAATTGTTTTTTGCAAGCTCAAAACGTTTTGTGTTTTCAAACCCAAATTTAACCTGATTCTTTTTTAGGAAAACTTAAAAGAACAGCGCGGAGCCAATTGTGACAAAATAGTTTTTTTTGAAAAAGAATATGCTTAATTTGGAGCTAAATTGACAATGCGTGATAACGATACCTGTTATTTTAGGATTTTTTTTTAATTTGTCTGTTTCGTAAATGGGCCCGTCATAATGCGTTTGTCGCATGTACATCTGTAGCCATTGAACAATCTGATCAATTTATATGATCATTATAATAATGAACTACTAGATTTTTTTCAGCAGAGAAAATTAGTCTATTTAGAAACAATTGTGCTGAGTTTTTGTTAAATTTACTGTAAGTTACATTTTTGTCTAATGTTTATTGTGCTCAAGTTATGAATATAAACGCTGTTAATGGTTTTTTGGGTTTTTATTCTCAGGATCTGAATCCTTTTTTGTTCTCAGTTTTGTTTCTGTTTTGCTGCTTAGGTAATAAATAATTGACCTTACCTTGTTATGCAGATCTTTTCCGTTTGTGCCCCAGCTTATTGGATGCATATTATGTGCACCCCAACAGCACATGCCATCTTTTCACATAATGATGTATTTTGTAATGGCTTGTGCTCTATAACTGAGGGGTACATAACGTATTGGGAAGCAGAAACGGAAAATTGTCCATTTGCCTTAAAAAATTTTTCGATCTTTGGTGTTTTAATTTTATGTTCGAATCGTTGCTCTCTTACTCGACAACATTTCATTACATTCTTCTGTTTTCAGTATGAAGCATTTGGATTGATTGCTGAAAAATGACTTCTATGATCATTGTTTTATGACTAGCTTGCATTTTCAACAGAAGCCAATATTGAGGAGATATTTTTACTTTTGCATTTCGTTTTGCATTAAACATTATGGAAAGAGGAAACCAATCGACAAAATGTCTTTGAACTTTATGATCAATGTAACTCTGGCTAGTTTACCAACTTTTTCACTGAGCTTTGCTCATTTAAAATTGTTCCGTTTGCTCTTGTTTTTATCGGCTTTCCGTATAGTTGGCTGCTATGTTATCGACTGTGCCCTTGTAGTTGCCGTTTTTGTTTTCTAAACGTATACTGTTTATTTGACCGCATTTGAGTTGCTGTTGAAATAGCTTTTCCCTGTTTTTTGATTAGTGTAATGTAATTTTTAGCAAAATTGATATTGTGATTTTTATAGACTGCATCAATCTGTACTTCAAAAAATCATTATAAATCAAAGCTGTTTAAATTTTGCTCGGCTTTTTGACGGTTTTAGCTATTTATTATGGTGATAAAGGTGTAAAAGAATTTTACCTTATTTTGTATATATCTTATTGTTGAATAGACCCATAATATTAATGCGAGCATTATTATGTTGATAGAATGGATTGGCAAATTCAATTTTGTTGATTGCTATGTTCTGGAAAGCAGCCGAGCAGTAGTTGAGTTTTTAAAAGAACTTTTTGAATGGAAAATAGAGCAGCAGAGTAATGGGTTGGAACGATGATTGAATTTTGTTAGTAAGTATGGCCGTTTGTTTAAAAATTCACTCTTTGTTAAGCTTTATTCCCGATTAAACATGGATCAAAGGCTCCGAATCAGTTGTTGAGAACACATGTTCACTTATTCCATTACCCTCTCACCTACACCCCATCCACCAGTCGGTCTAGACACCCGTCTGCGAAGGGGAGTAATGGACTACACACTCGCTTCCTACCTTTTCCCTTCCTGGGGTTTGTTGGGACAGGACAGGGCGGGGGTTAGTTTAGAAGCCGCGGTGTCTTTCTCATGTTCTCTAACGTATACATACACTAACGCGGTGGAAATTTTTTAAATGGGTGGTGTTTGCCTGTTCGAGTATTGGGGGTGGGGGTTGTTAGTCAGGATGTAGTGTGGTAGTTGGGGAATGATCCAAAAATCACGCCAGTGGAAGGGGTGGAGTTTGTTTAACATTTTGGTAAACAAAGGACCGGAACGGTTTTCTTATAGTACAGAACAGGTAGCAGGACTTGCGCAGATTTTTGCCTGGCGTAAGAAGCGGTTTTTAAGCTCGCTTGTGTGGCTGTTCTCTTCTGTACAGTACAGATGTTGGGGCACTTTAAGTGTGGTGTGTCGAGTAGTAAAGACTTGAGTTTTTACAATCGCAATTTTGCGAGTTATTTCAAAGTTTCCAATTGCGTATGCAAAGTGCATCTTAATAATTCAACAATCATTTCCCGTCCAGCTTTTTGGGGAAAATTGGAATGCGTCCCTTTGAAATATTTGCAAACAAAACTCAATCTGAACAAACTATATTTCTCCTTTGAGCAGCTATACACGGGATGAATATATGGAATAAAGAGAAGAAGAGAAGAATAGATAGTAGTAACTAGTTTTTATTTAGTAGTGGTAGTGGTAGTGGTAGTTATAGAGGAGAGGGGAGTAGTGATTGTGGTGGTTGTGGTAGTAAAACTAGATTTGTATTTATAATCAGCACCAAATATGTATCGACTGGCAATAAAGCATGCAAATGGCACTTTTATTTCCGTGCCTAATTGATTTTTCCTTGATTGCTGTTCTGCCTACATTCGTAATGATTAATGTAAATCCTCCTATATTCTTTCCTATTTCACCTCCTGGCTTCAAAATCTTACTTGTTAAATTTTTGCCTTTTTAGATCACTACGTCATAACAGCCGCGCATCAATTT
Source organism: Convolutriloba macropyga (assembly GCF_964194025.1). Classification (NCBI taxonomy): domain Eukaryota; kingdom Metazoa; phylum Xenacoelomorpha; order Acoela; family Convolutidae; genus Convolutriloba; species Convolutriloba macropyga. The sequence continues at coordinate 25,451,389 of NC_134473.1, forward strand.
AACCCCTCCCCATCTTTCTCTTTACTATCATTCTGTATTTTACATCACTCAAAAACATTTCACAGTTTACAAAATTACCGGTATTTACTGTCAATCGTCTCTTTCTTTTACTTTGTTCATTGATTCTCTCATAATACTTGGTTCTGTCAAAGTTATAAGAATTTGAAATTGACATTTTGTGTTCCAGCATTAAATTAGTTAAACCTAGAAATGTATTTAGAACGTTGTTATTCTCGTTATGTATATTTTCTCTTGCGGTTAATTAGTAAAACAAATACTTAATTGGGCAATAGTCGGTCGACCTATTAGCGCATAAGAGATGAGCTAATATTTATCATTTTTATTGGGTAGTTTTCACGCCTTTTACGGCTCAAAATTCAATACATAGTTACTAACACGTCAAATGTATTTTAAACTTTGATTAAATTTTTGTTAAATTACTTTAAAAAATTGGGTTGAAACTGCTTTTGAAATTACGCGGCTAAATGTTCGAAAACATTTACTAAAAACATGGTAGAAATAAGACATTTGAAGACTTTTTTCGGAACGAAATTGTTAAACAGGTACTTGCTAATAACAACTTGAACTCTCTTAAAAATATCTGAAGAGCTCAAAGATTTATGAGATAACAATTCAAAATCAACTTCAAGCAATATTGAACAAATCAAAACAAAATTGTTTTTATTCGATGCTGCATTCTAATTTTCGATTCTCTTCTTTACAGAGTTTTGTGACTTTATCCTTTATTTCAATTTTGTTGTTTCGTTTTTCCACTGTGTTTATAACAGTACTCGAGACAAATTTTGCTTGAGACAAATTTTTTTTCAGATACAAATCCAGTGTTTTAAAAAATCTATTGAGGTTTTCTTAAACCTTAAAATCTTAAAATAATTATTATCCTCAAACTGATTGTTCGTGGCATTTACTAGGAATGGCCATTAATTTGGTTTGATATTTATTCTTTTCAACTTTCTATTTGAAACGTTAGCACTGAATTGCGAGCAAAACTGTGCGGTTTTTAAGTCAGTTTTCTTAAGTTTATGCCCACAACTGCAGCGTTATTGGGTTTTTGCTCATTTTGTTCATTTTAAAAACCAATTTTAAAAACTACTACCTTGACTTTAAAAATTTACCGAGATCTGCCTAGATCTGTGAATAAATTTAGGTGCCAACTAAAATCCAGCTTAAAGTTTTTTCGATTAATTAAGGTTGAATTTTCGCATTTTCAAGGATTTTTATCACAGTGGTTAAGTTTATTTTGCTTGAAAAAAAAAGTTTTTTGCAGCCAAGAGTTTTGTACTGTTTGTTCATCAATTAAATCTGATAAGAATTGCTCTTGCCCTTTTATGAAACAATTTCTAACTTTTTTGGCTTTTTTCTATTGAAATATAAATATAGATTACAATAACTTTCGGTTGCTTTGTTGGTGATCTGAGTTTTTTTTAATTTTTAATTTTGGTGTTTTGATTTGCGGTTGCTTACTTTTTATAAGAAGAAAAAATTTAATTTTAAGAAAAAATAGGGAAAATAGCTGTTCATTTGCTTTGACGAGTTTTGTTTTTTCTTAAAATGCATAAAGTTTGGACTCTTTTTTTTAACACACATGCTTTTCAATTGTAAAATGACCCATTGTCTTAATGGGCCTTACGGGAAGAGCAAAAATATCTCTCGGCTGATATAGCTACTAACAATTGCCAGAGTTGACTTTTTGCGAATTTGTAGCACAATTTTTGAAACTAATCTTAAATATATTTTAAAAAATACATTTTTTATATTTAAAACATTTGATTGTTCTGCTAATGTACATAAATATTTCTGACTAATTTAATTTGACAAATTGGTCATTCTGATCTCAATTCTAGTAATTGTTTTAAATTAACGTGCTTCCTTGGGGACTCACTTAGAATTCTAACGACCATGCGTTTTTTGTCGAAGTAAATTTGGTAGGCAGTTTTTAAACATTATTTAGGTTGAGCCGCACTATAATGTAGAGTACTCAACTTTTACCCCTGTATATTTTGACACTAAAAGTATCATTGCTGTGTGTTCTTTTATACTACTTTTCTGCCCTGAATTGTAGGGGATCTGAAAAAAAATTAGATTTTCTATCCAATTTGTTTTGTCTTTGGAAGAATTTTTTTCATGAGAAATGGTAAAATCTGGATACACAGAACATGAAATTGAGTGTTATCGCAAATTTTGCAAGTCCAAACGTTACGAATTCTTCAAATCAACTTGCTATAATGGATTGCATTTGGTTTTAGCTGTTTTTTTCAGGTGCTTTTTAGAGATTCTTTTTGTCAAGTGGAATTTGCTTAGAATCTTTTCCAGTAATTGGAACACATAAGTGGTTTCGTTACGAATCTTGATAATCCAATTTTTTGTGAGTTAATCGGTCAGATTGGGCGAATATTGTGAAAGCGCCTCTATTGAGTTTCAAAAATTTGATTACATCTGAAAAGTGGAACAATCAGTAAAAATTAAAAGCTAATTATTGTGTGCTAAAAAAATTCCAACGCTTAGTTTACATGCTTTTGTGTTCTACATTGCCCTACAGTGACTTATGCTAATTTTTCTAATGTATCTAAGCGGAATATTGGCTCTGTTTTTTCGTCTGTCTTAGAGTTCTGTATCTGATCGACTACGTGATGAAATTGGGTTCATTTCTTGAAGAAATATCTCGCAGTTTTATTTCAGAGATCTAAATACAGATTTTGCGATTAAATGCTTATCGATGTTTTTTTCAGACATTGTTATTTTGCTGATTTGATTTCAAGTGCAAATATATTTGACATAGACATGATAATTTAGTGAACAAGAATTGTATTTAGAATTAAGTTCTATTTTTTATCTTAGTCAGTGAAATCTTTTTTTTTGCTAAACAAACATCCATTTTTAGGGAACTCGAGATTTATTACGTGATTTGATGGATTTCTTGACATTTTGATGACATTTTTATAAATGCTTTGATTTGTTTTGAACAAACTCATTAATACACAGAAACAAGCACCAAGAAGTACATTGTTCACACATAAATATTCGCTTTACTCAATTTTGTTCATGTTCTTAGAATTGGTGGTCTTTCGTGAACCTACAAAATTTGTTTAGATTATTGCAGTTGCATTGCAGAAAAAATTGTGATCGATCAATCAACAGGATTTAATCAGTTAACGAGATTTAAACCATAGAGATCAATTGCGCAATGGGAAAGCGAGGATATTTGAGAGAAAAGTAGTTTCTCAATGACAATTGAAAGTTGCCCACATTTATGTTACTGCTGTAAGGGTTTCATTATTGGTAGGCCATTATATAACTTTGCTTTAGATTAAGAATTCATTAATCTTTTTTGAAAATTTGTGTTGAATTGATACTTTACTTTCAATGTGAAACATTGTGAAACAATTTTAATGAAAGGATCATACTCTAAAATTTTGAAAAACAAAAAGTATTAACATTAAAATTGGGCATTGAAAAATTAGGGTTCTTCAAACCCGGTTACATCTTGAAAATGATGTAATTCGAAAATAAAAACGATGTGACGTAATTATCTTATTTTTATAGAACGAATCACTCTCCTTCCCATCTGTGTTAATAAACGAGCAATAAAGGTTAAAACCGGTCGTAATTTTTGGACTTCATTGTTCCGACCCCTCTTGAGGGGGGAGGAACTATATACTCAAAAGCTAAAGGTTTCAAAATGTTTCAAATAATAATTCTGGCTTAATGTTTCGAAATTTATACTTTTTCATCAAAAAAAGCACGAAAAAAGTTTCCTTAGTCCACTTTGATTAAATTTGCAGGAAGTACACACCCAAAAACCACTAACACAATCTTTGTAGACTCAAAAGAGGGCTATTGCTACTTCAACTTCCGTTGATAGTGCTCTGTAATTAAAACTTTACTCGTTGATTGTCAAAAACGCAGAATTTCTTTCTGAGTTTTCAACTAACAAATTATCTATAACTATAACATTCGAAACTTAAGTGTTCCTAATGGACGATAAACATTAGCAGGGCTAGTTTTGGACCGATCTTTGACTGTTGCAATCCAAAAAGAATTCGGAGTGTAATTAGTCGGTCTTTTTTAAAATAAGTGATCTTTTTTATATTAATTAAAGAACAGAACATATCAAATCAAAGCTCAGGCGTGATATTTCAAACTGGTTTCCCAAGCAACTCCGGGCTAATGCATTTAGTTTTTTACTTGAAGCTTATGATCGTTTTGTCTTTTAAAAATAATTGATTTTTAAAAAAATAATGACTTAATGAACTTTTTCTCTATTTTTTTTTCTTAATTTGGTCAACCTGTAGCTTAGTGTCAGCAAAGAAAGAATGCTTCTTCGTTCTACTGATGTAAAATTTTATCTGCATTGAGGTTTTCAGCCTTAAGTTAATGTTTTCTGGCTTTGATGCTACTAGATTACTTTTTTTTTATTTTTAGATACTTGCCAGTTTTTCACGTTTTCTAGTTTTTTCACATTCTCACATTTTTGACAGTTCTCATATCAAATTATTGGCGTTCAAACTAAAACACAATGGAACATATTATAATCGTGAATGATATAGAATACCGTTTTAACGGCTTCGACACTTCTTTCTTGAAGAATTTAATTGAATTTTTTAATTTTGTCTTTAACTGTCGTTTTTACTTTATCATTTTAGTCGTATGAAATTTCCGGTATAAGGACAGATTTCATTGGCATTTCGCTGAAGGATAGATGAGCCGATATTTTTATATCAGTAGATATCTGATGGCTTTCATGACTTTGAAAACAATTGTTTTCCAAAATATAAAAACATTTTCACTTCGCAATTTGTTGTCTTTTTGTGAACTAATCTCGTTAATTACCGGTCAAATATGAGATTATTGGTGTCAAAGGGGATTGGTGTTACAGAATCTAATATTTTTGAAGAATTCGTTATGACCTTACTGGCTTCGACACCGGTTTTTACAAAAAAAAGTTAATTAAGTTGGTTTTTGTCATATTTGACGTTCTTTTTGTAGACGCAAGACATATTCTGAATTTTTGCAGGTTTAAAAGAGCTTCCTTTGGACGAAGAAACAAACCTATTTTGTTAAATAATTTTGTAATTAGTTGTTTTCTTGACTTTGGAAGTAATTTTATTTCGAAAAAAAAATCTTTTACTTACTTTTGACTTTTTTTCTTTTTGTTCAACTTGTTACCTTGTCCCATTACTGAAATGACACATTCTACATTATTGGTGTTTGCAGAAGGCGCATTTTTAGGCCCAAAAAATGGCTTTACGGCTTCGACAGCGTTTTCTGGCAAGTTTTAATTAAATTTTTGTTTGTTGTCTTTTTGTTGTTCTTTTTAAATTGCATAAAAAATTGATTAAGGAAAGGTCTAAATGCCCTTCTACAGAAGCATTGATGGTCGTTAGCCTATGGGATATTTTAGTTGATTGCTAATGGTTTTCATTACTTTGAAACTAATTGTTTTTAAAAAAAAACAAGCGAATTTTTTAACTTTACTGTTTTTGTTCTTTTCTGTCTAATTATGAACTGATCCCATAACATTTCTGGGGTATTACACGTTAGTTTGTTTTGTTTCAGTTTCATCTGACGCTCTTTTGACTTTGTTATTAATGTTTGTTTTTAAAAACGGACATAAAGTTTTTGATGTAATTATTGTTTTTTTTTTGTTGTTGTTTGATTTTGCTGTTCGTCTTAACTCGCTTTCTTAGTATTGGCATATCTCATCAATCTAATGCGGCATTTTTACTCCATTGAGTTATTTGTTTCGGTCTTTTCGTTCATACTTTATATCTTTTCGTTCATACTTTATTTTTTTTAGAAATACTTGGGTGTTTTTTGATTTTTTTGGGGGTTTTTTGGGATTCCCAAAAATAATTTTTGGGTTTTTCTATCTGTTCCTCATTTGGTAGACAATTATGCCACAATTGTGGATGAGCGGAGTCGGAACTTTATGTGCGATTGTGCATTACCGAGCCTCCTTGTTTTTTTATGTAAACTCATTGTTAACTTTGTTTGATTAGGTTTCTAAATAAACTTTATCGAATCACAAAACAGTGATTCGATAAAGTTTATTGAAACTAATAACAAAAAATGAAACTAATACACGTGAATTATCATCTACTGATTGCTAACCAGGATGAGATGAAAAGGTAACTGGAACAAATCTATGTTTATTAGAGATGTTTTTCTTAGTTTTCGCACTTCTAATTGTTTTTCCTGTAACAATTATCAATTCATTTAGTATGCTGTGATAAAATGTTGTTCATTATTTGTCATCGAAACAATATGTTTTTGACGGAACAATATATTATAGAAGAGCGAATCTCTACTTTGTTTTATTAATGGCATGTATTCTTTGTCAAATAAGGACGCTTACACGGTGTTTGTGGATCAAATTCAAAAACCCCAAAACTCTCCCTTCAATGTTTTGATACCAATAAAATAATTAGAGTTAAATCTAACTCAGTCTGTTATGCTGCAGTTGTTCGCCTTCGCCAACCACTCGGAAATTTTTGTTTCTGTTTTGGTTATTTTGAGCTAAAAAGCTTTGAACATAATTTTGATTGTTTTTGTGTTGCTATCTATCCGCAATGTATTCGTTATCTAATCTGCTTTTTACGGTGTTACGTCATAGATACTTTGTGTGGATCTTTTCTGAAATTCGGAATGCAAGCGGTTTCAATTAGGATCTCTTGTCGATAATGAATAATTTGGAGCCGTTTAATTTTAATGAAAACTTTTAGGTAGCTTCAGATCGAGTCAAAACTTTGATCATTTAATTGGTAATTTCACTTCTATGAACCCGTGATAGCAAGAACAAGTTTTTACTTAGACAACGATGGAGTCACTTAATGTTTGCGATTTAGGTAATTGGACGAAGAGTAATCTTGCGAAAATCTAATTTTAAGGCTGGAAATTATAAAATTTTTAACAAGAATCATTAAAGAGATGAAATCAGAACTTTATGTTGTCTTTCCTGTCAGTTTTGACCAAAAACTTATATAAAAATAGTTCTGATATTCCCTAAAGGAGAGCATTTCATGGCAATTTTTTAAAATTTCCAAATGTGTCTATTAGATTATCTCTAATATCTGCTGTTTTTGCATGTCTCAAATTAGAATCGTCTCTGAATAAATAAGCAATGTGCACTTTCGAGCTGTTTATTAGTAGTTTGGGTAAATATTACGGCGTGATGCCCTCATATAAATAAGTTTTTCGTTTTAACCTCTGAGAAAAAGAATTTTTATTGATACTTATATGCATCTTGTGCTGTTTTCCGTTTTCCTCGGGTGAAATACTGTTTTGTAGTCGCGTGTGGAAATGTTTACTCTGAAACTCTTTTGCTTAACTTTTTCCTCGTTGCTTGAAACCGCACGTCGGTGGATGGTTTTCTCCTTTGCATCTCATATTTTTTCAAATGTGGTTTTTTGAGATTCTTAGTCAAGTCAGTTGTCGGTGCTGTACCTTTTACTGGTGGTGATCGTAAAGAAAATTGATTTGAGTTGTATGTACTTTTTGCGTTATGAGTTTCGATACTTTTCTATGCTATACCAAAATGCCATAGTTTAATTGACACATATTTTGCGCCAATTTTTTTGCTACCATCATTAGAACATTTGTTTAAAATTTAAAAAAATGAAAACAGTAATTGTTTATGTTTTTCGATTTAACTCGAGTTAAACTCAGAGTTTAAGCAAAGGATCTTTTTTCAACTGTAGGGGTTTATTTCTAAATAAAGCTCTCAATTATGAAGGGCATAACACCATGAAACATGCATATATAAGGGAACGTAAAAGTGCGTTGACTTGAGTTCACACCGTATTCTTTCTGTCGCCTCCAGCTCCAGACGTCGCCCATTGTTCTCCTTGTTTTTTAAATGGACGGCACAATTTTTTTCATGTGTACTTTTGAATTGCCTATTGACATTATTTAAGGTTGATTTTTGACCGCTTGTCGCAACCTAAAACCGCCTTGAGCTCAAATGATTGTCAGCAATTTCTACTTTTCTCTATGCTATTTCACTCAGAACATGAAGGTTGACCGAGATCCGTTGAAAGCCAATTCGGAGTTCGGAAAAGTTCAAATGATAATTTTGTGAACATAAAATTAAGTGCAATTTTACCTAAAAAGCAGCACTGTCTTGATTTTTCACTGTTTCTTGACTTTAAGGATGATATTTAAAATTTATGTGGAAGTTATTGTTGTGAAGCTGGAATTGACTCGTTCTTGTTAAATTTAAAAGAGAGTTTTGATTAGCAATTCGGGCGTGATGCCCTTTTATGGGTTCTTTACTACATGAGTTAAGGGGCTTAAGTACCCCTCTTTGTGAAAACATTTCCTCTCTGTCTCTCTATTTCTTTCATTCTTTTTTCTTTGTTTCATTCTTTACTTACCTCTGAATGAGTGAACAAATGTAAATTTAGTTTGCCATCTATAATAGCTTTTCAGACCTTCTGGGATTCGAGGTCCCTTGCTAAGTGCCAAATTTTGGGAAACATTTACCTCCGCGCTGGGCATTGTTACGCTTTTTTCCCAATCTATCCACACAACATAACTCTATACATATACACACACTTTTTACAAGACTTTTATAGGTCTTGTAGTGGTTTCAGACATTATAGACGGCGCTAGCTTTTACACTGTTTTAATTTTTTTCTTAGGGGGTCAGATAGTGCCTGTGTGAGTATTTTGGATTACTTTCTGCATTTTAAAACCCGGTTAGGTATATGTTGGAATTTTTTGGTTACTTTTTGTTAAATTAATAAGTATATGCCTCATGTGGTTTGGAGGGCCTCCGGTTAAGTTGAGGAAATTTAGCTGTTGGTTGCAAGAGAAAACAGAGAAGAGAAGAGAGCAGAGCTGTTTAAAATTCCGAAGCTCGCCTCTATTTTTTCACCCCAATTAACATTATCTCTGTCTTGCTATACTTTGCCCCTCTTGTATATCGAATACAACATACACAACTTCTGAAGTCATCCCCTACCACGTGTGACTTGGAGCGCTCTCTCATACGACCAGCTAACTCTCTCCGTCTCTTCTAGTCTATAACATCTTTACCAACAAAAGAACCCCCGAATCTCTAGTTCAGTTGGTTGCTTACTGCTGTTTTAGTCTCTTTCCTTCCAGCCATTCTCTCTCTCTCTCTCTCTCTCTCTCTCTCTCTCTCTCTCTCTCTCTTTCTGCTTCTATGTTTCTTTCGTTCTTGTTCTTTCTTCCTTTTCTTTTCTTTTTTTCTTGTAATTTTGGTACTAATTCGATAAACTCCCACTGTTGAAGTGGGGTAAATTACTACCTATTTTAACAAAAGACAACCTAGTTCTTTTCACTGTGACAAAGCGGTTGATTTAACACTTCAAGCTACGTTCATTTTACCCTCGCTTGGATGTATTACAAATTATTCCTACTTACATATACCTAATTCTACTTTTCTATTTTTTCCATCCGTCAAACTTTGTTGAGTAGTTTTGATACTCAAAGATAGTCCTGTGTTTCTTACCTTATTATCACTATTGAAACTGTTAGCTATGTATTTCAGTTTTTTGATAAAATAATTAGCTTGATTTTTTGTTCAACACTCGAGTCAAATAGACATCCTTGTGAAAAAGTTGACGGTTCAGGGCTGGCTTTTTTGTGACCAGTTCTATTAGAACAAAAATTATCTTTCACCATTCAATGAGCTCTTTATTTTATCTCTCGTTATCATGTTTCTAATATAATATTACTTCACTTCAATAGTGTCACTTCAAATAAAATTTTTGTTGTAATTGCATTTGGATGTAGGGAAAAGTTATGAATTGTTGTTTATTATATTGTTTATTCCCAGCCCTTTTGTTAACCAAACGGCCTCTTAATTTTTTGTTTGAGTCTGTGCGGCGCTGATTTTGTTTGTTTGGTCTCCTGATCAAAGGAGTATCATTAATTATTCTCCAGATAAAGAAAGTTTTTACTCAATTTTTATCATTGTTTTCAGATTTTTTTCCAACGATTGAGAGCTTTTTTAAAATTTCATATTAATCTTTGACTGTTTTAGACGCAATTGAGCCTTCAAATACTTTTTCATTGTTAAAATAGTCTAAGAGTGCTATGATAATGCGTTGAATATCATTCCATAGCATTTTTAAGTCAGTATTTCAAAAGATTTCTTTCAAATATCATTGCATGCAATGAAACTGTATGAGACTTTATCTTCGCTGTTAATATCAGCGGATAATTTTTGTTCGAACCACTTTAGTGGGGGGTAGGAACTATATACTCAACTGGATTTTTTGTTCAGTCAATTTTCAACGATCGATATTCATCGAACAGGATTGTAAGGATTGTGAGTGGTATAATTAGAAAGCTTGTCAAGCTTTTAATTGTTTTTCTTGATTTTTGCTTTTTCCGCGGCGTTACGGAGGTTTGAAGGTTTCTGAACGTTAGCCTAACTTCCGTTGTTTTAATCTTTTTTCGCAATTCTGGCTTAAATTTTGATCAAATTTTGATAAAAGTTTGATAGAGTTGTTAACAATAGTCACATTGGTTTTTTATTTGAACAAAGACAAGAGTTGTTGAACTGTTTGAACCTACTTTGTTGGCACAGTTTTCCGCCAAATTTTTAAAAATTCATCAATTCCTTTTTTTTAAAAAAAAGAATGTCATCAAATATTCCTATCTGGCTCTTTTTCCAGTTTGACCGGTGTGTCAGACATAAAAACTGCTGACACAATCTTTTTCTATTCTTTTACCGTCTTGTTTATTTTTCCGGTTCCAAAAAGTTTTTGAAATAATATTTGCGATCTTGCAGTCATTTAAACCCATATTTATTTTAAAAAAATATGCCTAGTTTGTTTTTGAATTATTAAGGTTTTCGTTCGCCAAAAAAGCTATTAAAAAGGTTTCAGAACAATACCGTTTTCAGCAGCAAGGCACGATAGCAAATCAACTTTTGGTCTCACCGTTGAGTTTTGCGATGAAAAAGGATTCGGATTGTATTTTGTATCTGTCTTTTTTTAATTTTTTTGGCGGTTTTTTTTCCTAATTACCAGAAACGTTTTTCTCAACTCAAGGTGCAATAATAGGAAATCCCCTTAGAATTCTATAAAGTCTATTAAAACAATATTGTGTTTTATGGGTAAAGCTCATGTTTTACATGACTCCGACAAATTGTTTTTGTAATTTTTTAACGCATTCTTGAAACTTTCAAGCTTTTGATGTTTTTTTCTTGACCCTATGACTGATTCTAATTAAACAAAACGCTAATTTGGTGTCCAGGGATCTAAAAAAACGAAATTTAGTAATTTTTGGTTGATAGATAATGCTTTTTTGGTAATATAACTCGATACGTATCCAAAAGTCATCATTTATTTCTGATATAATCCCTTTTTGGTCACATGAACTATTTCGGTAACATTGGTACATTGTTTCAGTAGAGAACCAGCAGAAGCAAGATCAGTTTTGGTCTAAGTGCGGAATTTCATAGTTCAAAAATTACTCTGATTTTAATGGTGCGCTGTTTATGTTTTCCGAAATACTTCTGCTTCTTTTTTATGTTAGTTACAGACAAGAATGATTCCAAATCAAACCTCAATAATTGACAGACCAAATTAACAACAAAGCGAAGCCAATGAACATGCGTGATAACTTTAGCGAAAAGCATATGGTTTTTTTGGCTTCAACACGGTTTGCATAATAATGTTCGCGCGAAATTTTGATTTTTGCCTATTCTAAGTGTTAATGAGTAGTCTTTTGACTTAGTCTCACATGTACAACTGGCTTCCTAACACGTTAGCAGTAACACGTTAAGCTATTGAATTTTTTCAACCGAAAACTTGCGGTTTTTATGTCTTACGGTTTTAAAAATTTGTTTTCACAAAGACTAATTGGTTTTTGAGATTTGCCAGTTTCAATCTCAATTATGCAATCTTTAATCCTGGTCTCATTAAAGAGAGATCGAAATTTTTTGTCGACACTTCTCAATTGTTTTGTATGAAAGTATAAATGAAGCCATTGAATGATTTCAGTTGATAGCTAATTGCTTTCATGACTTTGAGTTAATTTGTTTTCAAAAAGTTTACTATTCTCAATACTTACACCTCCCAATTTTTTCCGGTGATATGCATGAATTCATTTGATTTACTTTACTGTTAATCTTATGGTATTTGGACTTTGTCATTAAGTTTTTTTTCAAAAAATTCATAAACATTGAGTTTTGGTCGTAAGTAATGATTGTTGTTTTATTTGATTTTGTTGTTTGTCTTTTCTCTTACTCTCCTCAATGGCAGTTATCATCGTCTCTCTAATGAGTTATTGTTTCATTTGTATACTGGTTATAGCGTAAAGCGGTTTTTTAAATGGATGAACTAATTATTTTCGAACAATAAATGATTTTTAAAAGTTTTCTATCTTTTCCTCATTTTTTGGATAATTCGGTCAAATCGTCGTTGAGCGGGGTCGGAACATTATGTGTGGACGCATATTACCGATCCTCCTTGTTTAATTTTACATTTTTAGCCTGACCTTATATCTGGTTGAGAAATGCTGCTGTCATAATATTTTTCTAGAGTGTTTAGTTTGAGAATTTTTGTTTTCTAATAAGTTCTTTAATAGTAGAAAACTGCAAGATTGCTTGAAGTTCCCAGACTGCTGCTTTCAGTTCGTTAAATGAATATCGGATATATCATGCTATCATCAGTTTTGGAGAGTTATCAGTATTGGTTGTAAATGTTGTAAGTTTTGTTATAATGTACTTTTTTTGGCGTGTTTTGCGTGTTTTATCTGCTAATCATTAGATCAAATTTTATACAGCCTTTTGAAAAAAGTTTGTATAAAATTTTAGCAGTCACGGAAAACAATGCGTCGAAATGCCAAATGCCGTAACATCCAATTGAGTCTTCTCGATCATTGCGCTCAATGGTCCGTTTAAAAATTAGTATCTGAATATTTTATTACTCTTAACCTGATATTTTTTCGCTGTCATAATAATTTAACAACTGGGCGATAAAATTTTAAATTATCTTCCTTGGTTTGGATTATGCTATACATTTCTCTTTATATTTTTAGCAATAGGGTAAAACAACGGGTTTAGTTTGACACACGGGGTTTTACGTTCCTACAAATTGAAAAAGATTGCTTTTTGAGTATGTTGAAACGTCAAAAAAAAGTTTCTCAAGAAATTGCATGGGTTGTATCGTGATTTCTTCCCTCTCAGATTTTTTGGCTATTATGTCAAAATTCAGCTATACCTTTGTCTTTGTTTAAAGATTTTGTTATGTATTTTACTTTCATGTGGTTTTGCAAACTAGTATAACATGGCACATGTTTCTCGAAGATAAATTTCATTACAAGCATGTTGCGGATTTGATTTCGAAGTATTTTGGAACGAAAAATTGGATCAAGATGGTGATAATGAGAAGAACATGTGCTGACGCGAGATTAAATTTTACAGTGCCAATTTAGATCAGAGACTGTTTTGCACATTAGTTTTTGTTTCAAATTCCCGGATCTAATTTGGGAGCTTTCTTGTCATGGAAAAGGTTTCCGTTAGGATTATCTGCCTGTAGTCTGTGTGACTTTGATTTCATTTTGATGGGATTTAATCAGGAAATTAGTAGGGCTTATCAAAACATAATATCCTTCACGCCAGAAACCCGGTCTCTTTATGATACCATATACCCAAATGTTGCCCGACCACGGACAGGGCCCTTTCTTTTCCCGGTTGTTGTAGTGGTACTTTTTTCACTTTCAACTAACACACTTTTACACTAATGTGTACTACTTTCATTACTATGCATACACCTTTCTTGCTAACAATTTTGATATTATTGTATAATTTGCAATCCCGGGATATAAATTGGATTGATTGGGCTTTAAAAGTTATTACAGTTTATACGTTTCGGGTTTTTGTTTTTATTTCAAATTTTCAAGGTCTCTTTTATATTTGATTGAAAGCAGACCTCAAATTAGAGGGGGATAAAATTTAACTGGCATTTTGTCCGAATAATTATATTATACAGTCCTACTTTCTCACAGGTGAACTTAGTAAACACTCTATTACTAGGTTATAAATTTATAACCAGTTCCTGCTTGGATAGATTTACTACTTTCATTTTTCGAGTTATAATTTTATAACTATTTTACTAGTGATATCTGCTGTAATATTGAAAAGCCTTGGTATGCACGTGATAATACAAATCGGACAAGAGTTACAAATAAGAGTATAGATTTGCATTGGTTTGTTTTTTTGAGGTTGAGATCATTTGGTTATTTCTAATTTGAGACTTGGGTCGACCTAATCAAATTTTGATTCTAAATCCCTGCCCCCTAATTCTGTCTATTTTGTGGAAAAATTGCTTTATATGTACCCATTATACTCTCGTTTTTGTTCCAACCCCACTTGTGGGGGAAGGAACTATATACTCAAATGGGTTTTTTTTTTTTGTTCAGTGAATTTTGGCCGATCGATATATTCGTCGTAGAGAAATGTGAGTGGTATCATTAAAAAGCTGGTCCAGCGTAGAATTCAAAAGTAAAAAGATTTTTTTGAATTTCGTTTTTTTCGAGGAGTTATCGAGGATTGAAGTTTTGTGTGAACAATGGGATCTTTAGCATGATTGTTCACTTTTGGTACAATTTTCTTCAAACTAAGATCTTTTTTACGAAAACATTAATTCAAATTTCTATAAAAAGAATAAATTTTGAGTTCGTAAAAGTTGAATGCAAGGCGATAGAAAGACTAGTTCTGGTCTCATAGGGAAGTTCACTATCAAAAAAAAATCGAACTCTAATTGAGAGCCCTTTTTTTAATAAAACTTTTCTCTTTTTTGCTTTTTAAGTCACCTAGAGACAAGTCACATTTTATATCGACGTTCTATTAATGACAAAACTCCTTTATAGTCGAATGAAGCGCAATGAACAAAAAACGTCGTTTTCAAGGAATTGCTCATGTTTTTTTTTGGCTTCGATTCTGAGTTTTCGTAATTTTGAATGAAATTTTGAATTTCTTTTTGAAGTTTTACTATTTTTTTTGGAGTCCTATGGTAGGGATTCATTGACTAACAGTGCAATATGTTCCATAATGAGCATTAAGTGAACATGTCTATTTCATTGAGGGGGCGGCTAATGGCTGTTAAGTCTTAAAAAATAATTTTTCGAATTTTTTTTTGAATATTAAAGAATCATAATCTTATTATAGTGAATTGTAAGTCAGTCCAGGGGTGAGAGCACCCTCTTCCTTCCTACTGCAACCAAAATTAAACTGGTTAGCGGTTTTATCTTCTATCTATTGGTTATATGACTTCAATGACAAAAAATTTCAATTTTTTAAAAATTTTTTTGGATTTTTACGTATTATTGGTTACTTTTGAAATCTTATCACATTATCCAAATATTGACAGTTCCCATTAGCTTAAAAACGATGTTCTGTGGATGACCAATAAAAATTTTAAACAAAAATTTATGGTTTAAATGGCTTCGACACGTTCTTCTTGCACTTTTCTACTGATTTTTTGGTTTTCTCCTGTTTTTTTTTGTTGTTTTAATAGTCATTATACTTACTGTGATCTCATAATGAATACCTATGCATGACAAACATAAATGTACTGCCACCGGGGCATCTTTGAGCGTTTTTATTGACTTCCGTTGAAAGCTATTGAATTTAATGTCTGTTAAAATAAAAATCATTTTTCGAAAATTTTATTTGAACAATAACAATTCCTAAATTTTTCTTGAACTGTTAGTGAGTTTCAGTATTGACTGGACCCACTTGCTTTTCACTGCGACTAAAAATATTCTGTTTAGCTGTTTTATCTTCTAGCTATTGGTTATATGACTTCAATGACAAAGATTTCAATTTTTTTAAATTTTTTTTTTTGGATTTTTTGAATTATTGGTCACTTTTGAACTCTTTATCACATTATCCAAAGATTATTGTAATCCAATTGGCTTAGAGAGGACGTTCAGTGGATCACAGAGAAAGTTTTCAGAGAATAGCTAATGGTTTAATTGTCTTCGACACTTTCTTCTCGCATTTTTCTACTGAATTTTAGTTTTTGCTGTTTTTGTTATTGTTTTCTGTCATAAGACTTATTGTGATGTCTTTTTAACTATCTATGCATGACAGACATCATTTTCCTCCCTATGGGTTATATCTGAGCATCGTCATTGAGCTCCGATGAAAGATTGAGTTTACTGGCTGTTAAGGGTTTAAAAATAATTTTTCGAAACTTTTTTGAAATTCAACCATTCCTAATTTTTTTTCGTGAATACTCTTGGTCATTGTTGGTTCTAACAGAATCCATTTCCGTTCTACTATAGCCAAAATTAATCTGGTTAGCGGTTTTATCTTCTACCTATTAGATTTAAAACATCAATGCCACGAGAATTCATATTTTTTTTGGGTACTTTATTTTGTTTTTCGATCCTTTTGAAATCTTATCACATCATCTTACTGCTGAGAGTCCCTATTGGTTTAGGGAAGAAGTTCAACGGATCATCAATAAAGTTTTCAGGGAAGAGCTTATGATTTGAGTTGCTTCGACATTTTCTTCAGGCACTTTTCTACTGAATTTGTGGTTTTTGCCTCTCTCTGTTGTTGTTTTCATAGTCATTAACTTGTTGTAAGGTCTTATTGATGAAATACGATTGGCAAAAAAACTTATTGTCCCCTCGAGGCATCATTTATTGTATATACTGGCTTCCGTTGAAGGCTAATGAGTTTAATGGCGTTGATAATACGTGTTTTCCCGCAATTTTCGTGCGTCTAATGTATTTGTTTATATTTGTTGATTTTTTGAAATTATATTGATAAAAAAGGTTTTCCCATTGCTCCTGAAAAATTAATTTAAAATTGAAGAGTGTTTAGTGAAAAGTTCATTTTTTTAATGCCTTCGACCCTTTTGTCGCTCAATTTTTTTTCCTGAATTCGCTGTTTTTGTTCTTTAGGTAGCCGTAAATTGCTCACAGATCTCATAGGCTTGTAATTGAGGACTGAATGAATGATGTTGCTCGAAACATTCAGTATATAGCGAATAGGTTGCTTTCGTCAAATTTAACTTCTATTCATCAATCAGATGTCCCATCGAATTTCGTGTATTTCAAGAAATAACATATATATTGATATTATGTGCCACTGTTGTTTCGTTTTTCTGAACGTTTATTGAATGGCCATTTTTTGCGTTTCTTTTTCTCTTCCTTCAGAACAATCGCGTAATAACAGATCCCAATGGTTTTTAAATGTGGCCCAAGTAAACTTATTTAATCTTTCAGTATAAATCCTTCAACTGAAATAGCAGAAATAACAACTGAATTAAAAATACATATTCAGATGATAGCTATTGATTTTAATGGTAGCAAAGGTTTGTGTTTTCGCAAATCGTTTGTAATTTTTTGAGTTTCTCTTTAGTTTGTTTCTATGGCATAGTCTGACCACAGACGGGTGCTTTTGGTTTTGTAATGACTTTTTAGTAATTTATCAAGGATTTTTTTTACTAAAAACCAATGTTTTTTAAGATTTTTGAATTTTCTTGGTGCAAAAAATGTTGATTAATTTTTAAGTTTCGCCTCACTGTTCGTTCTTTTTGTCGGCTTGTTACCTAGTCTCGTTAAGAAAACTTTTCATCTGCTGTATAGTTAGTAAAAGGTAAACTTGTGTAGTTAAGGTTTTATCTGACTGCATTTTGACGTTGTTACCAGGTGCTTTTAAATTTAGATATTCATTTTTTGCCGCCAAAATTTTGTTGGTGCTATTTTTTTTCTAGTCTCTTCAATGTCAGGTCACGTTGGTGCTGTAATGAAGCATGGCATTAGTAATTCAATTAGTAGATAGAATGTGTAACGATTGTTTTAAACTCAAACATCTATTTTTGTTATCTCTTGATTTGGTTGACATTTTAGTCAAAAATGTAGATGAGCTCGGGTCGGAACATCATGTGCGAACGCACATTAACGAGCCGCCTTGTCATTTTTTACATTCATATTTTCTATTTGCTATAGATTCTTAATTCGACGCGGTTCTGGTCCCCAAAAATGAATAAAAATAGTAAAACTAATTTTCTTTGATTTTTAATATTCTATTGAAAATATAATGCAGACATTTTTGTCTGCAGTATAGTTTCTGCATTTAGCTCAAAAATTTTCAGTACTCTTGGAAACTGAATTTTGATATTTCCTAGTTAAAATTGACATGATCATTGTCCGTGCATATTAAAACTGCAGGCTGATAACATCATGATTCAGTAGTACTGATTTACTACGTTTCCATGGTTTAAAGAGTTCTGGTTAAATACAACACTTGCGGCGCATATCAAAAATCAACCCCATATAGAATAACGTTTAACTTGCCGGTTGCTAGGATTGTTTTTTGCGAATAAAAGCTATAAATTTGCTTCCTTATCGATTTTGCTTAACTTTTCGGGTAATTTAACCGAATCTTGTAGCCCTTTCAAGCAATGTGTTGGCTTTTATTTGATCGTTACTTCTTTGGCCTTGTAGCATTAACGTGTTTCTCGCTTGATGTGCTTTTTAGACAAAGGTGTTTATTTAAACCGGATTTTAGCAAGTCTAGTAGGGACACTAGGGAAGGAATAGCCGGTTTTGTCTTTGTTTTTCTTTGAGTCCAGTTCCCTTTCTTCAAGATATTTGGTTGTTTTAATTTTGTTTTTATTTATGCTCTAATGAACAGTGGGTTATATAAGAAGACTTGTTTTATTACATAACGACCATAATCTCCGTATTTCATCCGCACTTTTTATTACATTTCAGCTCTTTACAGCCATTTCGAAACTTCTTTCCCTCTTTTGTCTCTTTCTTCCTTTTTCAGCCAAAACAGCAACACTGTTCAGTTTACACTTGAGCCGAGTTGGCACTCGTTGGTTATGCCACGCTGGTTATGATAGAGTTATAACGCATACACTAACTGCCTCTTCGCTGACCCCTAGCAGTTAGATCTCTCAAACTGACAACAAAATAAACGTCGATTCCAAGTCAAAACAACAAGCTCCCCTCCCCTCCACACGTGTGATTTGCCCAGTCGAATATAAGCCTGAGGGTATCTCCTTTTTGTGAATTGCAGTTATTGACATTTGTTTGAAGTGTTAGCCCGATAGGATCTAAACTTTCATTCCTCAAAATACTTCTTCAAAGTGAATTAGTGAAAGTGTGTATATTTGCATAACTCTAAACTACACTTTCCTTACTGTTGTGATTATTTGTAAAAGATTATGGCGGAAAAATTTTACACTCATTTTGCAATTTTGAGAACAAACACTTTGCTTTTTAACCGTATTATCGTCACCTATATTTTGGTATTTGCTGTTTCGTAAAAACAAAATTTTATCCTTTTTTCGTTATTAGTTAAAGCTTCTCAACTTTTTGTTTTGAGTTGAACAGCTTAATATGCGGAAAATTTTTACCTATGGGTTTTGTTAAGATCTAAATTCTTTCGTACAATTGTCTGTTATAATGACTGACTGGTCAAGAACATTAACTGTCATAATTTTAGCATGCTCAATACAATGTCATTATCTCTGAATTGTACAAAATTGGTTCAACCTAAAGGGTTATTTCAGAGCCATTCGTTCGCAAGAATTTTTAAGTAAGGTTCTTATGAGATATTATCTCAACATTGAGTGAAGTTTTATATCACTTCAAAAAATCATTCTTCCCACTGAAAAACACTCCCATAGGATTGCATTGCGAGCACGGTAGCTAATTTGTTCTACCTTTTTCTTTTTGAAAATTATTATTTATGTAATAAAAATCTTTTTATCTTTGTAAAATTGAACTTCTTATTATCCTTATGACCTAATTTGTGTTACAAATTTTTAAACGTGTAAAAATAGTGAAAATTCTCGTTGACTTGTCTGTCTCCAGATAATTTATGCCGACAGATTTAGAATACTTGTCTGTATATCTATTTTCCTCTTCAATTCTCCTCACATTAATCTCGGTTTCCGCTAGATAAACCCTGTGTAATTACTGCTTAAAGATTTTTGTGTCTGAACAGTAGCAGAAACGAAAAATTCTTATCGGTTTTTGAAGATAAGAATTTTTTGCATCATTTCATTTTATTCGAAGGCCATACAGAGCAAATTTAGATTTAGAATTTGAACTAAATAAAACACGAATGACCTCTCTTCTTTGAACGATGTAAAGCCTGATAGCTGATGAAGGCTTCAACAATGTTTGATTATTTAAGATGCCAAAATGCCCGACTACACAGTTGTTCTTTAGTGTACTATCTAGAGGATAATAATTGATTTGTTCAGCGCAAACAGTCAGAACAATTATTTATGTAAACTTTTTCAAAGTTTTTTTCATCAAATTGATAATGTATAATTGGTGTGTCTCCTTGTGTCGTCATGTCTCCTTGTGTCTTCAGTTCCACGCAACAAAAGTCTGCTCTGATTAATTGACAAAAACTTTTCATTTGAAATCTTTTATCAGTTCCCGTTATTGTTTTTGACAAGACTTTCAATGATATTATTTTGAATTTTCTATAAGTAAAACGCGGCCTTTTTTGTTTTCTTGAAATTTTTCATGCATTTTAATCTAGTTCTGATTTGTTTGGCGTTATGTCAAATGTTTTTTGGTTTCCTTTTTTGTTGAACCCATACGTATCTTTCACGAGTATTTCGCGACAGTTTTTTGTTTGTAGTTTGTTTACCTAAGCATGGTTTATTCATTTCATTCTCAAAATAGATTTTAACAGGCATTTTAGTTTTCAATTCAAAGTCTAATTAAAATTTTTAGTTTTAATTCTTCTGCAATTTCAGGTAGGTTTGCGCTGGCTAAACTTTTTTCCTTAATTTTTCACAGTGTTTTTGTTTTATTAGTTGTATGAACGTTAATTACGTATAGCTAATTATTGTATTTTTTGTTCTTGCCTTACGTGATAATGGTAATAACTCGCTTCACTTTTCCTTCCAGCACTTTTTTTACAATGTGGAATACTCATTGCAGAAAGGTATTTTTTTATCATCTGAAAGCATTCAAAGGAGAATGTTTTTGCACACAATTTTTCGATTACCTTTTGGGTAGGAATATATGATTTTTTTCAAAAAAAAACTAAGGTTTCAGAATTGTTGTTTGTAATTAACTGAATTACCGAAGTTTGTTACTGTTATCATTTTCAATGCTGTTCTTCCGTTTTCAGCAACAAATGCAGTCATCGAAAAATTTCTATTTTCATTAAAATATGAACCCGTTTTGCTAGAACTGATACTGAAAACCGAGTTGAATTGGTCACAAACAGAAAAATTAGAGAATCATTTGTATAACTTTTGTTCTATATCCAATACAACTGATATCAGCTTAATTTTAAGCAATAAAATTAATAAAATTCACGGTTTCTCTGTTTTTGCTCAGGAACTATTTTCCTTTTTTAATCAAATTCTATATCAAGCTAGTATTTTCAAATCAAAAACTGATTTTATTTTAAACTCTGTTATGTTATTTCATGTTATTTGCATTAAATGTTTTCAAATGTTGTTGAATAAAATAACTATTGCGATAATATTGTTTTTTTCCCCGCTTCATAGCTGGCTGACGATAAGTAAATTTAATGAGAAGTTGTGAAAGTTATTGAAAAACGGATAGATTTACAGTTCCTCAACCAACGGGTTTCCTTGTTGTTCAAATTAGGTTTGTTGTGGGAAATTAGGACCACAAACAAACAATTTGACGCGACTACTTTTCTCTGATTGGTAACGCAGTTAAAGATCATATTGGGAAAATTTTTTTATCATTTTGTTTCTACCTGCTCTGATTTCTGTCAACGAAAGGACTACTAAAACCTACTACTATTCAAACAACCGTTATAGATGGGGAAAATTTGAAAACAGCACTTTTGATATTTTTTTACATTAACCAATCTTAATCTTTCAAAGTTATATTTAAAAACAAAAGTACATTTTTTTCTTTACTCTTTTTGTTTGCAACTTCAAACGCAGTCAATTCAACTAGAACACAACGTTGGTTGAAATCAATAATGCCTTATAAACTACAACAAAAACACTATCTTAAAAAAATTTCATCTTGCTATGAGTTTCTCCTTTTCTTAAAAAAACCTCTGAATCAGTGATCAATGGCGGAGTCTATATAGGAAAAATAAGCGATACGGGTGCTTCCTGAAAGAATAGTTGTTAAATATATAATGCAAATGATGCAGAAAAGCACTTGGATTCATAGGGTAAATATATATTCTTAGTTAATTTAGTTTTTGACAGTTGCACGTATTTACGCTATCTTGACAAGATTTTTCGAGATTTCTGGTGCACAAATAATATCAATTGCAAATTTTTCGTTCAGGAAAATTTGTTGCGTTTTTAAACGGATATTAGATGTCATTTAGACTATATTTTCGAAATGTAATTGTTCATGATTAAATCTATCAAGATGTGTTTTAGTTTTTAGCTAGAAGCATTTTGTCTCTCTATTTGCACCACTGAAACAAAAAAGGAATTTTAACCGTTGGATTTTTTTGAAGATGTTTATAGAAATTTATTTTTCAAATTTCTTTATGGGAGTTATTTATTGATGATTCAAACACCGGCAGAGCATAATGCTTACTATTAAAACTTTGCGACTGAATTTGATCTTTTTCTAACATTTTCGATATAAATTCTGAATATTAAAAACAGCTTAAGGGAAACTTTCATTTAATCTCCGAATTTGTTAGAAAGTTATTGACCGTAACTTTTATTCAATTATTTGCCATGAAGCATGTAAAGCGTATAGAGCTTATGTGCTGATAGCTTTTGGGGTAAGTTGCCCGTCGCGTTATCTGATATTTCACGCCATGGCGTTTCAAAACAGTTGATTCCGTTTGAAAATAACGAGCAAATGTTTATTTGAGTTTGACTGATTGATAGTTCGGTTGAGTAAACGGTTGGTACTTTAGTATGAAAATATCACCCGTTCTAAATAAGCAACCATATTAAAAGGTTATAACGTGGTACTGTTTTTGTTTTTTTTCTCACTATATCAGGCCAATTTTGTAATTGAAACAGGTTGCGTAATCCCACGACGTCAATAATCCACCGTTAGCAGTGTAAAGTTTTATAATGCCCCCCACATTGCTGGGCAAATTTCGCCCACCAAAATGTTTTTCCACTTTATTTTGTGCAATTTGAACAAACTTTGAAAATCCGTGATTGCTTGTGTCACATATTTGCTACTGATTTTTCACTTCCTAGAATAAATTGGGAATAATTTACGGCTTAGAACTGGTTTTAATCACCTTTCTAAATAATAACTTCTCCGCCTAGTTATTAAAACGCTACTGTTAGTTATAACAAACCCTCAGAACTCCCTTATAACTGTTATATCTTGCGACTTTTACTCCAATAGTACTTAACTTTTATCAATGCTTAGTTCATAAAATTGGAAATGTTGAGGTTTTGACGTAAAGTTTTACTTTTTCCACACATTTTGCGCCTGATACAAACTGTCAGAGCTTAAGAGGGTTAGGAAAGCGCGAGGTTTGTTTAAGCTCGTAGCGGCAACGCCTTGAATATATTATGGGGGTATGATTTGAAGGAAATTAGCCCTGGCGCTGCTATAATTGCAACCAAACCTTCTTGTTGTAAAAGTGCTTTTACAATATCCTTTCAAACTACTTTTTCTTAAGTCGACATTTTCACTCTACCTTGTTGTGTTTCACGTACAGCAGAGTATGTTGAAAGCTCCAATTTATTGCTAATTACTCTTTACAATTACAAATTACAGAAGGTACAATTTTATTGTAAACTAAGAGTGTTTTCGAAACAGGAATTGACTAAATATTTTTCCTGTTTCACTGAAACAGTTGTTTTAAAATCGGTCTATATTAAGCTAGGACCGCTCACTTTTTGTTTTCAAAACTAACCAAGCTTTTTTTCGGTCGACTGAGTTTGTTCTCAGCAAATGTGAATAAACAATTTCAGCGTGAAATAACTTTCAGCCCTTATTTATGTCAAATGTCAGTTTTGATGTTCATTCGGCTTAATGATAAATCTCACTTTAACTTGTGTGAAAAAAAAAGTTTTGGAAGTGATAAATAGGGAAGGGTTGGTGGTGATTGTGGATAGAGAGATAGGTAGAAAGCACATAGCATAAATATGGTGTGGTGTTAAATTAAGGAAACATTTCACGCACCGCTTCCTTTGTTTTCCTACGGTATCCTGCGAGATTCTGTAAATAGAGTCACGGACAGTTGCATTTGCTAGATTGGAGCGGACTTTGGTCGCTTTGGAAAGATTCTTACACCAGTTATATACGCTGCTGTGATTTGTTGATTCACCATACGCTTGCTAGCCACCAAAAAAGCATAATTACCACGAAAAATTCCCCTCAAAATTACTGCAAGTTTGGCTAGCTTTACCTATGGTCGTTATTTTTAACAACCGTATTTGAATTGTTTTGTTCGCTTTGTTTTGTCACGTGAATTTCCCCCGACGATCAAATCTTTATTTGAACTGGACGTTCGCTGCAATTGCCAAATTATTATGATTTCAACTGGAAAAGCTCAACCCTAATTTATACTCTCTCTTTTGACATAATACAAAGTAAAGTTTAATCCGAACAGTCGTTAATTGATTATCTTTCATTTTTGATTATTACTGTGGAATCGTTATTCCAGAATTGTTCGATTTTATGAAACCAGATTTAGCCTGCCTGATGGAACCCTAAATTGTATTTATGAACCCAATTTTAGTGAAATTTGAACCCCGGGCGAATTCGAGTGATCGATCAACGTGTCATAAACAAGGATTAATTTTGAACCACGGTTTCCGCGAGGTGTTTATCCAAATTTTGTCAATCTTTCGTTGTGTTCAACAAATTGTTTCCTATTTTTTTCCTTTAGCTAATAACTGCTTAAGTTCGGGCCTTATATCATAATCAAGCATAAAATTTTAACCCCGCCTGGACAAGCCTGAACTCCCACTGTTTCATTGAAATGCAATTTATAACCATAACTGATTCGTAGTTATAAATATCCGTTTGGGGACCACCCTTATTCGAATTCGTTACTAAAGCGAGCTTAATCTATGATAGTCTTAATTTCATGAAGAAACTAAGACGTGATAAGATTTTGTTGTCTAAAATTAGCCACCTC
Source organism: Convolutriloba macropyga (assembly GCF_964194025.1). Classification (NCBI taxonomy): domain Eukaryota; kingdom Metazoa; phylum Xenacoelomorpha; order Acoela; family Convolutidae; genus Convolutriloba; species Convolutriloba macropyga. The sequence goes on from NC_134473.1 coordinate 25,476,455, forward strand.
TGAAAAGTACTCATCTTAAGTCAGAATTAAAGTGAGCTGATAACTTAGCCCTGAAAGTAAAACATGGGTTTCATTTTCGAAAGATCCGAGAAGTCTGATCGTCGATAGAAAAGAATTAAAAGATCTTTTTTTGAAATCTTGTTCAGCCTTTTTTCATTAATCGCAGAGAATCTTAGTTAGTGTTGACTTATACCACGGTATAATTTTTTGGATCAAATCGGTGGCATATCAGTGTCTTAGATTTTTAATCATTGCGGCCAATGTTATCATTGTAATTTTTTGCTCAAAGATTATATACTAATGTTCATATTCTTTATCGAAATTTCGGAATCTTAATCGGAAATCTTTTAATAATTACTTAAAATTATATCCAAATCAACGCCAGCTTTTACCCAAGGTCAAAAATCATTTGAAATACATACGCGTGAAAAACTTAAAAGTAGACTTGCTGCTTTTTCGAGAGTAGTAAAATGAAGAGACATGGTAGCATTTTATAGTTGACTTTGGGTTTTTGCGTTTGACTGTTAATTGTGATCAGTTCCACGGACAAAGTTGAGTCAAATCTCGTCTAAGCCTTGACAAGAGACGTCTCGTCTGCAGGGTCTTGTAACACATTCAGAAATGGGTCATAAAAGATTCTGATTATGCATTTGAGGTTTCTTCTTCGGGTAGGATAAAAATTAAAGTCCACACGCCATCTAGTTTTTATTGTCGTGTATGGTGATTGACTTAATCTCTCTGGCTTGTTTTATCCTATTGAGTTCTTGTGATGTTTCTTTCGCATTGCCAAAGTATAGACATGGTGCTATTTACCGCATAGGCCAGTGCAACTATTTTTAGTTCGTCGGTTATTTCCAATGAGCTGAACAATTGAGTATCTGTTTTATATATTATTAAAAAGTTGTCTTTCATTAATATCAATATCTTTGTTTATTCTCAATTCACTATATGCCATTCAACCTGCACTTTTTTATTTATCTTCTATTGCTTGTCTTTCTTAGTTGAACAAATGTTTTAAGTCCTTAATAGTTGATTTTATTCTAAAATATTGGACAAACAGTTTTCTGGGCTGTTTTTTATTTGAATTGTTCGTAAGAAAAAGAAAGCCAAAATAGATTGAATTGTTGTCTGAAGTCTATTCAGCTGGGAAATTAATCTAAATACTTGTTCGTTAAACCATTTCGTGCCTTCTTCAAATGGTTTGAAGAATTATTAAACCGTTTCTGTATACATTGCTCGTTTTTTTTCAAATTTTATAGTTTAATTTTTAAATCTAAAACAAGGAGGCTCGGTAATGTGCAGCTTTCGCGCATAATGTTCCGGCCCAGCTCAACCACTTTTTTGACTTAATTGTCCACCAAATGCTGAAGAGGAAATCTTTCAAAATATCAATTATTGTTCGAAAATAATTGGTGTATCCATTTGAAAAATCGCTTTAAGCTCTAACCCATATACAACTAAAACAATAACTCATTAGAGGGCAGATGATAGCTGCCAATAAAGAGTGAGCGAGAGTAATAAAAACAACAAGTTAACAAAAACATTACTTACGACCAAAATTTTGTAAAAAAAAATAATGAAAAAGTCATATTGATATCAGATTAAAAGTAAACTAAACCAAATGACCTGCTTTTCTCCAGAAATGATATGAGTTTTGTCCTTATTCAAATTAATTAACAAGTAGGTGGAAAAGAAGAAAGGCAAAGTTAGAAAATATGTTTACACTTTTTAAAAACAATTGAATTCAAATCTTGATAGCAATTAGCTATCAACTGAAATCATTCAATGGCTTCATTTATTTGTTCTTACAATACCATTGAGACCTGTGTTTATACAGAATGTCATACGACTACAAAAAAAACAAACACATGCAAAAATCAAAGAGTAATTTCAATTTTGCTAGGGAACGGTGTAGAAGCCTATAAAACCAAAACCTATTCACTAAAAAGATTGGAAATAATCAATTGCGTCTAATTTCAACGCTAATAATGTGGTATACAAACTTTCATTTATGCGGCTTTAACGTGATGATCGGACGAGACAGCAGAAGAGAACATCAAAAATTAGAGTACTTCAAAAAATAAATAAAAAATTAATGAAAACTCGTAATATCAGCGCAAAAAAACAATTATTTAAGATTAAAAACTCAACGAAGACGACATTATCCTTCAATTGAAAAATAATACCTTCTCTTTTAGAGACTACAATAAAAGGTTGCTGAAATCAGATTCAAATTTTTCAAAGCTCGAAAAAATCATAATTTTTGGATGACGAATTTTTCAAAACTTTAAGACATAATAACCGTACGTTTTCTAATTTCTTACAGTTTATGGAGCGAATTGTACATGTCATCTGTGAGACTAAATCAAAAGACTGCAGATAACACTGAATACAGGTAGAACTCAACATTTCAGGAATAATTTTTTGGAAACGATGTTGAAGATTAGATACTATATGCCGTTCGCTGATATTTATATGTATGTTCTTGGTCTCACTTTTCAGTTAAACTTGATTTGTCAATAATTGAGGTTTGATTTGAAACTACTCAGGCCTGTAACTAACATAAAAAAAGGCAAAAGTATTTCCAAAATGATTTCGTTGCGCCCTATTTTAATCCGAATTATTTCTGAACTATAAAATACGACAAATTAGAAACAAATCAAAAGAATTCTTTCGCATGCTGTTTCTTCATCAAACCAAAAAGATGTTCCTTTTCTTACCAAAATAGCTAATTTGACCAGAAAGTCATTATATAAAATTAAATGATAAAATCTGGATACTTAAACTTATTTTATCTATTATGGTTGTGTGTACTCAAAGCATTGGATAGTTTCTTTTATTGCTCTCTGCATAGCGATTTAGTCATTTGATGAATTAGACTCAGTCATAAAATTTCAAAAAAGAACATCAAATGCTGGCAAAACTCAAGAATTCAATAAAAATTTACGAAAACAATTTGTATGAGCCATAGAAACCATGAGCTTTACTCATCAACCGCGATTTTGTTTCAATTGACCTTTTTGTAACGAAAAAGGACCACCTATTAAGTGATTTTTTAATTGAGAAGGCTCCTTATTGTAATTGGATTTGGACAAATGTAAAAAAAGACAGAAGCAAAATAAAATCCTATTCATTTGTTATTGCGAAAATTAAGCAATTAGACCAAAACTGGCCTTGCTATCGCTGCGGTGCTGTAAAAACCGCATTTTTGTCAAAACAAATTGCGCTATATTTTTTGGCAAATATCCCATTAGCCCATATCTTAGTAAAGCAAGATTGTGTCAAAGTTGGCCAAATGGGCTTATTTGATGTCATTTTTGATGAACCAAAAGGAAGAAATGCTGAATCTTCAAAAATTTTGTGGAAACAGTTGTGTCAAGCAATTTACCAGCTCTGTTCGCTCTTCAAACGTTTAACTAATGAGAATTTCGTTGACAATTTTAACATAATTCAGCAAAAGTTGATCAAAATTTAAGCAAAAATTACGAAAAGAAATATGAAAAAAATAACAGAAGTTAGGCTAACGTTCACAAAACTTTAAATCTCTGTCGCTGCTCGGAAAATCAAAATTCAAAGAAATATTTTTAATTTCAATTTCTACGTTTGACAAGCTTTCTAATGATACCACTCACAATCCTGTAAGATGAAAATATCGATCGGCAAAAATTGACTGAACAAAAAAACCAGTTGAGTTTATAGTTCTTCCCCCACTCCAGTGGGTCGGAACATGTATAATATAATATGAATTGAAAAACTTCATTTGTGCTGAAATAATTTGCAAATAAAATTTGTTCAAGCTAAAGTAGCTGAAAAAAAACAACCAGATACGATTGGGAAAGTTTTTCATTTGAATATCAAACTTGTCAAGTTGGTAAAGTCGTTATTTTCTTTGTCCTGCGCTTAGGCACAGTCCATTTTTCGAATTATTAAATTGGATATTTATATGACAAAAATTAGCATCCAACCACTTTCACACTTCTCATATATAATTTAGAACATTTGTCGATCTAATCTAGTTGGCATGGCCTCAAAATATTTTCGTTATCCGAAGTTATAGAGAAGTTATGATTCTTTAGGTTACTGTTGGCATTGGTTATCTGGCGCCTGTAGTATTTTCTCTTGACTCTTTTCAAATTACAAACATCAAAACTATTATCAAAACTTTATTTGGAGCATATTAAACGTGATAGAGTTGACAAATTTTCCAATTTTTTTTTGGAAATTTATCGAAAAGCTCAATTGAGCTGCTTTTTTTGTGAGAAATCTTCTGCCAGCGCAGTTTTTGTTGGAACGTTTGTTGTCAACAAGAGCGCAATTCGACTAACTATTTTGCATGCGTGGCAAGATTATAACTTGTAATGAAATGCGCGTAAGGTTGTTTGTATAATTTGTAAATGGTTTACCTTACTTTCAAATCTATTTTTTGGGCTAGCTTATTTTTTACGAAAAGGTTTGCAATCATGCGTGCAACAGAATTTGTGATTTGCACATGGTGCATTCAATTTTTCTTCTAATACCAAAAATTTTATGAAATTTTCAAATATAATTACATGGCGCTATATTCTTTTCAACTTTTTTTCTGTTCCATTTTGTAACTTTTTTGGTATTGTGAGCAGTGCAGCATTTATTGTTAGTGTTGGTCAATAGTTTCGCAAGTTTTCATTATAGATGGCTGAAGTTTAGGGTTACTAATTATAAGTTATCTTGTGAGGGGATGCAAATATAGGGCGTATGCATGATTCTCACAGGAAATAATGCTAATTATTTTTGGACCTTGAGGCACCCGGTATCAATTTTTCAAGACACATCTGGCTAAGTTTCCATTGTAAATATCTGCACATGAAACAGAACTGGCTCTGTTCTGGGACATTTTGAAGTTATACTGGCACTATATTTATAAATTTTGAAAAACGTGCTGCCTTTTCCGATAATTCTTTTAAAGAGATCAAAGTTTTTGTTAACATTTTGATTTACTCTTTGTATATTTAAAGCTATTATTCGTAAGGTTGAATCAAAGTCTTTTTTGAGCATATTATATGCTATTTATCTGTCTTATAAATTAATTATCGCGCTGATTTATTGATAAGATTGTTTAATTTAGTTCTTTTTTGTCTTTTTGCGCTGAAGAGACTACTTTCAAGTATCATGGTCAACTGGGAAAATGTCTGGTGTCTGCTTGGGATAAATATGGCCATCAAACCATAGCCGGGGGAATATTATTAAAACAGTTAACGCTTCGTATAGTTGGACTTTGTCTCATAATTTAGATCTTGTTTTCGTTCACCGAGTGCTTGCAGTCAAATCTTTCAAGCTTAGTCGAATTCTGTAAACCAACAAACTAAGCTAACCGAATAACAAACAGGACCAGTGCTTAACTTTTAGTTTTCTTTGATTATTAGATAAAGACCAACTTTGTAGACCAAGATTTCTATCTAAAAATTGGGCATTTGTTTTGTTAATACTTTAGTACAAAAAGCTGGCGTTGGAAAGTGTTGAGCAGCGGTAAGCGTTCTGGTGGACAAAAGTTTCAGTAATAAATTCCAGAAAACAATCTTTATCCCGTTTACATTCGCTGGTCTCTTAAATATTGCATAACTTATCTCCGTCTGGCTATCTGACGCACGAAAGACTGGATTAAAGGCCGCTTCCCCGCTGGTTCAGGCGGTTCCAATTTGCGCATTTTGTACCGGAATTGGGGATAAAAGCCCGCTTCAAATGGGAAGCATTAAAAAGGCTTTCCTACACCAATTAGCTCCATTATTCTCTAATCAATGCTTACCCAGCGCCTTGTTAACCCCTCTACCGTTCAATCGCCGCTCTTTTTTAATTGATTTGCCCAGTTTTTTGTGTCATCTTTCCTTCATTCAGAATTCTACACCCCAGCTTGTTTAAAACTATTACACCGAACTTTTTAACGCAAATTTTTGTTGCTTTTTAAGCTAAAATAACCGAGAAAAGTGTTATATTTTATAGAATTATGAATAACCCGGAGTGTTTTTTATGGAAATTGCGTTTTCACATTTCTGCACTGGTAGTAAAATGTTAAGTATGTAATATACACGTACGTGGCCAACGTGCTTGCACTTTTTGAATAATATAATAACTAATGGTGGCATTATTAAACCTAAATTCGAGTTATTTCCTTAGCCCCGAAGGAGTTGATTTCATGATATCCTTTACCACCTTAAATTGAACATTCACATTTCTCTTATGATAGTAAGAGCTTGGCTACTTTTTCGCGTGCTTATAAACCTGCACCGTGTCCGCAACTGCATATTTTGTAGCTGTTAAAATTAGGAGCCAGTTTTTAAACTTCAGCTAACCAATAAGGGCTCTTAGTTGTCAATGCCGCAATTATTTTCGGCTCCTGATAAGGTAGTTAACCGTGTAATGTAAAAGTTATTGACAAAACCCGAGCGCTATCTTGGCTAATTAACCGTTTAGTTATCACTATTAACTTATATTGAGTGGATGGTTATCCGAATTAGAATTGACCTAATTTTGAAATTTTTATCCTTTTAAAACTCGTGAAAGTTGCAGTTTTGCGGAAATCTTCAGAACTTATTATTTAACATCAGAGTTTATCTGTGCACAGTAACTGCGTTTAAAAAATGCGCACATCGTTACTGAGCCCTCAACACGAGTGTTATGAGGTATTTATTTCACCCAACGAGTCTGCCCGAGGTACAAACTCTACCCGACCAAAACCATCCTTAACCCAGGTTGACTTTAGACTCTGACAGTTGGTTTTAAGCTACGAGATTTGAGATTACGTAACTTATTACCTTGTTATGTAATACATTATGAACGACGTTGTAATGAAATGCTGTCATCAAAAGCATCTAAGTTTGATCACACCCCGCACCGTTTTCATCAAAGTTATCTCTAAAAATTTTATGTTTGTGTACTGTTTATTCAATGAAAGTGTTCCTTTCTTTTCCCTAATTAATGGTGTGGATAAATTATTATTTTTGATCCTTAGTTATTTGTTTGTTCACTGTGTTTACGTGGCAGTGGGCATTGTTTACAGTTTGTTTACGTGCACTTGCGGGCTATTATGTCAGATCAGAACAACCCCCAACTATTGTCCGATCAATCACCGTTATGGACAGTAGCGCCCATTGGGTTTGAATTAGCATTCTGTAAGTAATAATATCCATTTGTTCCAGATTTATATAAATATCTTTTTTGAGAAGAATTGACTTCCTTGACCAAGAGAAATGACGCGCCTTTTATATTAAATGTTTTTTTTTGCCCAGGGAATCAACTGTCTTTTAACTTTGTAAATGTTATGCTTTACTATGATTTATGACTTTTGAAAAAAATTGAAAAAAAAATATCGAATTTTCTCTCGTTTTCATTTCTGACCGGCCTAAATTGCTCTCATTCATAGTTTTAAAGGCATTATTAACTGAATTTAGTTTTATATTCGGAGTCTTTTTATAATCTAATTTGACCAAATTTTTGCTCGCGAATTTCATTGACTTTTTCTTAATGACATGGCTCATAATGGTATCTATTTTATACAAATAGAATAAATATCCAACCCCGTTTTCAGGTTCTTCCTTGTTCAAAATTGTTCATATTGTGAACATGAGTTAAACTTCAGTTGCATTTTTTAGTGAAATATTTTGAATTTACCATTTGGGGAAACGTCGGGAGCCGCATGGCCACTTTTTATCCAATATACAAAACAAACAAAAAAGTCACAATCAATAATGAAAGTGTTGACTTTATGACACTGAAAAGTCAATGCGCAGCCGTCAATTGCACATAACTTAACATCTAATAAATTAATAAATTTTTCAGTTTTTTTTGTTCATTCGGCTCCCATTCTGAAAATGAACTTTTAAATGAAAGCGGAAGTCGCGCTTTTGGTAGAAATAATGGTGCAAACTGCGGATGATTTTTAAATTAGAAGAATTTGAAACTGGTTCTGCGGTTTGAATATTTTAATCGACAATTGTTTGCTTTCCGGTTAATGAACAGGTGATTATGCTTATGATGTATTTGTAAACAAATCTTGCGTTATATTGTAGCTTAATCAATATTAATACTCCAAGTAAAGGTCCTTTGAAGTGACATAAGGGGGAAAAGAAAGACTAATACTTAACTGGTGCCGTAGGATAACCTTACTAATCTTCCGATATTTGTCCAACCTTGGTTGAAAAAGTTCGTTATTGTAATTTTGTCACTATGCATGATTTTTTTTCAAACGTAAATTTCAGGAGCATAAGCATAATTTAACACTTGCATTTCAATCCATGTGATTATTAACATTTGGCTGCTCCGTGATATAAAAAAAATAGTTTGGGAGATTCTGAAATATAAAAAAAATCCCCAGAAGGCAAAACCAATGATGATGGATTATTGTGCTTATCAATAATTGTTTGCTTGTTCGTTTTTTTTCGTTTTAATTTCACAGGTAGTAAAATGAACCTTGAGATCATCACATCTGTTCACGTGATTCTGATTAAGTATTATGTCAAATATTTCATCATTTCCGCTACTTTAACTTAAATTCCGCTGCTTTAATTTAAATTCCGCTGCTTTATTTATTTTGATTAAATTTTTGCATTTGTAAACAGAAAGTGATTATATATTTGATGAGAACGTGTTAGGTTTTTTATGTCCTGGTGTTTTCATGCTTTGTATTGCAAACTGCTCACTCAAAAGTGTGGAATTGAAAAATGTTCAAAATGACTGCACCGGCCGACCTTCAAAAACTGTTCACCTTGAAATGGTTAATCCTCTTTCAAATTTCGCACATTTTTTTCTTACTTTTTTCACAGCACTCAATGTTCGGGTAAAAGATGGTTGCGATAAAAGTTGAAGCCATTCAACAAATCAAATGGCTGTTTCATGTTTCTGTTGTTGTTGTATGATAATGATATAGAAATGATCAATCTGATATTCAGTCATTCATATTCATATGTGCAGTACATGATTTACTTACTAGTTGGTAATTTATATTGAATCAATGAAGCTGTTCATTTAACCACTCATTTATTTCCATGCAAAGATCGTACAAATTTTCCGTTTATCGTAAAGGTGAAGCAGTCACTAATCGTTACATAGAATAAGTCGAGCTTCGTTTTATCACCTATCAGTTTAAATTGAAATTTATTGCGACAATATTTGGAAATGTTCTCCTCCGCCAGACTATGTAATGATTACATGGAACAGTAACCGTTGATAGATCTTAGACTGATATCAATCACAGCAGTAACATAAACTTATTTGTTCCCGGGTAGTCATTAAATGTGGAAAAGTGATCAGAGTGGGGGTATTACGTGGACATATCCGGTTATTTGTCAAACATGTATTTAGCAGAATAGCGTGACAGAGGTCGAAAACTGTGTAAACTGCTGTAGAAAGTAATAACAAAAAGTGCAGTATTAGAAACCAATTAATCAAACAAATTGGTTCAACATATTTATGGAAATCGCACAGAACATGATTCAGATTAGACTTCGCCAAAAGTGTTATATCATAAACACATTCAATTTATCGGTAAGTTGACATAAACACAAAACAGTTCTTGTTAATGGTCCGAAGGTGCTCTTTGGCCGATTTTAATGATAGTATGATTGGATAGGTATTATGCAGTTTCATTGTTTGTTTCAGACAAGCCAACAATTTTGACCGGGAGCCTTCAAGTGGTTAAGAGAGTGCGAATGAACAGTGCAGTGGACATCACCTGTGAAGTCAAACCCGGAAACCCTTCCCGTAAGTACAAAAGAGAGCTTTTAGAGATTTTATATGCGAACTAGCTGAATACTCCGTCAATTATTTGGCAATTTCTTCTAGGCAAGATCTTTTAACGCCATGGTTGTTTGCATGACTTGTTTGTTAGCTTTAAAGATGATCGCCCGATTGATTTTGAGTGACCATAAATTTAACTTTAGAGTTGCATACGTCTTTTAGTCTCATGCAGAATCTTCATTCTATTGGTAGCCTAAAAAATTTTAGCAATTTTATTGCAATCCTTTTTATTGCGATGTCTTTACCAGATGGTTGTGATAAGCGCTGGCTGTAGTCTAATTTTTCAGAGCATTGACCCTTCCCCGCCTCGGGAAAATATGACACTCAAAGGGTATTTTTATGAAATCAATTGTTCACTGATCGGTATGTTTCCCTTAGAAAAAAACTTAAAAATTTTGAAGGAAAAATTGGAAACTGAAAAGGAAAATAACGCCGATGGTGCTCCGTCTTTTTGTTTTCTGCTGGTTAAAAACTATTTTCTCTGTATCGAATATTTTTCTTGAAAAATTGAAGACTTCAGATCTCTCAAAATAGCAAAGAAAAAAAACGAATTTGAAAATGTTAAGCTAATAACGGAAAAATGTATTCTTTTTTGAATTCTGGAGTTGTTTTTACAAAAAGTTCTTCTCATTTCAAAAGTAACAATTTGTGTATTTTGAAAATCTTGAGACGTAAAGAAACCGGTTTCAAGAAATAAAAATAAAATCAACCGAATACAATATTAAAAAAAAACAAGCAAACGTTTTCTTATCCTTTTCATATTTGTAATGGTTTTAATGTCAGAGCTGACATACAGATTTAACTGAGAGTTAGAGGTTTTAAGGAATGCTGAAATTAAAATTGATATTCGAAGGCTTTAAGGAATTTTGAAATTGTTATTCGACTGCTCTTCTCGAGTCTTTGGACGTTTCTGTACACTGAAAAACTAATTGTATCAATTATTGCGATACTCCTCATATGAAAGAAGTTTTTTGAAAGAAGAAGAAGAAATTTTCTTTTCTTTCTCACTACCTATAAAATTTAATAAATTTTTCTATTCATTTCAAAATACTCTTACAAAAAAGACTGCAAGGGCCAATAAGTAAAATTAACTGATGAACTAATTTCCTCAAAGCTATTAAAAATGATAGTTTAAGAACACCTTTCAACGTTCCTTTAAATGTTAGACACAACTAGAGATAGGAGTGCAAAATCGTCGGAAACATTAAAAAGTTAGAAAATTACCGATGTTAGAGAAATTTGCAAATAATTGTGGCTTCAAATTAATTAAACGCAAAAAGTTTGTTTATTAATTTCAGCTAGTGACATATATGCGAGATTTTTTTAAAAAAGAAACGGAATAGGCCATTATGCTCATGAAACATCAAAAATGACAAAATACTTTGAAAAACATAAAATTTTTCCCAATTGTAAAACTTAGTTTCAAGTTACCGATACAATTGCCTCAAGAATTCAAGACCAACAGCCAATCAGGAGATTAATGAACTAATGAACGGTGAAGAATAATGTGTAAAGATCAGATTCCAATTAAGTTTTTTAGTCTTTGTTTGTTTCAAGTTTTGTTTTTAAGTATGCGTTCGCGCCTGTGTTTGTTTAAGTACCTATTTGAAATGTTTGTGGTATGTGTGTAAGTGAGAGAGAGAGATTGTGGGAGAATTTGTTTTAAATGATGTACACAAATACACGCAGAGTGCAAAAACTCTCTGAAAACTTAACAAATTAGAAAAACGATATTTATAGTAAAAGAGCCTATTAAGCTACAGATTGCTGCCTCAAATGTGTCCAATACCAAAACGCTATTTTTAAATGTTGCCGAAGTTAACTCTGCGAGGTTTTGAAAAATGATTTGTCCCACTATACTCAATAAACATCAAAAATACAAAGACTTTGAAAAATTACAGAAAGTTTTAAAAGCGTCAATTTTACGACTGATAAAAACTTCTCAAGAAGTCCACACCACGTTTTCAAGAAAAAAAACAATCGAGAGGAAATGCAAAGTTGAGGAACCTCGAGTAAAGATCAATTGTCAAAAAAAATTGTTTTTTGGTGTCGGGATTTGTAATTGTGTTCCGGCGCTTGTGCGGTTGTAAATAGTTGTCTTTGTTTTTTAATGTGAGTGTAAGAGAGAGAAAGAGAACGCGCAATAGAGTTTTTCTGAGAGAGTTAATTCTCTTAATGGTTGGATACAAATAAAGTAAGAATGTAAAAATGTAGAAATCTTAACAAAAATGAGTTATTTTTATTTGCTGCAAACTGTTACAAAGTAAGTAAAACCAAAGGTTCGTGTTTTTGTGTCGTTTTCACATCGGGGAGAATTTAAAATTGAATTTTCTGATTATAATCATAAAATACCAACGTTAAAAAATTCTGCAAATCTTCAAATAGTTATTTTTCTCAAAGTTTAGTATAGAAATTGCAGTTACCGATACAATTTCATAAAAAAGTCCAGGACTGTGGAAAAAAACAAAGAAGACCTAAATTAACAACGGCGAAACTTGAGTGTTGACCAACTCTCAAAAACAGAATTTAAAAACAGTTATTTTTGTCTGTATTGGACTTTGTGTGATGGTGTTTTTTTAGGGTGTGGTGTATGTGCGTGTATGTTTTTCTGTGTATGTGTCTATCCATATGTACAACACTTATCTTTCCTGAATGGTTTGAAGAGTTTTTGTGTGGCTAATAGTTAATTTTTTTGTTCAAACAGTACAAGTAATTACCTCCAATGCATATAGTTTGCTTTGGGTTACTCCCAATGGTTTCTCTGACAGAACTTGAAATTTGCTTTTGCAACCATGAGAGTTATGTTGGAACATTCTGTGCTAAGCACAGACTCGCGCGAGCTGTCTTGTTCGTTTTGTAACCAAACACAGTTACGTGTACAGCAAAAAAAACGAAAGCGTGCCGATTAAATCCTCTTTGTACAGTACTATTCGTCTGATTGTTTGATGATAACTGGTTCTTCAAAAAGAGGCTTCTTTGCATGACTGATATTAAAATCATTCTTAAATGAGAGTTTTTTTTAGATGTTTCTTAGCAAAAACAAATTATTTTCGTTTTTTATCACTCGTACTTTTTTATTTGAAATAATATTGTTTCTTGTCAATTTATCAATTGCTCTCAACCGAAGTTCAACACTCTGCTAAAAAAGAAAATTTTAAGTTTTTTTAAGCTGCGCCAGAAAAATTTGCTCGAAATGACTTCTAGATAACCCTGTGATGTCAATTTTTTGGCAAGTTGTTTGTTGCTTCATTATTTTTCGTTGTTTTAGATTTGCTCGAAATCTGTACTTATTTCAATTCAAATATTTTCTAACTACATTAAAAGAACTGAATTAAGTGGCCGATGGTGTCGTCGGAGTAATTTTGATATATTGAGGGCCACCAAGAACCTATTGAGACTAACAGAGGCGATATGAATTAAACTCAGACGACTCAGTCGACGGCATTTATTTGTTTAATATGAAAAAAAGCCTCCAAATAAGTCATCTTAAAAAGACTATCGCAGACTGTTTCTCGTAGTTTAAGCGAACAGTCACCGATGATCGTTATACTGTAGCATCTTTTTTGTTACAATCCTTGATTTAATTGAAGTTGAGAAAATTCTCAAAATTTAACAGAACTTCATTTTTTTGTGCATAGTAAATTTACTAACAAGTAAAATAAGAGTTAATTTAAAAGATAGCTGTTGTTTATATTTTGAGCTGTGGTCTTCATGTGAGTTTGCAGATTGTGATTGAGTTTTTAAAGTGCTTTATTCAAAACGATCTTTTAAAAATTTAGATGGAGGTGAGTAAATCGCTACAGAGACGAACACGATAGTGTGATTATAATGCCATTCTTTATCCATTTAGAACTTTGTTCATGCTGGCTTTTCTCATTTTTCCTATTGAAATTAAACTGTCAAGCTATATGACATAGCACTTACACTCAGCTAAATTGAAAGTATTATATCAATAGACAAGGCAATAATGCCATGTGCTCAGCATTTTCAAATGTCAAATGAGTCCGAAAACTTAATTGCTCATAAGTTGAACATAACATATCGTATCAACATATCTCGATATTCAGTTCTAGAGTTTCATCTTTAATATACACACCTTATTAATCATGATTCATTAGAAATACCCTTTTTCTGAGATAATTTTGGGATCTATTCTGTTTCGGCCCCCAATGTTTGTTATGACCCCAGTTATAAATTAAGTGTTGTTGTAAAGCACGATATTAAGTAAAAAATAGCACGTTCACCTGGGGTGATAGTTCCGAATTTTGTAACCAATAAGGGTTGTTTATTTGTTGCCTTTTTGTTTCAGATACGGAAGTGAGTTGGGTCCAGGGTAAGGACGGATACGGAAACACAGTGGCCAACGGGAACCGGTTGCTTTGGAGCGGGGCAGTGGTGGAACCAGCTAAAACTGGGTTTTACACCTGTGTTGCCAGCAATGCCATCGGTCGATCCACCTTCACCATTCACATCATCATTGAATGTGAGTCTTGCACCGAAAACTTTTTCATTCATTGGAAAAAAGCACATTGAAAACTCAAAAAGCATATAGTCTCATAATATTATGCATTTGATAAAATCATTTTTTAGGGCGGGATTCGTGTAGCTTTGGTCTTTATGAAATGAATCCACAAAACTTTTTTTAAAAATTCATTTTTTGAACGTCCATTATGTGTCAAATGTCCAATTTGTTGAGCAAATTTACTCGAGTTTTCAATATTTTCGACAATATTTTCACAAAGAATTTTTTATAAAGATTATAAATTTCGAACCGTTCTTGACCAATTTTTTTCCTTGTGCGAGAAAGCAGATAATGGTTTGTCAAAACAGAAATAGGAAATTAAGAAATGAGAGAAAATAAAACAGTGTAAAAACGGCATAACAATCCCCCTCCCCGTCAGCGCTGACGTTGTTATTAATATACTGGTGGTATGCTGTGGTATCAAATTTATGTATCTTTTACCCTGAAAGTTTTTAATATGCTGCAAATTTATTATCAGGAATGTTTTTAATTTTTCCCCCGCTATCATTTTCAATTCATTTTTCATTTTCTCTGTTGTTCCCTCCAAGAGAGAGTAGTCCCCGCTTGGGTCGGGCTGTTCCAAGTTGAAATTAATCCAGCCTGTTCAAAATTGAAATTAGTTTGTGCGACATCAATTTGGAGGGAAAGTTTCCCTCTCCAAGTGTCGATAACTAGTGATAACTAGCTCTCGTTATTACTTATCGCTCTCCAAATTGTGACAAGTTTCAATTCCAAGTTTCACTAAATTCAAATCGAATCTCGCTCGCTCTCTCGGTCTAGCACCAATAGGCAGGACTTAGTTGTTTTCTCAACTAGTTTTCCAAAATCCATCTATCTCACATCTGTGCATAAATTATTTCAAGTCCTTTTTAAGCTTTCACTCTCGCTAAAATTCCTACATTTACTCGACACTGAATTATTAATACAATTTAACGCTTTTCGCGCTATTTGAATTGAACAAAAAAGTTAGCTTTTGTTTACTCAAAAGTCAGAAAAAGACTCGCTTTTTGTGTTTGCTGTCGTCATAAGTCGAATTATTCTGTCAACTTGTGACTATTTCCTAATATTTGCCAGAGATGCTGTTCCAGCTTCATTCGTTTGTTAGCAGTAAATTTGTGCCAAATATGTACAAAGTTTACACGTTTGAAGATTATTCCAAGCCGATCCAAGTGGAAACGTTACCAGAAGACCAATCTGAGAGGATACGACACGGATCCTACTACCGTAAATATCTTACACTTCATCAAATTTTTGTCAGCAAAGATTGTTAAGGAAAAATTAAGTCATCATATTTTACAGGGAGGCTTGATGTTGTGTGTTTGTCTAAAATACTTTCATGTAACCGATCAAAACGCTTAAGTCGGAAGACTGAAATTAGTTTTGTACCAAAACTCCCAAATTTTGTCCAATTGAGACTCCTAATGTACATTGATTCACTTTCCTAGAAAATAATAGTCAGAGCATTTCATAAAATGTAGTTGTCTTTGGAGTACAAAAAACAAGTAATTTTTTAAAACTTTTTTCAAAATATAAAAGCTGAAAAGTAATTACATCAATTGCAAATTATAGTCGAGATGTTGTAGAAATGAACCGCGAGATACTTACCAAAAAGCACGAACACATGCAGACGCTTCTCGCTCGATCGTCACTGAAAAATTGGGTACATCATGCTGTTGGCATTGAAGTTCGCTGAAGAAAAGAGTTGCAAAAATTTTTGTTATTCGGAATATGCTAGTTTTTGCGTTTTTACTCGATGAGAGTCCTTCGATTTTCCCCTCTTTTAGAGATTGAAAAACTATTGAGTTTTTCTTTTCACCATCAGATGCAAATGAACACACAAAATTTTGATAGTTAATGTTGTGGAGCTGAGGACGAGCATTAATGACAATTATAAAGCTGTCGAATTTTTCAAACCTCTCTATTTCGTACAAAAACCATTTGGATCAAAATTAAACAACGTCAACCAAAACACACAGATAACCTAAGCTGCGCTTGAGAAAAACTGCTTCTACTTAGGACTTGATCTCAATTAAATACCCGTTGTATATTGGACAATTTGACTCGGTGAGACTCGGTAAATAAGTTGAGCTAAAAAACTGGATGTGTTCAAAATCATGTTTGGTGATTGAATAACTGTTGAAAACCAACTTCTGTCATTCAATGAAAAATCCTTATAGAGGCAGTGATCAAAATGAAGCACAGATTAAGATGATGAAGCATGTCATATGTAAATAGAGGTGAGCAGATCACAAAAGAAGGCAAACAATCAAAGAAAGGATTTTTAGTTCACGTTTTAGAGTTTAAATATTCCTTGAGTCCTGATAAGGATTAAAAGTATATACATAATATTTAAAGTTTTAGTAAAAACAAAATTTCTTTTAAAGCATTAGATAGTTTTATAATGCTGAAGCGGTTGGTTTGAGCATGATTTGAAATTTTAATGTACGAATTTTTTCGATCTCAATAAATTTCGAATTGTTTTGATCTCATTTTACTGTACCTTGGAGAGTCTAAGTTTTTTTCTTTTGGTAGCTAACATTTCTTCTAGAGATAATAATGCAACTATAATGCAAAAAAAATAATGAATTCAAATGGTGTATTACACGACTAAAACCAACAAGGAGCAAACCATCATTCTTGACCTAATTGTCTACCAATTAAAGCAGAGTCGGAATACTTCCAAATAAAAAAGTAGTGAAAATTTTGTTTTTTTTTAAAAAAATTTGATAGAATCTTGAAAAGGAGGTGGCGTGTATTAAAAAATGGCAAATATAAGTGAGATCAAATCTTTTTACTTCATTAGAATAAACACTAGACGAAATTAAATGACCGACATGATATCAAACAACATTGTCAGGTAGAAACAAATTATCAAGTTAAAAATTATTATACCAGACGACAGTAAGTGAGATCCAGAAATCAACCTCTATCCCCAGTAAGGTCCGTTAAGTTACAATTTTATTCTAATCAAGCTTGCGTGGCTTCTATTTTAAGTCAATTAGACTTTTTCTCAATTTAGATTTACAAATGATTCCGGAAGTCAATTAAAGAACCTTTGAACTCACTTTTAAATCTGATTTCAGAAATTTGGATCAAATGTAAACAGAAGTAACGAGGTAAAACGCGAGTTAGACAGGTCTTTTTTATCTACGGATTGAAGCCATCAATTGATTAATAGGATTGATTATCAAACCAAACCAACATACGGTTATCAAACCCTATAAACAAACATATTCGAATAAAAAAAGCGCTGAAAATGGAGAATTCCATTTTATGCAAAACTTTGTAACACCAAATAAAATATAGTAAAATCTTAATATGCGCTATTGTAAACTTGGAGAAACAACAAGAACGGTAGACAGATAAATGGACTTTTGACATTCAGTTGTATTAAGAATAGTGTCGTTAATTTTGAAAAACAAAGCTTTATATAATTAAGCTGTCAATTTTTCCAAAAGATTGTTTATACAAATGTGAATAGCTCAACAAAAAACAATTTTAATGGGCACAGTCAGAAATCAAATTTCGGACTGCTTCAAAAGCCAATCCATTTTTCTCTAACCTTTTAAGTGGAATGACAGTAAAAAAAACATAGTTTAAATTCAAAGGTAATCCAAATTTGTTTGAAATCAAAAAGCGTCACCTACATATCTACTGAAAACTGAAAACAAAAATCAGCTTCCTAGATGTCCTTTGTTTAACTATAAATAATACTTCAATTAAGGAGAATTAAGGTCAAGACCACAAAAGTAACAATAAAAACCGCGAGAACTCACATTTCGGTTTCTTACAAAAACCATTTATTGTCGCAGTTATAAAATTATTAGCTCTTTAGCTATGAAGTCATGCAATTAATGAGGTGCTTTTGTGACACTACAGTAATCGACGGGACTTTTCCTTACTCAAGCCGAGATGCTGTGATAAAACTACAGAAAAAAATGTTGTCGAAACTGAATAATCACTGAGTTTTTACGAAAACAAACAGTTTCGACGTAATCAATATCAAAAACTGCTGGCTAAAAAATATGTGGGACAGTTTATACCTCGTTAAGATTTCATTAAGACGCTCTCTGCATTGAAATTCAGTAACAATCCAAGAGAGATGAAAAACGGATAAATCACAAAACATTTTCCAAAATTATATTAAAACAGTGAAAGTCGGAAAAATCATTTGTTGCCCCAGACCAATTCACACAACAGTCTCTTTGCTCTTTTAAGACACTTCCATCTTCTTTAGCTTACTTTTGTCGGAAATTAACGAGCAAAAAACAGAATTAAAATGACCGCAAGAGAAAAAGTTGCTCTAAAAACCGAAAATTATATTTTCAACTCCATTTCCTTTTAATTCTTAAAAATCATTATGACACCATAAATAGCCCAGATATCACTTCACAGCTACTATAACACGGAAATGTTGAAAATATTACCGTAATTGAGCGCAAATTAACAAAAATAGACTGCAAATGGCCATTAATGTGAACAAAGTCACAGTACAGTATGATGTTAGATTCAGAGAGGTCTCAGAATCGATACAGAAACTATCCTGAAAACCTTCCAAAGCAGTACTGAAAGTTAACGTTACTCTCAAAATGTTCTGATTCACTTCTGATGCTGACTGAATGTTATTTACGGGACCCCCAACCTGCCGATTGATGCCAATTATTCCTAACTTAGGTAGTTATGTTTATTTTACTGTGTGTTTGTGTTTAGATCCCCCAGTGGTTCAAATATCCCCGACAGTGACCTCAGTAGAAGAAGGGACAGAACTGGTGCTGGTGTGTGACATAGACGCAGAGCCCAAGGAGGTCCAGATCGAGTGGGGTCATCAGTCGATAGAGCTGCAGGACACACATCGCAATGTCCTCAGCATACCCAATGTCACCAGGTCACACGGGGGCAGGTACACGTGCACCGTCAAGAACGAACACGGGTCCGCCTCCAAGTCAGCACAAGTCACCATACTTTGTAAGTCATTATCTCAACTTGGGCTTTCTGAGTTGCCAAAATCTTGTTCACCCTAAAGTTATATTGGTTATTGAGATCACTAAATGATGAAACAAGTGTCAGTCTGATTACAGTAACCCTTGCAAATGGGTTGTCACCTACTATCACAAAGCAGATCACATTATTTGTGGACCTTATCCCGAATTTCGGATCTAATCTGTCCCAACCCCCCCCCCCCCCCCCCCCAGCTTAGTGAGCATAAATTTTTCAAGACTCTAAGGCGCACGTTCTATTTTCTTTCATAGTAACCTGCTATATAACAACATATAATTTGTAACTGGGGGTCATAAAAAACACTGGGGGGACAGAATAGATCCCGAATTTCTCATAAATTGTTTCTTGACGTGTCAGAAATATAATGATAATGCATCAAATCAAGTATGCGTGACCACATCAATGAAATATCGCAAATGGGAAATAAATAAAAGAGAATGAATGCCCACTTATAAAGCAAACATTTTTTTTATTTGGGAGCACAATTTTGGTAGTTAGTTTAAAGAAACTTGCTAATGATATAGATGTCTTGGATTAGTTAATGCATTTGGTGGGGTTGAAAAAACCTAAAATATATTGCAAAATCAATCAAAGTATTATAATAATTGAAATTTTTTTCCTTCCGTAGATAAAGCAAGCTAAAAAGTTGTATTTTACTTCAAATTTTGTAATTATCACAGGTTTTAAAAAAGGTTTTTTGTTTTCCTCATAGAATCCTGTTTTGTTTTCAGATCGTCCAAATCTCAATTTCCGCCTGCAGCCCAACAAGCGGGCATTTTTGGAGGGTGAAGCGGTGACCATCATCTGCTTCGCTCAAGCCAACCCTCAAGTCACAGAACTGAGTGTCTATAGACGGGACGCCGATATCCCCGCAGCAGGTTATAGTCATGGCACCTTTTAATCTAAATTTCATCTCTTTTTAGTCTAATGAGCGATTAGCAGAAATTTTATTGTTTCAAAAACTGTTCTGATAAAACCGCCTTCAGTAAAAATTGGTTGATTTTTTATGGAATAATTTGAGAACTGCAATGACTTTAAATATGTTCAAAACATTGAAAATAGTTCTGCCGTACAAACTTTTAACTGTATCGCGCATGCGTTAAATTTCAAATTGCTCTGCTTTATATGAACTTTTTCTTAGAATTTGGAATATGTCAACGCCTATTTGTGCAGGTCATTGGTTCAAAAAAGGGGTTTCATTGTCTTCGTTTCATTTTTATTGTACAACAAGGCGGCTCGGTAATGTGCGATGGCACATAAAGTTCCGACCCCGCCCATCCACAATTTTGGCATAATTGTCTAGCAAATGAGGAACAGATAGAAAAACCCAAAAATTATTTTTTGCGAAAAGTCTTTTTCAAAAAATTCTGTATGAACGATAAGATAGCCTCCAAAGCAAATAACTCAGTGGAGTTAAAAATTGATGCATTAGCTTGATGTAATATGTCAATATTAAGAAAGCGAGTCAAGATGAACGTCAAAAACAAACAACAACAACAGCAACAAACATTATTTACATCAAAAAATTTTTTCCCTCTTAAAAACTAAATTTAATAACAAAGTCAACATACCGTCAGATAAACCTAAAACTAAACAACAATAACTAATAAATCACCAGAAACCATATGCGACCAGTCCATAAAAAGGTTTGGTAACAATTATACAAAAAAGAACAAAAACATTAAAGTGAAAAATATAACTTATTTTTTTGAAACAGTTAACTTCAAAGTAATAAATACCATTAGGAATCAATTAACATTACCACAAATTTACAATTACCACTGTTTCTAGAGAAGGGCATTAGGACCTGTCCTTATTCATTTTTTAAAGCGGCTAAAATGAACAACAAAAAAAAACAAACAAAATTTCAATTGAAACTTGCCAGAAAACGCTGCCAAAACCCTCGAGCCATATTTTGTCCCTCAAAATATATTCGATTGCGCCTTCATCAAACAGCTATAAAGTAGTACGTGGCCATTCATTAGTAAGACTAGGTAACAAGTAGACAAAAAAGCGAAGTGCTAAAGTATGAAATAATTTCAATTTTTTTTTCGAATAAAAATTAAATTCAATGTCATAAAAGGCATTAATTACAAACAGAACTATTTGAATAGGGTCGTTTATTCAAAAAAAAGGAAGCCCTCGAGACCTGCAGTTACCCAGAATATTTCTCGCATCTACAAAAAGAATGTCAAATAAGACAAAAATCAAATTAATTTACATTTTTGTGAAAAACCGGTGTCGAAGCCACTAAGGTCATAACAAATTCATTAAAAAAAAAGATTTTGGGACACCAATCCCTTTTATTCCCTTGACACCCATAATGTCATATTTGACCTGTAATGAAATAACGAGATTAGCTAACAAAAAGAAACATAAAAAGAACAAAATTGCGAAGTTAAAAAGTTTTTTTTTTTTAATTTTGGAAAACGATTGTTTTCAAAGTCATGAAAGCCATCAGCTATTTACTAATATCAGAATATCGGTTCTTCTATTCTTCCACGAAAAGCCAATGAAAGTTATCACTATGCAGGAAATTTCATACGACCGAAACGACAAAGTATAAATGACAGTTAAAAACAAAATTAAAAAATTCAATTGATTTCTTCAAGAAAGAGGCGTCGAGGCCGTTAAAACGATTATGTATATCATTCAGGATTTCAATATGTTCAATTGTGCTTTATTTTTAACGCTAATAATGTGACAAGAGAACTGTCAATAATGTGATAATGTGACAAAATTCGGAAACGTGAAAAACTGGCAAATATCGAAACAAACAAAAATCTGAAATCTTGTAGTATCAAAGCCAGAAAACAATAACTTCAGGCTTAAAACTGCAACCGAGAAGAAATGTTAAATCAGTAGAAAGAAGAAGCATTCTTTTTTTGCAGACACTAAGCTGGAAGTTGAACAAATTAAGAAAAAAATAGAGGAAAACTTAATTAAGCCATTATTTATTGAAAAGTCAATTATTTTTAAAAGAAACGACCATAAACTTTCAAGTTAAAATTTAAATGGATTAGCTTGGAGCTTTTTAGTAAGCAAACTGGTTGGACCTATCACTCCTGAGCATTGATTCGATATGTTCTGTTTTTTATTTTTAAAGAAAGGGTCCTTTTTTTTTTAAAAAAAAAGACCGACTGATTACAACCCGATTTCTTTGGGTGGTAGCAGTCCAAGAATGGCCCAAAACAAGCCCTGCTATTGCTTATTGTCCGTTAGGAACATTTGATTTTCGAATGTTGCAGATATAGATAATTTGTTAGTTGAAAACTCAAAATAAGTTCTGCATTTTTGATAATCAACGAGTAAAGTTAGCAAAAAAAGGCAAAGTTTTAACTACAGAGCACTCTCAGCGTACTCTGAAGTAGAAATAGCCCCCCTCTGAGTCTACAAAGATTGTATGAGTGTTGTTTGGAGGTGTACTGTCGGCAAACTTAATCAAAACGGACTAAAGTAGCTTATTTCGTGCTGTTTTTGTTGAAAAAGGCTAAATTTTGAAATATTTATCCACATTTTTTGACCAAAAAAATTAAATCAAAACAATGAACAATGCTTGTTCGTCTTCAAAAATAAAATCAACGACACTATTCTTAAAAATTATAACAAATTTTAGCAAAATTGACGAAAATTTAGGCAAAAATTCCGGAAAATGTGAATAAAAACAACGGGAATTCACTCTACTTCTCTGAAGTTCTCAGAAGAAATTCAAAATAAGAAAAGCCGAGAAGATTTTTTATATTTAAAAATAAAATCAACAACAAGTTTTTAAAAAATGTTGACAAATTTTAGCAAAATTGGCGAAATTTTGGTCAAAAATTAGCGAAAATTCCGTAAAATGTGAATAAAAATCAACGGAATTCACACTATTTTCACAAAACTTTAAACCTCGATAACTCCCTGTAGAAAACGAAAATTAAAAAAATCTTTTTAATTCCATATTCTACGCTGGACGAGCTTTCTAATGATACCACTCTCAACTCTCTACGATGAATGTATCGATCGGCGAAAATTCACTGAACAAAAAAAAAAAAAAACCCATTTGAGTATATAGTTCCTCCCCCCTCAAGAGGGTCGGAACAATAATAGCAAAAAAAACTTAATTTGTACGCATTTCCTAGTGCAATTTGAAAGTTACCATGCGTGATTCAATCAAAACTTTAGTTGAGTTTACTTAACAGTGTTTTCCTGGTCACCAGGTTTTTGCGTTTTGTACTGATTGCAGTAGAAGTATTTAGAAATTTAGAGCAAATAGTTACTATAACTAAAATAGTTAATATTTGGATCTTGTTCACGGCGATGCCACTTTTTTGTCCTAACGATCGGATAATACTTTTTTGAAAAATACACGGGGGCTCACTCTAACACTCTAAAGACCTTTAAAAAATCATGGCATGGTATGTGGAAAATTAACAACTCAATAATTTTGGAATAAAAATATTCTCCATTATGTGAAGACCTCGTTTAGGTAATCGATACTTAAATGTAAAAAAAAAATGCCAAAAAACGATGATACAGTATACAGAAAACCCCGCCCATCGGTCAATTTTGTGGTACAAGTTTCACAAAAACATATCTGTCATTAGTTTTGAATTATTTTAAATAGAGACTCACTAGGTTGCAAATTGCTGCCGGAAAGCATGAAGTTAAGAATATTATGGGTTAGAGTTATGTTTTTCGAATTAGACCATTGCTTGTTGTGTCGCCATAAAAACAATATAGTTTAGACTGAATCCACATTTGACTCAATTTTATTTGATTTTTTAAAATGATTTAGCTCTTTTTGAGGGACAGCAGAGTCTGCATAGTCTTAAATTTCGGAAAACTTTTTTGTTGACATAAGACAGCTCATTTTTGAGTTATAGATAGCAAAATCTAGTCTAAATTTGAACACTATTTTTATGCGTCACAATTTCTATTTTTTTCTTTGTTCAAAGTAGTCTTTTTTTACCTTCAGGTAACACTCAAACAATCTAAGGGATTAATTCTCCAGCATCAGGCTCAGCTTATGTTTCACTATTTCTACAAAGATATGCTTCACAAGATAATAAACAAGGTTTCCTTTTAATTAGATCTGAAAATTGTGAGCTTATTGTAATTCAAAGCAAATTTCATTTCATGCTTAAATCTCGTTGAAACAATGCGCTGACGTGCTTCGGCAAGCTTAATAGTTAATTATTGATTTTGAGACAATCGAATTCCTAACGAATTTATCGAAACAGGCTCTCAATCAATGACAAATATGGATTATTTTGAGTGTTGTCCGTATTTGGTTAGCGGTATCCAATTTTTTAAGGCGGGAAGTTAATCAAGGTTTGCAAATCGCATCAAACAAATCAACCAACTTTAGTCGGTATTATTGTTAAGAATGTTAATAAATAAAATAGAGCGCCTCTGTCATGGGTCTAGAAAAGAAGGAAAACAAGACCTTAGTTTTTTTGATAGATAATAGAGCAAACATGATTAAGTTTGGGGATCAATCTAACGACAGTCTGGTATGAGGATTAATCATCATCTTAACAAGATCCAAATTAACTAGCTAACTTTGTTTAATAGTTCTAACTTTGAGAAAGTTAGACGTGTTGTGGTATTAGTATTAGTAGTACCGTCGACCCTTTCCCTCCACAGCCCCTCTTATGCACCACCACCATCTTAAAGCTTCGTCGTCAAACATCCAATGAGGTCATCATGAAATTCTAACTATATTGATAGTTAAAATCATGGCGGAAAAATTATAAGGTGGCACTATGTCGGGAAAGGGGAATGCTTTCTTTGTTTATTTATTTTTTTCATCTCTAATAACTCTTGATTAACTCTCCTATGTTTTGTATGTAGTGTCCTTTTGGATTGTCGGTAACCCTGATTTCCAACCGGGTAGGTCTCAATCTCACTCAGCCCTCACCTCACCTAGCCGAAAGGTGTGCAACTTTCGAAATAGCTTTTAAAAAGTTGGCATTACTAATCAAATTTAGTAGTCTAATTTTGCTAAACATCTTGAAGATTTTCGACACCAAATTTTACACACCTATTGGAAGGCTCTGTACCCTTTCGGCTAAGTTAGATGCTGAGTTTATTTACTTTTATATAGTTGCTGTTTTATGCTTTGCAACATTCTGATGCGATGTGTCTTTTATTCTGGGTGTCTGAGCTCTGAGTTGACCTTTTCACATTGTGTTTACTTCATAATTACATTCAACAACATACATACATGCATATAACCAGTAATCGTTTCAACCTTAGTCGAGACCAAAAGTTACTCTTGTAAGATTCTTCCAATACTGTTAGCTTTGTAAGATCTTTTAAGAATTTTACATGACTAACTTTTGTCTTCGACATGGGCAATCTATTTGTTTCTATCGCCAAGTGACATTCTTCAAATGGTGGTTTCTTTGAAATGGTGTGTCTTCATTTCACTACAACTGGTTATCGTAAACTGAGCAACTCTTACTTCACCAAACAATTGAGTGTAAAAACTGTTAAACTGTGTTCGGAAAGAAACTGATCAGTAAAAAAATGGTTGCCAGAAAATCAAATGTAATTTTTATGACAATTATGAAGTCGTACAGTCGTGCATGACCTGTTCTATTACAGGGAATCATAATCGTCATTTTACGTTCATCGCGATTTTTGTTTATTGGTCAATTGGAGCATTCATTTTCCGAGGTAAATGAAATTGGTATCCAGCTAGATGGTGGCCAATCGTCACAACGTTGATTTTGGGTCTTCGATACGGGACTTTCTTATTAATTTATTAAAAATTCAGTAAAAGCTGACTAATGTTCGATTGGTCTTAAGGTCAGTTTTTA
The DNA here is from genome assembly GCF_964194025.1 of Convolutriloba macropyga. Classification (NCBI taxonomy): domain Eukaryota; kingdom Metazoa; phylum Xenacoelomorpha; order Acoela; family Convolutidae; genus Convolutriloba; species Convolutriloba macropyga. The sequence goes on from NC_134473.1 coordinate 25,502,546, forward strand.
AAATAATGAGAATGGACTTCACTTGACAATTAGCACTTTAACTTTATTTTACCATTTATGGCCGACCAATGAACAATACTCGGAGTAAACGTACTCGATTTCCTGTATTGGCTCAGTGTCATTTATAATTAATTGCTCTCAAACGAAGTTTGTAGCAATTAAATTAGTCCTGTTGATCTTTTGAAAAGCCCTGCATCGATTTTTTTTATTTATCGTTTTTTTTCGTTTGGCCATTTGACTTATCTTTCTCGAAAATAGAGAAAACATGTGAGTCGGGGAGGGCATTAGGTTCTGTGAGAGCTTTATGGCTCATTAGTCTCTAAGTGTGCGATTCAAGAGACATAAATTTTTGGGTGCACACTAAATAATGTTAAGATAATTTTACCGTAGAAACATCCTAATTCACCTCATCTGTTGAGGTAAAATTGCCTTTCTTTAACTCACTTAAATTGAGACTAACTTTACATGAAAAGTTAAGGCCCCACTACCTTAAAAATATTAAATTTCGCTCTAACTTGCCCTAAAATTATCTTAATTAATTACCTTAACATTACATGTGAGGGGCAGTTCTCAGAGTTTCGCCCCATTCCTTGTAACCCCCAACCCCCGTTACCACCACTTCGACTCCCACCCCTCCCCCGAATCTGCCCTGCACTTCCTTGCAGCCGAAGGATGCCAACCGGTCACCAGTCGTTTGAGAGCAATTCGCCCGACATTAGTCGGTTATGCTTTTTAAAGCATCAAAGTTTTCAAAACAGATCATTGTGACTACGTTGAAAGAAAAAAATGACTGCTGATACTATAACTGCTATTTTAACTATTGCTACAATAGATATTCAACTAGAAAATAGGCAGCAATTTAATTTCAAGGTAGGCTAGTTTGAAACTGTTTTAAAAAATATTTTCAAAAATTTGAGATAGATTTGCCACCAAAAGTTGGACACAATATAGTAAAAAAAATCGAAGAAATTAAGGCTGTTTTCTACCCAAAAATTATGCGTCTAAATTTTGAAGAGAGAAAATCCACTCTGTTTAAACCCCAGTTTCAATGGGAAAGAAAACGAGTTTTTGTTGAAATGATATTATATCTTCGGATCATCTTCTTCTCTAGAGCTCACAGTTTAAAGAGTAATTTTAACATGATTGCTTTATATCATGCAGACTAATCTTGCCTTTGTAGTTTTAATGCTTCGCTTTAAAAAGCAAAAATAAGGAAAATTTTGGTGTTGGGCGAACAATAACACATCTGGAATTGGTATAAACGACATTTATTAATCAAGTTGATATGCACAAGTTTAGATAAATTTCAGTAGACTCTATTGATGCTATATGCGCTGGTGTTTTTTTGGATAAACATGAAATGATATCTTTAAAAGGAAACAAGTAATAATATCTTTGAAAGGAAAACGAGCAAGTTTCTTTATGTTTTTGGGCGTAGTTCTATCTCTGTTAATTTAAGTTATGCTGAATGGGCGGCAGTGGTAACCAAATTTGCAAAATGGTTGCAATATCAAATTTTCAATGTTTTAATACTGCCGAAAGGCATCCTATTTGTTGCTTCACACACACAAACAGTATCATTTATTTGAGTTATGATGCTATGCTCGTGGTACGTGGAAGGAAAACACTTTAGAGCTACATAGCTAACATGTTTACTACTCAAATTTTTTTCGACTTGTTTTTTAAATGATGCATCATCTGACAAATTTATATTGTCGTTTTAGATTGACTTTATATTTGAATTCGATACTAACTACCAAAATCGCACAATCTAGGACAGGTCTACATTTGCGTCGACTTTTGCGTCGACATGTATCTGTTAATTTCTTGCAAAATTGTGGTGACCAACGAAAAGCAAATGTGTATTTTCAAGGCTTCAAAATTAGAACTGATTTCTGATGTCAAATTTTTCGAGTTTTGCAAAAGATATTTTGAAGTTGTTCATTTTTACGTAACTTAATAAAACTCAATTAATCTACTACAAACTCCAAGTACAGGCAGGTGCTGCGTGTTGCATATGCTAGAAGTGCTCAAATAAAGGGACGAATTGAATTTTTTTGAAAAAAAAAACTTATTAAGCGTGTCTATAAGAATTTATATCCGTGTAGTTTTGTCGTTTAGATAATACAGGCTATATCTATGACACCATACTTTACATACTTTAAAAAAGATCATAAAACCTGCTGTTTTATTTTGAGCGCAGAGAGTTGGAAAGATTTTTGGACTTTATAAGAACCTTTTTTGGAGCTAATTTGTCTTCATTTTTTCTTCTATTCAATTTTCGATTCACGCCACAAACTTGTACTTTTTCAAATTCTGGGCTTAATTGTTCTTCTGATATAAAAACAGGATAGTTTGTTTCGGTCATCTTGTAGATCATTCACACTTTTAATTAATTACCGATTTTTTAGTCGTTTTTACGCTCTTTTGTCAAATATGACAGTTAATTTTGAATAGCTGCGATAGCTACTAATTATTGGTGTTCTCTTAGGTTTTACAATTCAAAGAATTTAAATTATATTGAGGCGCTATTTTTTGCGAAAGCGGTTCACATATATTTATAATTGCTCTCAAACGAAGTTTGTAGCAATTATATTAGTCCTGAGGTCTTCTTTTATGCTTCGTCTGACCCATTTGACTTTTCGTCCTCAACAACGAGATACAGGTGACGCCCGGGGGACATTAAGAGGCTGAGCATCTCTCTTGGAGCCTTACGCGTTAATAGTCTCTAAGTATGCGATTAACCAAAACTGTTTTGAGCAGAGATGAATTCATGGTGTGAAGAGCGTTTTTTGATCTTCAGAGTTTGACCCACGTCAGTAACCATCTCCACTTACCCCCTCTCAATCCCTCTGTCCACCCTCGTCCAGCGTTCTCAACCCACCGCCATCGCTTTCATCCCCCAACGTTTGACCCCCCTCCATGAGACCCACCCCCACTTTGCTTATCGCCAGCTATTTCTAGCGTGCCAAGGCCCCAGCTGGCTACTAACTCAGCCAAGTGCTCGTCTCTTGTTTGATAGCAGTTTATTCGCCCGACAGTAGTTGTTTATATCTATGATTTTGAAGTCACGCCGAAACATGAAGTGAATCGAGAAAGCTGGTTGTTTTTTCGGGTGGATTATTTTCATTATATTTTTAAAGTAGAGTTAGAAAACGGGTTTTATCGCTTTCTCCATTGCAAGTTTTTGCTCATGTGAGGCAATATGCGTTTACTGATTTTTTGAATTTTTATTAATCTTTTTAAAGACTTTTCTGAATCAAAATGAATTTTTAGTCATTTCTCAGCCTAGTTTGTTTGTTCAGTCATTGAAATTTCTTTGATTTGTAGTTCAGAGCTGGTCCTCCTGTGTTTTTTCCAGGCAGGATTTGTTCGTACGACCAAAGGACGTCACGCTCACTCCAAATCTGCTTATTCATTCATTGTTGTAATTTTGACCTATTTTTATGTGTTACGTCATTTTCCAATTTTACTTTAGGTAATGACTCTCCTCACTCTCCCACAAAATGTTGATTACTTTAATTGAAGAAGATATGGTCAAGTGAGTGTTGGTCACTCTGTTCGAAGGTTATTTGAGAACGGTTAATGGAAACAGCAAAAAGCTATACAAGATTTTTAATTAAAATACAGTCTCTGTAATCAGTTTTAAAAAATTGAAATTTAATTCTTGGTCTTTTTAACTATCTTTTTGAGACTGCAGAGCTACGACGCTTTTGCAGTTTTTTTGTGTTAATATGCCACACAGCTATGTTTTGTTTTTTGTTCGTTGATATCAATTCATCTGATACCTAAGTCAATGTTTTTTTTAATTCTCCTCTGCTCTAATTTTTCTACAGAAAATTTGTCTACGTCAATGTGTTTTTCGTTGGAGCTGCGCGTAATAAATTTAAAGAATTTTGTCTGCTGATTTTTTTTCAAGGAACGACCCCAAACTTTCAAGAAAATTAGTTCTATTATGTACGAAAAGGAACTTGCAAGATTTTTTAAATCTTATCTTGTAAGAGCTCATAAGATTGAGAATGTTCTGCGACTCCTGTTTAAACCTACAAAAATTGTAAGACAAAAGTGATTGTAAAATATATTTACCTCGCCAATTTTTAGTCAACGTTTTATTTTAATTATAGCGTTTCACGATAGGAGCTACAGCTGGATAATGGAATATCAACTCAGAAATTTATAGTCATTGGTTTTTTTGCTTTAATCGTACTAAATTCTACTAATTGCAGTATCAGATTAAACTCAGCGCGGCTCTAACAACAAAATGATTCTACCAAGCTAGATGTTTTTTGAACGTTTTCTGCGAACTCTAAATGAGTGTAGGCTAGAGTAAGTAAGATTAAGAGTAACAGAATGCCAATATTGCTGGTTAATATACATCTTGCGAGATAGTTGTATACTATCACACTAGAATAGTTATTTTTTCAGATCCAAGTTCAATCTTTCTGAAAAAATTGAAGTGCGTAGATAACGCATTTAGGATTTGAAAAATGTTAACTGTGCTCACTTACTTTTCAGTTTTTATCTCACTTTTTATCAAGATTTACTATGGCGTAAGGATCAGAATATTAAACTAATCAAAATTAGTTTGTAACGGTTTCCTAAAATTGAGACCGAGAAAATTTGTCTTTTTTAATAGAATAACCCTTTATGATCAAAAATTTGCAAAAAAAATGTATATAACCATTTATTTTCAAGTGATGTTGTGACTATTTTAGTGTTAGACGACACAAACAGGAGTCCTAACAGAAAGAGCTATACCATTTCGAAACTGAACAGGACTCATTCGGGGCTGTATAGGTGCAGTGCCAAAAATACTGTCGGGCGAAGCACAGAAGAAATTGATCTAACAGTGCAGCGTAAGTTCTATGTTATCGTTTTTTCGGAGGTAAAAAGAATAGAAATAATTTGTGAAAAGTAATTTTAAAAAGTGATGTAAAATATAATGTGATGAACATATTTGTCCAATGTGTGAAATCTTTCTTCTATCCATTAAAAGACAACGAGCTATTGGTACCGAATTCTCTATCAATATGGCAAGATACAAGATGTTTGTCGTGTGTTTACTACCCGGGCCTAGGATTTTCCCCAAAAATAACGGGGAAAAGAGTGTAAAAATTAAAAAAAAAATACACTCCTATTTCTCTGCTTAATTAACGGTGGAAGAGTGGTTTTATAAGAGTGTAAGAAATAATAAGAGTGTAATTTTAAAAAAATAAAGGTGGAAGGAGGCAGTGAGGATCGCTCCCCGCCCTTCCCTATGTCCAACATGTCCACCTTCGCCTTTTGTATTAACCATTTCGCCAACTGCTACAAAAATTTAACGTTTCATTTTGATTATAATGGTAATTCTATAAGAGTGTAATTTTTGTCAGTCCACCCTAAATTACACTCTTTGCAAAGAGTGTAAATAAAAAGAGTGGAGAAAAGAATGTAAATATCGTGTAATTTTTTAAAATTACACTCCTTACACTCTTTTCCCCAATAAATAGGAGTTGAATTTGCATTACACCCTAATCCAAGCTAATTAGGGGTGGATTAAGGGTGAAACCTCGGCCCGGGTAACATTATACTTTGGAAAAATGCAAAGAATAAACTCTACGCATTAACTTTGTCTAACTTTTACTTTAAAAGATGCAGGAAAAAATCGAAGTGTCAACTTATATAAAGTGAATTAACTTTTCATTTAAAAGATGCAAGGGAAATGAGGTTTTAAAATTACAAACTGATTTCGTTGTTTATGCAGACGTTCCAATCATTAAAAAGCTTAATCCCCAAGTAATTGACGAGGGACAAGCCCTGCGTGTAAGATGTGACGTGGAGAGTGAACCCCCTGCCAAAATCAGCTGGTTCTCCCCAGACAGGAGGCTAATCAAGACTGGACAGCATCTGGTGATGGAGAAAATGTCCCAATCAGATGCGGGTTCCTACCTGTGCAAAGCCCAGAACACTTTCTACAATGATATTCCCCAAATCGCCTCTATGGAAGTGAAAGTATTTGTTAGATGTAAGTTGTCTCCCTCTCTCTCTCTCTCTCTATTCTAAAAACTGGGGCATTTTGCTTCTCTGTGAATAATTTTTTTCAACATCTTCTGTCAACAATCTAATGCGCATTTTTGCCTTGGTGGTATTTTCTAGAACCTAATAAGGGGTGGGACTAGCAATTACAATACATGCACTTCTTAATTATAAGTGCCCATATACCAGGAAAAAGGAAACAGTTCCAAATGAATTGAGTTTCCGTCCTGGTTTTTAGCGTGGTCGAACGACAATTAATCAAAAAATATTTTTGTATCTCATAATGGTAGTCAAAATCTAAATGTTATATTATTTCTCAGTGAACTAGGCTATTTATATATAGATGGATGGATTTCATAAGGGCGCTTGTATTGAATATGCAAGAAATAAAAACTTAGGCAAAGAAAACCTTAGCCAAAACTTTTGCATGAGAAAATCCAGTTTTTTTTTGTTTTAGAGAGGAGTCAAATTTGCCTGGACAAAAGGCGCCTTTAGCATCGAACTCTTTCCCTCGTTACACAATTTTGGAAAAAGGAAAAAATAAAATAAACAATTTAAGTTTCTCCAGAACGAAATTTGAAGCAATTGTAATTACACGCGTGTCTTTTTTATGCAAAATTGTCACGTGACCGTTTTTGCGCGTTTGATCTTGAACTTTCTTTGATTTCTTCAGTGACTTTTTCACGCTTGAGTTCTTCCTTTTTCAGTGGTCTAAGTTGCTCTTTCTGAAATAAAGTTTGTTGCTAATATAAAAGTGATTGTGAGCAAAGATAATCAACGCCTTTGTAGTTTAGTGGTTAAGAAGTTTGACTGGTATCCTGGAGGTCTGGGTTTGAAACCCCTATGAGGTCGGTGGTTTTTTCGCACCCATAAAACGTTTTCAGTTACATCCTTCTAAATTAAATTGCCCCCGCCTGCAATTCGAGAACAATTCATTTGACGTTAGTCGGTTTATGTTTTATTTATGAATCTGCACCGACAAAAAAGATTTTAGGTAAAAAGCAACTCAAGCAAAACTATATCATTATTACTTAACTCTTTTCCATTATAGCCCCCCTGCCCCGTGAAATACTATCCCCCAAATGGCATATTCACCATTATGGGGGGCTATAGATTGTCTGTCTGACCACTGAGCTGAGGGGGCTATAAAGGGAAATACACATTGCTTCTCTTTCAGTTTGTTAGTAAAGTTTATTTAGAAAGCACTACTCATTTGAATGTCTATGTGTTTGTTTCAGTTCCACCGCAATACCTCCCGTGCAGTCCCAAGAACCTGGAAGGAATCTTCTCGTCCCTGCCTGGAGAAAGTGCCAAACTATGCTGTCAATTCATCCTATACCCAACCAATCAGGTAACGCCACCTGTAACCTAATATTTTCACCTGTTTTTGCAATTTACATGCTCACTGCGTTCATGTGTAAATTAATACCAAAGATATTTTTGACCTATCAGAGAATATACATATTGGTCGAGTCCAATGCATCGATCGATCTGGTCAAAATGTGCAATGTTACTAAATTAAAAATTGCTAATCGTATTATTAATAGCCGCCCTCATCTTCTCAGCCGGCTATTATAGCGCTCCTATTTTTTTTACGTTTCAAAGAATTTGAATTGTATTGGGGCGCTGTCTTTTTTTACGACTCGAAGAGGAGTAATGGACAAGTCCTTGTTTTTTAATCAATTTTATTGGAGTGATTTTTGAAGCGGGAAATGAAGCGCGTGAAAAAATTTGGAGTGATTTTGGCGCTGAACAAAAGTGAAGAGCGGAGCGAAAAGCGAGTGGTTTTTGTTCATACCGCTGTTTTTGAGAGAGCGAGAAATTGATGTGTGAAAAAATTTTCTCTAAGCGAGCGAAATTTTTTTGTTCACGTGCGGCATTTTAAAGCAGTTTTTTTCATTTATTTTGGTTGAGAGGTTTGGTTATGATTTTGTTTTAATTTTAGGCTAGTTTCGGTAGTGGTTTGAAGGTTTCTGGAAATTCATATGAGTTTTATGATAATTCGGAGGTTTTTAATGTATTTTGCTGATTTTCGGGCTAATTTTTGCGTTTTTTGACGATTATTTTGTCTTACTGGCTCAAATGGGTATTGAAGAAACCTCTTCTACTTGAGCAATTTTATGATAATAATTGGTTACAGTTTTGTGGGTAAGAATCTTTTTTTTGTTGAGAAATAGGACAAAAAAATGGCGAAAATTGGAACTATTTTTCTTAATTTTTTGCAGTTTTTCGTTTTTTTTCTGTTTAGCTAAGTTTCTATGCCTATTATGACTTGCCTATTGTTTTGCGAGCATGTGGATACCCAATTGGTTGAAGGGAATTTTTCTTTGGATTTATATGTTTTTGAAATATTAAAAAATTTAGTAACTTTTTTCCAGTTTTTCAGTGAAAGTAGTTTTTGAGAGCTTTTTTTCATAATTTCAGCCTAAAGTATTGTTTTTAAAAATTCACATGAGTGGTTTTCGTAAGTACTAGTGGTTTTGATGACGTTTTTTTTGGCAGAGATAGTTTTTCCGGGATCTCAATTTATAACAAAATTTGATCAGATTTTTTATCATACTTTAACAGATATGATTTTATTGTTTTTACTTTTTTTCATGACTTTGTTTCAAGATAATCATAAATTAGTGAAGGCACGTTTTGTTCGATGAGTAGTTGGATGGCGTTTAAATGAATTTTCACTTCGAGTCGTTTCCGGAATTCTTCCGGCTATGTTTTATTTAAGAACTGTTCACACATTTTCATGATTTTTTAAGTCAAATTGGAGTAGTGATTTTGGTCACGCCGAAACAGGAAATGGAGCGAAAAAGCGAGGGGTTTTGCGACGTGAATTTTTTTGCTCTAATTTTAAAGTAGATTGAGAAAACGGTGTTTGAACAAAAATTCGGTTTCTCGGTAGTGGTTTTTTGTTCACATGCGGCAATTTCACTCTGATTTTTACTGTTTTTTCGATTTTTCGAATCGGATTTTTTTCTAAATGCTTTTCCCAATCCATTCACAGCCATTCTAGGCCTAGTTTTTTGTTTGAATTAAATTTTTATTTGGCGCTAGTGGTTTTTTGTGTTCACATGCTGCATTTTGACATTGATTTTCTGTTTTTTTTTTTATTTTTTATCTGATTTTTTTCAAAGTATTTTCTCAATCAATTCATAGTCCATTCTAGGTCGTTTTTCTTGTTTAGTCAATGAAAATTCTTTGAATTGTAAGTCAGGACTTGTCCTGCTATGTTTTTTTACTTCGTCGAACTTTTTTTCGCTTTACCATTTTGCCGCTTCTTCGACATTTTGCGTGAAATGTTTTTGACTTCTCTAGGCTAGTTTCTCTCTTCTCTCATTCTGCTAAAAGTGAATTTGAACAGCAGTTGCTCAGCAAAGCAATTCAAAATGAATGGAGTCAGTATAAAAAATTGTAGTCAGAAATAGAAACGGGATAAAAACCCATAAAGCCCAATTTTAGATGCCCGCTATTTGAACGTCATTCCTATAAGTCTTAGTTACTATCTCTTATGCTTATTGTCATTGATAGTAGCCCCTGTAGCGTCTCGCTAAGAAACAGAAGTATGTTCAACTACGAAATGACATCAAAATAAATTGGACTTTAAAATTGTTTTTTTTTACAAAAATCTTTTTTTCAATATCTTCTATTCTTTCAATCCCAATCATGCTTATTGGAATCAACGGCGGCTATTTTCCGGCAATCTGCCGGGTATGTTCAAACTTTTTTGAAAAATAAAATTTGGCAGAAAAAATTGAGAAATTGAAAAAGAAAACAAATTAAACATTTTGTCGTATCTGTCATCGATTTGAAACAATGAAGTATCTTAATTTATCAGATGGACAAAAAACGTTTTATTTTCACACCAACAGACTTGTTACATAAAGATCGTCGCATATAAAACTTTTTGTTCATATCTTTGATCATTGTTCAGCCCGAAAGAGTGCAGTGGTTTCGGAACACTCGTGAAAATAGTGACGAGATCACGCAGCTGAAGGTCAGGACAACAAAGGTCACGGACGATTCCTCCGAGTACCAGGTCAAACTGAGATCGGAACTTACCATCTCAAACGTTGTTGAGAACAACTTCACCGACTACTTCTGTGCAGTTAAAAACGACAAGGGAGAACAATTCAAAAAGATCAGACTCAATCAATTACGTATGTTCAACTTGTTTTGTTTTTATCTCTCCTGTCGAGAAATAACGAAAACAAAATCGCACAAAAAGTTTAAGCGAATGTTGAAACAGCATGTGCTTCTCTAGCATTTTAAATTTGTACCAGTCGAAAGAAACAATAGCTACTTCACACGTTATTTTATGCCTGGCAGAAAACGGAACCTAAAATCTTGATTTGAAATATTGTACTAGAAAAAGGGAATGTAAATTTTAGTTTCGATTTTAAAACTACTTTAACCAGCTGGTTATATAAGTAATTAACTAGTCCAAAAAATTATTTGCAAACAACTACCTTATTAGGTGAATGCGGCCGTCATGACCAAAGATTGGTTTTTGTTGAAGATAAATTAAATTGGTGAAATATTGACTGAAAGTTAATTGTGGAAAATGTGTGCATCAGAACTTTTGTTCATAAACGGAAGAAATTGGCGGATGTCTGCTAACCAGCAGCGGCTACTTGAATCAACAAATCAATTCTGGTTTGTGTTCAAATTGAATTGATATGTATACAACAATGGCCATGATGACAAAACCAATATTTTGTTTCGAATGTACAGATTTGGTCTATTTATCAGAAAAAGGGCAATTCGTGAAGTAATAAAACAGTTGATTTTTGTTAAACTTTTCAAGGAACCCCTCCGGCACCTACGATCCAGGACGTGAAGGCAGAGTCGAATGCCTTGCGTGTAAGCTGGAGCCCTGTGTCCTACATGACTTCCAGTGACAGCTGGTACGAGGTCGGATACAAACCAGTTGGCAAGAAAGATTACCAGGTTAGGGTTATAATCATCGCCGATCTTTTCCGTTGTGCTCCCAGCTTAGTGGGTGCATTTTATTTCCACCACCCGAAATGTGTCATATTTTTACAGAATTATTGCTATGTAATGACAGGTCCTCTGTAACTGGGTGTATATAAAGTACTGTGGTGGGGAACGGAAAAATTTTCTCAAATGGTCTTTAGATTATTTCTGACTATACCCTAGTCGAGGCCGGATGATTATCTTGTAGGAATCTGCCAAATAACCACTACAAGATAATCATCCATTCTCCACTAGGGTGTATAGCAGATTTTGTGCTGAAATAGCGCGCCAGCATTAAAGTGGAATTAATGACTCCTCCTCTGTCCATAAATTTTATATTAACTGGTTTTAGTCGATCGAACCTAACTTAATGTGATAATCTTTTTTCAGACGAAGAAGGCAGGCAACAACAACGAACTTGTCATTACATCTCTGAAATCTAAGCAGAAGTATGACGTATCCGTCAAGGCGTGCAATTCAGTTGGCTGCAGTGAGTTCCCACCGCCCAAACAAGGCGTAGCAGATCGGGCAAGTGGTAGCGGGGGAGGTGGTTCGAGTCCCGGTGGGGACTCCTCGGTAGCAGGGAGTAACAATGTTCCGCTCAGGACTATGGTGATTGTGCCGTTGGTCGTGTTCGGATTGGTGCTACTAATCTCCCTGCTAATAGTCATCTGTAGGAGGAATCGAGATCAAAGGCGCAATGCCGCCCTCAAAAAAGGTCAGTCTTAAAGCACCCACATATAGCTCTCACAATTTAATTGACTTGTTCATTTTTTACCTTCATGTCCCAGTGAACGGAAACTTTCTTGACAGATCTTGATAAGATACATTTTTCTTGATAACCAAGTGGATTTTTAAAGATGGTATGCATGTATTGCCGTTTTTTATCATAATAAATTGACCACAATCTTACCCATATAAATCAAATTTCGTTTCTTTGCAATTATATTTCTTCGGCTAGATCTTTTCCCCTCCAGTAACTTAATTGAAATTCCCCCCTTTTTGATGTATGAGCATCCAATGTGAGATGTTGAAATTTGCGTCACTTATTATCTCATTATGGAAATGCCCGTTTTGTTAACTTTTTTTGTGTTGCCCAACTGTAACATCGCTCTTCAGAAAATTGAAGTCATCCATTCTTATCTCATTCTTTCCTATTAAGTTTTATTTAAAAAGTACAGGAATAATAATTTTGAATTCCTAAGACATAATAATTAAACCGACGATTTAAAATTCGGCTACCAGGAACTGTTTTCTTGAATCTCTTCTGATTAAAATATTCAAATTTTAATATAAAAGCTTATACATGTAATTTGATAAGTGTAACAGGCATTAAAATGTTCTGAATTACGTCTGAAATTGAATGTATTTATGTATCTGGGTTGAAATGTATAATATTTTCCCCTCCTTTTTGAAGCAATGGGGGGGGGGGGGGCTTAAGTGGGGCTGCTCTCGTAGCTGAGATGTGAAAACAGTTCTTATATCCGACTTGTGTTTTGTGACAGAAGTTAAATTGTGTAATTACTTACATACCTATTGACAAGTAAGATACTGTGCTTTCTATACTACTAATGATAAACAACAACAACTGGCAGCGGCAGCAGTGTATTTGATGTGGCATTCTGATCTGTTTGATGCTTGTGATGGCGATGATGATAAGCTGCAACGTGTGTGTTGATTGGTTAAACCATCCCTATGTCTATATATTTTCCCTCTTAACCGCCGACTGTTGTCTCCCTGTTTTAATCATTCAATGTTCAATGATTCTTTTGCCTTTTTCCCAGAACTAGTTTGGAGTTGCAACGCTTGTATTTCACCCAAATTTGTGTGTAAAATGCTCCAATGTTTTAAATCTCTCTTGACGCCCATCGTTCCATTTCAAACTATGTGTCCAAACAAAGAAATATGTGTCCTGCATGCCTACTTTCTGATCAGAATATTAAGCGCTCCAAATAATTCAGCATTTCCTCTCCCTAAGATTAATAATGCCTCTAAGAGTGTAGTTTTCAATAAAAATGAGTTTATTTGAGTTTTTCTAGGTCTGCAGATGGTTTAATGGCTAAATTTAAGCAACACTAAAACGTCGTTGAACGCAATAATTCACGAATTTTAGCTGCTTCTGAGTAATTTTTCTTTTTTTTAAAGTTTTTTTTTCACAATTGTTGTTCTTTTTTTGGCTCTGTGTGTCTCCTATGTGTACAGCAAGGGTAAGGTAGGTTTCGATAGCTTGTATGTTGATTGTTTAGAAGAGTTTGACACAAGCTAGCTAGTTTTGAAGACATTACCGTTAAAAAAACATATTATTAATGAATCTTGTATTTTGGGGAAAATTTTTGTCATTTTCCTGTTTGCTTACTTTAAGCAGCTAATAATTTTTTGTTCATTTCTATTTTTTGTCAATAAGAATTTCTGTTTGCTGCAATGTTAATTATTCCTGTGCCCACGTTCTTGTAATAATAAAAAATTAGTTTTCGTTATCTTATCACTAAAAGAGGCCATACTTTTATTGCTAATTTTTTAATATGTTTCTCTAATGTCGTATTTTTATGCCGGTTCTTAGTGTTAAATTATTCTGCTGACCACCCCAAAGTTTTACTGATCCGTTTTTGGACTGTGTTTCGAGATTTTTCCTGTTATTTTTCTAGAAAATATTCTCACGTTTTTTTTTATTTCTGAAGTCAAATTGGAGAGTGATTTTGACCAAGCCAAAGCAGGAGTTTTCACTGTGTGATTTTCTTCGCTCTGAAAATTAATTTTCTCGACAGTGGTATTTTTGTTTACGTTCGGTTATTTGACTTTGCTTTTCACTCTTTTGAATTTTTTGATCAGGTTTTTTTTTAATTGCACTTGAACGAAGTTCGTAGCAATTATTTCTATATGTTCTTCAAAGTCAATTTTTAACCACTTTATTGTCTGTTTTGATTTTTTTTTCAGGAGAATAATGTAATGATAATGCAGGACATGTCCTGATATGTTTGTTTATTTTACACTGTCCGAATGAGTTTTTAGGTCTATCCTCTCGAAAAAAAATTCTCTTCAATTTTTTAAGCTAAATTGAGAATGTAAAAATCAAAATTCAGTAGAGGTAATCCATTATAGATAATTCTTAGACTGCACTGTTTTTGTTTAATGTTGGTGATCAAAATTTGATATGAAGACTGGGATAGAATTCGAAATAAGAATCTCGCTTTTTCAGTAGTTATTTTCTGTAGTCAATTTCGCGGATTTGTCGGGCAGTCTGGAGGCTCTATTTAGTTTTGTCTGATCAGTTATTTTAATGCTAAGTGATTGCGCTATAACATTTCGAGCATTTGGTCATTTTAATGGCGTTTTTTCCGGTTTATTCTATAATCAGATTTTACAATTTTTGCCTGCGTTGTTTCTGGTAATTCCTTTGGTAAATCGAACCCATCAGATACGAAGACTGTCCCTGCATTGTAACACGATTTGTAGCAAAGTAACTTCTCTAAAGATCATTTAGCGGAGCAATTTTGTCACTTTAGGCCTTCTATCACAGACTTCTATGACTTTTTCTGGTTGCATCAGATCCACATCTGTCTATTTAACATGGGTTGTTTCTGAGTGACCTATTCACGAATGATGACCTTTTGACTTGTGCGTGATCTAAGTAAGTCCCTTTAATTAATTCAGAATTTTAAGAAAAAAGAAAACTTTCTCTTTTTACGTTTTTTTTTTCAGTTTAACAAGCCAATTTAAAATTGTGATGAATCTAATTTCCGGTGTACACTATTAATTATGATGAGAGTAAACAACTCCAGTATGGTTTATGGATTTATGAAAACTGAAACTACCTGTTTTTGCTACTGAGAATCGATGTTATCCCGAGCGAACTCTATCAGCTAGGAATCTAACCCCCTACCCCCCCGTAGTTTGAGACCAGTTTGTCCCATCTGTTTGTAGTTTCAGCAGTCTGTTTGCCGCGTTTCCTGATGGCTCTCTTTCATTCTTCAAATGTTTATTTGATTTTCCACTAGATAATCAACTGTCAAAAAGCTAACTAAATGAAACTTTTTTCTTGTTTGTTGGAAACTGCTAGATTTTATCTGGCAATAATTTTTTTCAACCGAAAGCCACAATTTTAGACGGCGAAACATCGAATGAGTTGAAATTATTAGTAAAAAATGTAATCTGTCGCAAACTAAGAAAATTGTACATCAATCTAATGCGTTTCGTACAAAGTTGCATGTGAACTTATTGTGATAGCTTCTTTATTATTTTCCACAGACAAAAACACGTCCCGTGACAATTACGGGCATATTCCTGTGCCCACCAACTCTGTTAATGGGCGCTGTGGGCTCGGGGTAGGGGCTATCCCGGGTGTCCCTGTTGTTATGGGGGTCGGGTCAGTCTCAAAATCCCCGCAGCTGGCCAAAGCTCCCCATCAAGGGGTGCATATTTGGGGTAACACTTCGACGTTACCCCCCACTTCGCTTTCGTCGGGATTTTCACCCCGCCTTGGGTCTGCGCACCCTCATTCGTCCGCTTTGCAGTACAATAGTCATGTTGTACCTACTTTGCGATTGGCACATAACTCTACTAATGGAAGTTTGCCCAAAGGTAAGAAAGAA
Source organism: Convolutriloba macropyga (assembly GCF_964194025.1). Taxonomy (NCBI): domain Eukaryota; kingdom Metazoa; phylum Xenacoelomorpha; order Acoela; family Convolutidae; genus Convolutriloba; species Convolutriloba macropyga. Next base: position 25,518,121 of record NC_134473.1, read on the forward strand.
ACATAAGTGCAATTGGTTAAAAAGGCCCAAAATTTAGATTAATTATAAAATGCAATTCTGACTTTCATTACTTGCAAGGCTTTATTCAACTAATTTGTCCACCAAATCGACAAAATTAATTCTTGAAATACCGAAACTGAATTCGAATGCTCATCAGAGTTTCGCGATTTCGGTTTTAACTCACAAAATTAAGACAATTTCTGAAAGATGGAAAGCAGCTTTGCATAGTTTAACTTCTAGGATTTTATTTTTTGTTAAAACTAGTTTATTTGGCTGTATTGGCATTTTTGAATTCATTATTAGTTATAACTAGCATATAATATATCATCCACAGTTTTAGAGACACAACGTTGATGTAATTGATGAGAAAATTATTGAAGTTTTTTTCAAAAAAAAGTTAAGTTGCTGAAGAGCGGCAAGTTGACATTTCGCAACCATCGACTGATAATGGTAAAGTTAAGCGACCCCCCCCCCCTCCTCTCCAGCGTTTACTATTTGACGTACATATTAAAAGGTGGACTCATTGTTTTTGACCCATAATAAAATTTGTGTAAGGGGAGGGGGGGGGGGTTGGGGATGGCATTAGTATTTCATTGAAATTGAACTCAATGCTCAATTATGTATTTTAAGCATTGTTGGTAAAGTAGTTTTTGAAGCGAAATTGGAACAGTGACATGTATAATCTTCCTTCTTTTGGTTGCGAAATGTCTATGTTGATTGAAACGTTATGTCGCCGTGAAGTAAAAAGCTGACTAGTTTTTAGCTTAAATTAAATTGACAGATGCGCTCGCTACAAATCAACTATCGGAACCTTCAGTGCGGTTAATTACGGACCCATATTTCCGACCACAAGCATCTCGGTTCTTGAACCCAAACTCTCAAATGGGCAAACAATATCACCCTAACATTGTAAATGTCGCAACACCAAACCATCCACAGTTCCGAGGTCCGGGTGCTTTCGGAACCCAATTGAGGCCTGTGAAGTTTAGTTATGATGCGACCTCGCGATTGTCAAGCTCTGAAGCTAGAATGAGGTCATTGTTCCTGGCGTCTAGAATGTACAACTCTACGGGCGTTGTTTTCTACAACAAAAACGCATATTTGTCGCCGGAACACAAACCAATTGAGAACCAAAACGACAAAACTGTGTTACAGAACGACGAAAAAGACTTGGGCGACTTAGCACAACAACAACATCAACAACAAGATTGCAGTTCGGAGCATTCAAGACAAACTTCAGACGATAATTACTAAAAACGTGGCCCAGACATCCCCCTTCCCCCTACCACGATTGAAGTTGTAAAATCTCTTTGACTATAACTTAAGTTCCTGCTCATTTCATCTTGATTGCTTTTCAATTGATTGTCTATCTTTGCTTTTTCGCAGCTTTGTAACTAAATCTATTTTTCATACATTTCATTACTACTTGTAGCTTCGGTAAATAATATGAACACATAATCAGACTCAATAAATGTGAAGAAATTGGAATAATTAATCATGCTATATTTATAACTTCAAAATGATTTCATAACTTAAATCACGACCTGTTTCTATTTCGTTCAGTTTTGCTTGAAATCTTTCGCCTTGCTCAATCTCCATTTCTGTTCGTAACTTCTCGCGAGCTTTATTGGGGTATGAAAAAAATACGTCCACTCGATTAGCCCAATTTTATTAGCGGATGACTTCAAAAATTTATTTAAAATTTTGTGTTTTGTAATGGTTATCAAGATTTTGAACAGCCTAGTATACAAAATTTGAAATGAGAATTATTTGATCGAGTTTTTATTTCGTTTCATGTCCCCTATTTGGTTATATCACAATCAAATTGAACAAAAATTTCGAAGCACTTTAAAATTGTCTATTTAATCTTATCTTTGATTTATTTAGTTGGTAAATCACAATATTAACAGTTAAAATTTATTTTTAACGGATCATTTATTTTTGTTTTAGGACAAAAATTTGCAGGCATATAATTTTGTTTAAAAATATAACTTGATAATCCAATTGCAGAACTGTATATTTTTCATTTTAGATATTAGCGTTATCAGACTATTGCACAATTTTTGAAATTAGTTTTCAAATATGATCGAAGAAAAATTTTGATTATCATCTTAGGATTGAAAAATTTGAATCAGAAATGAACAAATTCATTGCGGAAAAATTGAAATGACTCAAACTGATCCACATAGACAACCAACTGAATGATAAATTGCAATTTGGGAGTTGATTAGTTAAGTTTATTAGTTTTGTTTGTTTTTATTTACAGGCATTGCAGCTCATCCTGAAGAATTAGAAGTGCTGAAACAGAATCAGGTCAACAGTTTGCCACCTCCCCCGGGGCCGCCAATATTAAACAACAATGGAATAAACAACAGCAACAACCTCAACATAAACACGCTATCTTCTATCATCAGTAACACAAGTAACGACTTAGACCAGAATAACCCTAAACTGGATGGAACATACGTCGACTATTCATTAGGTAGGTCGCGAGTGTTTGATTTGGAAAATTCTTAGATATTTCGGTGTCTTCACGAGCAGTGACATGATAAGAATGTGCAACACAACAGTGACAAAACTTGTAGAAAATATATTACATTTATTGTCAAATGTCGTGCCTATATATCATATAAGTTATACCTAATTTGTTTCTATAGTTTAGCGGGTGACCCTAGTGAAGTCGCTGAGAAAATCTGGTCTTAATAGGGAACAGCGTAGCCAGAATTTTGAAGTAGCCAGGCTTATGCGGAATTACGCAACCTTGCTTGAAACACGCACTTTGAAAAATTTTCAAAAGCCGGAAGTTTCCAGCGTTTTAAAACCTAGTATTGTAAGATTTGGATGACTGGTTTTAAGCTTGCATGTGCGGATTTCCTTAACTGCCCCGGGGCTAGATGATGCTCATAGTTGTTATCTAGAAACGCCCAACAGCAAAAGTGCCAGGTCTCTGCAGTTGCAGATTCTAGAGTTCTAGATTTTCCTATATACCATGCCATATTTCAATAACTGCAAATAACATGTTTCAAACAAGTTTACATGATTCTGATAAAGTCAGTTTACAATTCTGTCATAAATCTCGAACTACTACGCTGATCTCGATGGGAGACCAGGTTTTCTCAGTGACCTCATTTGAGTCGCGTAACCCCTACAACCGGTCAAGTGAGCCAAATCATAGGATCCATTAATACATTTCCCCGCTTCATCCAAATCAGTCGATTGAAAGCAAGCAAATGAATGGTCACTCACGCGGGTGTAATGCTACAAAATTTAATTCTTTCTTTTTAATAGCCGCCCTCATCTTCTCAGCCGGCTATTATAGCGCTCCTATTTTTTTTACTTGGTCGAATAAAAAAATGTTTCGCTTTACCTCATTTTGCCGCTTTTTCAACATTTTGCGTGATATCTTTTTGACTTCTCTAGGCTAGTTTCTCTCTTCTCTCATTCTGCTAAAAGTGATTTTGAACATCAGTTGCTTAGCAAAGCAATTCAAAATGAACAGAGTCAGTATAAAAATTGAAGTCAGAAATAGAAACGGGATAAAAACCCATAAAGCCCAATTTTAGATGCCCGCTATTTGAGCGTCGTTCCTATAAGTATTAGTTACCATCTCTAATGCTCATTGGTATTGGTAGTAGCCTCTGTAGCCTCTCTCTAAGAAACAGAAGTATGTTCAACTACGAAATGCCATCAAAATAAATCGGACTTAAAAAATGTTTTTGTACAAAAATCTTTTTTTTTTCAATATCTTCTGTTCTTTCAATCCCAATCATACTTATTGGAATCAACGGCGGCTATTTTCCGGCAATCTGCCGGGTATGTTTACTTTTTAATTACTTTCGAACAAAGTTATTGCGTGTCTTTTTATGCTAAATTGTCGCTTGACCGTTTTCTAATAGAATATTCTTTTGATGTCACTTCCCGATTGGTTTTTCACGCTTGACTTATTAAATTTTGCGTGATTTAAGTTGCTCTTGTTCAGAAATTAGGACTGTTACTAAAATAAAAGTGGATGTAAGATAGGAAAGCACAAGAGCCTGAGTAGTATAAACAGCTGACAGGAACTTCAACGAGGGAGGAAGGGGGGGCATTTTCTGCAAATCGAATTTATTTTGCAGTTCTACAACGGGGTGGGACATGATCTTATGAGCCGGAAATTCATATTTCCAAAAATTTTCGGAAATTGTTTCTGTGGTTATGGGAGTCCAAATAAAACAATTTGGGCGGATAAATAAATTTTTCAATTTTTTGCCCAATCAGCACATTGAAAAAAACATTGAAGAAAACGGACGCAACTCGAAGGGACAAGTGGGACATTTAAAGCAAATTCCAACAATTTCAAACCCCCCCCCCCCACCCCAACTTATAATCTCTCAATCTGCGGCAATTGTCCCCCCCCCCCCCCGGTTGAGACCTTAGACCTTGTCAGTTGTCTGTACTATTAGCCTGATATTATTCAAATTGCAATGAATTATATTTGCGATGTTTTAGGACCTCCTGGGTCAACATCGTACCAAATGCTGTCTCCGAAACATCCCAACATTACATCAGCTACACAGCAACCCTCTTTGGTTTCCATGGGAACAATGAGCGGGGGCACTTTGGGAGGTCCAGATCGACCTCCAATTAGCAGTCACCAATTGCATCCACAGCAACCTGGAATGCCTCCTCCGGCATCCGTCATCAATATGTCCGGTTCCTTAGACAAAGCATCCTTCAATCGGTTACGAGGTCAGTGTGTTATATATTTCCTTCTATCTTATAGAGTGACGTCACATTTTTTGTTCAGTAAAATGACTTCTACTATTGCTTAAATTCTTATAACTCATATTTTTCAAATGTTCGCCTGTTGTTTCAACATTTTTGGGGCAAACTAGTTTTTCATGGAAAAGCCAAATTCGAGTATTCGGTAAATGTTACGTCAGTTATTTTGCATTCCGTAGTCTCATAGAACCCAGATATCGCCAAGTGTCCATTTAATTGTTCAAATATTTCCATTTGATAAGCAGTGCATCATAGATTGGCAAGTGACAGATTTTTTGGGAATAGAATTGATATGCGTTAGTGTATCTTTTGACTCTCTTGCTAGATTGGTTCAGCCACCTGACACTGACTGTGAACTGGGATTGGGATTTGGTCATTCAGACTATATCTCCGAATAGATCTCGAACCAGATCTGAAGGTCACGTTGAGACAAACTCACTTTAGATCATCAATTAGAGTAATTTAAACTCACAGAGTTAGAGTAGCTACCCCGAAACATGATAAAGAACTATAAGGATAATGCAAAATGGAAACTTGTAATTATTTTTGCTAATCCATCACATGCTGTAGTATCACATATTTACTTACGGTTCGTTTAATTATTAAGTACTTGGCGGTGATTATCAGAGAACATTTTTTTTCCAAATCTCAGCTAGCTGATCACATTTCTTGTGAATAAATAGTTTAACCATTACTGACGGCTTTTCAGAATTCTATTCCCACTATAGCAAAATCTAGGAAACAATTACGCGCATTCTCAGCTTGAAAAACCCCTCATTAAATCATTTCGTAGTTTAGAACATCATGAAGACCATTTTAAAAGTCAATTTTGTGCTTTTGTAGGTGAGCCTGAGGGCAAAGAGCGTGTTAGGTTCGCAGATGCGGACGGGAACACTCTCTACCCCGGGGATGTGGAGCCACACGCACCCCCAGTTCACCATCACACGCTAACAAATGGCAAACTACCCCACCAGAACGGGGGTCCCAACTACAATCCAGGAAGTCATCGATACAGCACCCTCCCCAACAAACTATCTCCGCCGGGTAGCAACGTTATACCAGTGGCAAGCACTTCTCATAGCCCACCGATTGTGGTCAATCTACATCCGGGAGGTCTGCCCCCATCCGGTCAACAAATTCCAGTCTCATCCATACCTACTTCAGAATCCGCGCAAGAGCATATCTATTCCACGACTTCCAGAGTTAAGCCGGCACCTTTGCCCCGAGCGCCCAGCACAAATCTTAGCCAATCACAGTTAAGCAACAGCAGCACTAGCTCAGTGGGGAGTAAGTCGCCGCCACCACCGACTTTACCCCCGGCTGCAGCCAACGGACCCATCCTGAAGAAGGGTCCAACAAATGCAGCCCGAAACTTGAGTGAAGCTATCAACCCTCCTGTATCTATAGAGGGCGATCATAAAACATTGACTCTCAAATGCCCAAGTGGCTATTCCATTACATCTGTGTAAAATCACGTGAACAAATTAAAACCACGTGACCTAAGTTGACTGACAAGCAATCAAAGTTGTGTTCGAAAACAAAATTGACAACATACTTTAGCAAAGCGAGCAACGGAGCTAATTGAAAACGTGCAAAAATTACAAACTACGATAAGAAATGATAAAAAGAATGGCAATGTTTGAGTAAAAATTGGAAAGACTATACATTGTGAGCTGCCAAATGTGAATTGACCAAAATGACTACCAATGATCTATGTAGCTAGATGCAATACAACAAACCAAAGTGCAGGTTTACAAGCGCGTAATTGAGAATTGTTGCAATTTTTAATTTAGATGTTTGTTATATTTAATTTACTTATTTATGCCAACACACATCTCGATCCTGGAGGTTTAGATTGCGGCGGCATTAGTTGCTATGTTTATCAGTTCGTTCTTCTTATTTGAAATGTTCTCATATGATTTGTTCAATCCAGATTTCCAATTCGGCTAATTCAAATATTTTCTATACCTGAACAGTTTGTAATTTTTCAGTGAAATTAAAGTATTTACAGTCAATTGTTTTTTTTACAAAGCCACATTAAATCGAGTGCATGCGCATCAACATGCTCCGTTGCAATTCGATGCTTCCCTTGTTTAGCTAAATACAACCTACTTTTTCCTGAATATTTCAAATATGAGCTCTGACAATTATCAACAAAGCATTATTCGTTCACATCGTCGCTTCATCTCAAAATCAACTGTTGAAAGCAAACATAGAATTATATGCGGTTAATCTCATAAGGTTGCAACGGTGAACAGACGAAACAGTCCCGGACAAAACAGACCCGAATAGCAAAATATTCCCAGACATAACAGTCCCAGCCAAAATAGTCCCTACTAAACATAGTGTTAAATATATGCACACCAATTAACAAAGGAACCACTTAAGTTATATCATTGTACTTCATTGAACAAATATTAAGCTGATTACAACTTAGTTTTAGCCCAATTATGTATTTTGAAACAAGTTTTTGGTGAAATCCTCGTTCAAATCAATTAAAAACAAAACATTGAGATATGTTCCACACAGCGATAGCTGGGGCTATTATTGGCCTTCTCTTGGTTTTTTACAATTCAAAGAATTTGAATTGTATTGGGGCGCTGTCTTTTTTTTAAGATCTGTTCACACATTTTCATGATTTTTGAAGTCAAATTTGAGTAGTGATTTTGGTCACGCCGAAACAGCGAGTGGAGCAAAAGAGCGAGTGGTTTTGCGACGTGAAATTTTTTTGCTCTAAATTTAAAGTAGATTAAGAAAACGGTGTTTGAACAAAAATTCGCTTTCTCGCTAGTGATTTTTTGTTCACATGCTGCAATTTCGCTGTGATTCTTACTGTTTTTTCAATTTTTTGATCGGATTTTTTTCTAAATGGTTTTCCCAATCCATTCATAGTCCTTTCTAGGTCTAATTTTTTGTTTAGTCAATGAAAATTCTTTGAATTGTACGTCAGGACTTGTCCTGCTATGTTTTTTTATTTCGTCGCCATGATTTTTGTTACGACCATATGACGTCACAGCCACTTTTTGTTCATTCGTTCATGCAATTTCATCGAAATTGCATGCGTGACGTCATTTTTTGCTTTTAGTGGAGCGAGTTTTTTGTTCATTCGCGTGATTAAATTTTTGGTCACACTTGACTTACCTCACTCTCAAAAATGACTTCCTAACTTTGAAATTGACTTTTATTTACTCTAATTCAAAGAGATAAGGTCAAATGGATGTGTGTCACTCTAAATGAAGGTTATTTGAGATCAGCTAATAGAGGCAGCAATAACTTAAACAGATTTTAAATCAAAATATAACAGATCAACCTTCAATGAAAAGAAAAATTTTTTTGGACTGATTTTTTTACTGTTTTTTTGGACTACCGATCTAGGAACCTATTGCGGGCTATGTTTGTTAATTGTATGTAGATTATTTTTACAATTGCTTCTATATTTATTCGGTACTATTTTGTCTGCTTTTATTGGACTATTTTGTCTGGGAATATTTTGCAATTTGGGACTATATTGTCTGGGACTGTTTGTCCAGACACGGGTTGCAACGCATGCAATTAATTGAAAGAGAAAGTTGGCGATAACTAGCTGGACAAGGAGACTTGGTAATGTGCGTTCAAGCCCGCTCACCCACATTTTGTTAATTGTTTTCGAAATGAGACTCCTTTCAAAATCTCAAGGCTTTGATCGCTCAAAATCTCAAGGCTATGAATCGACTCCTTTCAAAATTTCAAGGCTTTGATAATGTGTAATCAACCGATGAGATCGGTTATTAACGAAACTACGAGACAAGACAAACAGCAAAAATACCAACAACAAACATTATTTACGACCACAAACCAATGTCTACTTTTTGAGAAATACATAAAAATTCAAAATAGCATCAAATAAACGCTAAATTATAAAAACTAATCTGTAATTCATTAGTAAAAATACGGAGTTGTCCTTAATGACACTAGGTGACAAGAACAAAACAAAAAAAGGAATAAAGTTAAAAACTTTGTTAAAATTTTTCGAAAACAATTTGTTTCAAAGTCATAAAAAAACCATTACTTATCAAATGAAATCACTAAACATGTAATTTTATTTCCTCTATAGGAAGCAATAGAGATCATCAGTTACTCTCCAAGAAATGTCACAACTTTGCAAAAGAAAACCAAGTACAAGAAAAAAATGGAACCCAATAATTTTCTGCGATAAAAAGGTGTCGAAGCCGTTAAAAACAAAATCTGTTCTTTAAAAACACAGATTTGGTCAATTTACTGTCCTTCAACGTTATTTATATGATACATAACCTTCAATTAGTGTCGTAACACGACAAGACAAACAAGAACTTCAAAGATGCGCAATATCCGAAAGTAAAAAATATAATTAAAACTGGAATTATCAAAGTCGTAATACATAATAACAACGATTACAGGAAAAACTCAACTTTTCGCCAACAATTATACGCAAAGACAATCTTAAAGCCACGTATTTGGGATCAGTCAATAACTGAGTGTTGATTTGGAATCACTCCGGTCTCTAATTAAATTTTTTTAAAGCAAAAAAAAATAAGTTCAAAAACTACCGCCCCAAAAAAGTACAAATTGTTTTTCTATTCAGAAATCCACAAATAAACGCAAACCAGCCGTTTAATTGATGCTCGTCTATTCAAAATTCGTAATTGTTTCAAATTTTAGCGAAACAAATAGCTTGACAAGAAAAGGAGTCTATAGAATTTAAATACTGAAGTAAAATTGATTTCCGAGTTAAATTAGGAGGCAGAAGTAAAATTTATGTAGAGAAAGCTCTTTATGTAGAGAAAAAGTTATGTCACCAATTTTTATTTTTATGCTTAGTTTTCAAAAAATTTTACCTAAAGTTGTCGCAAAAAGTTGGAACAAACAGCTGAGCACCTTTCCCAGTCTTTAAAGGTAAAACTAAAGTTACTTTTATTAAAACAATAACAATTGTTTCATTGATTTAGCCAAGTTGGCTAAAACTTGAGCAAAAATACGGTAAATTTGAACAAAATCAACAAAAACCAGTAAAAAATTCGCATGCGTTTTAACCTCAACAGCACCATGGATGAAACAGAATTCAGACAACTCTTTTTAGTCATATATTCTACGCATATCTCTGTACGGCGAATATATCGATCGGCCAATATTGACCAAACTAAAAGAACCAGTTAAGCATATAGTTCTTCCATCACTAAGTTGGTTCGGAATAATAAAGGAAGCATCAAGCAACAACCGAGAACGTTGATGATCATATGAGTACATTATTGCAACTATGCGAATTGTTAAAGATTCCTTTTACAGCGCAGAAAGCTAAACGGTCATAAGATTTCGTTTCAACAGTCTATTATTTTGAGCATGGAACTTTTCTGGCACACTTGGCCTTCTTTACGAAGCCAATTTTGATCTATACATATGTTTTGAATGGGCGAGCTAAAGCAATTTTATTGAAAAGGAAAAACTCTTAAGAGCTGAATCAATCATTGATGGGACGATTTCTTTGGGACTAAAATCTTTGGGAAAGCAACTGCGCTAAAAGTCTTCGCAACTATTCTTTTTTTCTTTTCACCATTCGTGCTTATATGTACTGAAAATCCTTATAACTGTATAAACTCTGTACTTGCGTCTTTTTCTTTCGATTGTACAGTGGAAGTTTCTGTTTATTGAACGATAAGCTGAGCTGACAAAAAAACTTCTTCATTTGTCAATCGATTTATATTAGTCTGTTCTGTCAATAATAAAGTTTTCAACAAAAATTGAACAAGTTTAGAATAGCAAAATAATAAGTTTGTCAATTGTTTTTTTAGCCCATTTCCTAAAACCGAGATATTATTGATAAAATACGAACAGATGAAAATTGATTATTTCTTTATTTTTGTCTTATGATCTTTTCACCAGCAAAAACAAAAGAAATTATTTTCCGCAAAGAAAAGAAGAAAAAGGAAATTGTTCAAGTGTAAAAATTACATAGGACTGCCGTACATAAATTAAATAAACAAATGATTAGTAATTTTCTACTTATAAGAATTATGATCCTAATACTTTTTTTAATGTTCTTTTGTGAAAAAAACTGACATGAATTAAAGTAAAATAGAACACTTGGTCAAAAACCACATCATTTAGCTAAATGAACGCTTCGTGATATGCTTGAAGCTATTTTATGCATGATCAATACGACGCAGAGGTACACCTAAATCTTCACGGGCACATCTGCCTGATCTGCACATCTCTTGTTCGTTTTTCCTAATTAATTCAGTGAAACTGTAACAATATGCAAAAAATGAACTGTTTAGCAAAATCGCCAACATTTCAAAGACATGCGAATCCCGTGTTCACAAGAGTGTCCAAATTGTACCGCGAAATTCAGGCACAAGCTTTATCTCCTATTTTTCACCCTCTAAGAATTTTTATTTGATAGCAACTAATATCATAATACAAACAGAAATTTCGCTGATGTGAATAATTTTCCATCTATGAAATGAAAGTGTTTTTCTGTAGCAAAACGAATCGATTAATTGTTTTCTTGCTATTTTCGATTAGTCAGTGGTTTCCAATAAAATTTAACAAAAAAATTATCAATTGAGTTGTTTCAATAATTTTGCGTTTATCAACAGATTTTTTTAAAAGATAAACATTAAAAAAAGAGCGATTTTCCGTTAAAGAAATGTTGAATAAAAATTCTTGCGTCTGTTTACTGTTCTTTATTGACAGGTGGCTATTGAAAAGTGTCCGTTGAGAGACGTTTATTTATTTTTTGCTGAAACGTACCCAATTCATCCTTGGCGATAATTGACACGTTGACACTCTTCGGAATACCTGAGCGTGAGAAATTTTACCACGGCTATATTAATGCAGAGATTTTTGGAGACAATTTAAGTTTTTTGCAAAAATGAGGTATCTACGCAACTTATGAATTTACGAAATTGAAGATATTCACGAAATTTTTGGTTTTATACGAAGTTGAGGCACGAAATCTGAGGAATTGAGTTATTTTATTGTTTGATTGAAAATCCACCCTGAGATGTTTTTCGGACAAAGTAAAGGAATTAGCAGCTATCCAGAAATATTCAATTTTCCATGATATGAATAATAACAAAGTTGTTAGAAATAACGCAACTATCGCTCCAGAACAAATTTTCTAGGTTTTTCAAAAGATGAAAGCTGTGATTTAAAAAAAATTAAAACTACTGATCTTCAATTCTATCTTAGTTTTTATGAGTGAAAAATGATAAGCTCACTTCTTTATGACATAATATTTAGCTTTAAGCTGCATTTACATGCCTGATTATTAAACCTTTAAACCAGTTTTATATGACTAACTAACAAAGCATTAAAACAATTTTAAAATGCTCATTTAATAAAGCTTTAAACCACTCTTACATGCTCAAAAGCGCGCATTAAATTAGGCGCAGCTGTGGATAAAGATATATTCAGTGCAAAAATGGATACCTAAATTGAGCAAGTATCTCTATTCAGCAAAAACTGCGGAATCATCATTTACGAGAAACAGATACAAAGCTCATCTCTTATTTTTCGTCATTATAAGTATCTTTTTTCAAAAGCAACTTTTTCTATGACGGAAACTGCGGTATACCTTTGCGACGTAATAATGCATGATGGATAATTAATTGATTCTATTTGCTAATTGGTGCGAATGCGTTTTGTCCATTGTTTATTGAGATTGTTTTTTCATGCAGTCTTCATAATTTATAAAGGAAGAACTGTACGCTTAACAGTTTTTTCTTGGTTCAGCAAATTGTGGACGATTGTCCAATTCATCCTAAAAAGTTGCTTCAGAAAGGCTGTTAAGCGTATATTCTTTACCTAAAATGATTTTTTAGTTAAATTGGTATTTTTGAAAAAATAAAGTGATAGTTGTTGTCCGCTGAGTGGTTGAAAGCTTTGTGAATATCCGGCGCTAAATGCACCTTTATTTGTAACTTTTTTTCTCACGTTATGTTCAAAGCAGAGTTTTTGAACAGTTCGATTGATTAATTTGACCAAACATTTCACAGTTCAGCCTTTTTAAGTCAAAAAGTGCACCACATTTGTTTCTTTAGCCAAATTTTCAAAAAGTGTAAAATTAAAGCTTGGACAAAAGTATAAAACTATGAAAAACTAACACAACGTTTTCAAAATCCAAAGAGTGCTAAATTTACTTCGGCTGACTCGGAATTATCTTCAAATAAAAGTTTACCGGTTTATGCAAATTTTTTCGAATAATCGATAATCGATAAAAGTGATCTTTTTGATGTTGTCTTTTTTATCAACTGATTTCATTAAAACATTTGAATCATTATCTTTTTAATGAATAAGCAGGAAAACTATGGTTGGCGTTGGTCTAATTTTGTATTTGTTTAAATCGAAATTATAATCAGATGGTATTGCGGCGCTTTCTTTCTGAAATATTTCTGTTGAGACCTGAATGATTTCAAATCAAGGCTCTATATCGGACAGCTTCCAATTACGTAAAATTGAGGCAGAGTAAACCTATTTAATTTTTTCATTGGAAAGCTCATTATAATGTCTTCAACAATGTGTTTGCATATAAATTTTAATTAAATTTTGAGTTCTGCTAGTATTAGTTGCTCTTTTGTAGTCTTATGACTTTTACTGCTAATGCCAGGTCTAACTGACTTCCTACAGACTTTCAAGTTGCTCTATTAAATGTGTTTGTTATTTATTTGAAAACCTATGGTTACTATGAGTTTTAAAGGCTTTTATTTACAGAAGGAAACAATGGAATGTTTTAACTTCGACGAACAAGTTCAATTTTTTAAGTGAACAGATTACTGTTTGAACGAATTCAACGCCGTTTTTTTTTCAAAATTGTAATTGAAGTTGGAAATTGCCCGTTTTTTTCTGTATTTGGTGTATGGTATGTTCTGGATAACGACCGATCTCAAAGGTCTCCTATGTAAGTACGAAGGAACGTATTTTACCATGTTTTCGTAGACAGCTAATTTGGGTTCTATTCTGTTTCGCCACCCCCATTGTTTTTTATGACCCCCAGTTACAAATTATATATTGTTATATAAAACGTTACTATGTAAGAAAATAGCACGTGCGCCTGGTGGTTAAAAAAATATGCGCACTAAGCTGGAGGAGCTGAAATAGAATAGACCCCTAATTTTCATCATGACTTTGAAGCATTTTTTATTCAAAAAACTTAAAAGTATTTTTAATACGCTTCTTTTTCGGTTAAATGTTGTCTGCTCATTGCCGACTATCAATAGGTAGAGTTTCATATCTTTTCTCTTGAAGTACGAGTTAATTTAATGAATTTTGTTCTGATGTGACACTATTTAGACTTTTTTTATAATATACTTTTACTTTATTAGTTATTATTTAAGCCGTCCAGTGATTTCAAATTTCAAATTAGAGCAATTTTTGAATTCATGCAACAAATACTTTTGTACGAAAGGTGAAACTTAAAAAATTTTCTGTCTCTTCCTCGTTAAAATAAAGAAAAGGTCAAAAATGAAAGGAGACTGGAGTGTTTTCAAATCAAGGTTCTTTTTTGCACAGCTTCCAATTACGTAAGAATGAGGCAACGTAAACCTGTTTTTATAAATTCTTTGGAAAGGTAATTTTGATGGCTTCAACACTGTGTTTGCATATAAACTTTAATCAAACTTTGAGTTCTGCTAGTATTATTTGCTCTTTTGTAGTCTTTTGACTTTTACTGCTAAAGCCATGTCCAACTGACTTCCTAAAGAATTTCAAGTTGCTCTATTAAGTGTGTTTGTTTTTTATTTGAAAACCTATGGTTACTATGACTTTTAAAAGATTTTGTTCACAGAAGGAAACAATGGAATGTTTTAACTTCGACGAACAAGTTCAATTTTTTAAGTGAACAGATTACTGTTTGAACGGATTCAACGCCGTTTTTTTGCAAAATTGTAATTGAGGTTCAAAATTGCGCATTTTTTTCTGTAATTGGTGTATGGTATGTTCTGGATAACGACCGATGTCAAAGGTCTCCTATGGAAGTACAAGGGAATATATTTTATTATGTTTTGGTAGACAGCTATTTTTATTCAAGACTTTGAAACAACTTGTTTTCAAAAAAATTGAAGGTATTTTATCAATACGCTTCTTTTTTGGTTTTTAGTTGTCTCCTCAGTACTGACCATCAAAATGTACAGTTTCATATCTTTCCTCTTGAAGTACAAATTAAATCATTAATTTTAGTTCTAATGTGATGCAAATTTGACTTTTTTATTATTTATTTTCACTTTATTAGTTGTCATTTAAGCCGTTTAGTGGTTTGAATTTAGAGCATTTTTGAATTCATGCAACAATTACTTTTGAACTAAATGATGCATTTTGGAAAGTTTTCTCCTTTAGATAAAAAATTGATAAAAAATATGAGTGAGCTGCGTCGGAACATTGTGCCAACGCGCACAAGTTTTCTTCTCTGTTTGAAATTTTTTACCGGGGATTGTTTTACTTGTGATCATTTTCTCTCTGTGTGGATTTTGTCCGGAACACGGTGCATTTAAGACTTTTATCGGGTTGTTTTGTTGTTGAGTAAAAAATGGCAAAAGTTTGTTATTATTTGCGCGAATTTATTCTTCGTAAATTTTAGTTGAAACGATCTATGCATTTTATTATTTTTGCAAAAAAGTAGAGTGGTGATTGTTTTAGAGTAGCAGTTTATAAAAACTATAAGTAAAAATTTCGATGATGATGCTGAAAAACTGTCCAGCATTGAACTTTTTTGTGTTATCGTCAGAAAAATCCTGTTGCTTGTTTTGCGGTCATTGTAGTGACAATTGATATGGCCCAAGCATCTGAGGACTCCAACGAGTAATATATTTTTTTAACATACGATTAAAATACCGACAATTGAACACTGCTATGTTTAAAAAATTTTAGTGGAGATTCGAGGGCTTAAGATCTGACAGGAATGCGAATCAAAGTTTTGTCAAAATTTGTCAGAATTTATAAGAAATCTTGTAAAACTTTGGGAGTATCCTATAGATCTATATGTGCTCCAGAACTTTAAACCCGTTGTTTTCAACTAGTAAAATATATCACTGCAGAGTGCTGAGTGTGCAAGGGTAGACATTATTGCTTTGTAAAATCGATTAAAACTTTTACAGACAATGTCCAAGATGATTAATTGTGGTCGGCCCGTAGAATAAAAAATTTTGTGTCAGTGCTAAAAGTTTACAATATTAGATGCTATTTTAATGTCCCAGAGGTTTTTTTTGTTGAGTAGATAATATTGTTCTGGAAAGTCAATTTTTAGTTGTTTTGAATGCTGCAAATTTTGATATTTTTTGTAAGCTAATATTTTGTTGTTTTACCAGATAATTATCTAACCTATGTCCTATCTGATCTAACACAACAAATTGTTCTTCAAAAATGGAAAGCTTTGGTATAAGATGTTATGAAAAAAAGACTATTTGTTGCTAGTTATTGATTCAAAATATATGAGTTATTTTTTGTATATGTGCTGATAAAATTTTCTAACACAATATTAGTCAGGCATTGCAGTGTTTAATAAATGCTGATAAAACTTTGTGAGAAAAGAGACAGCTTTTTAAGAAAGCTGTTAGATCTTAAAAGATAAAAGATACAGAACCTCCGGGATTTCCAAAAACGTAATGAGTAAATTGTACGTTTCATGAACTAAAAAAGTTCTCCCAAAATTTTACTGTACTAAAAACGCTACTTTTAATACGTTAATACTTTCCGACCCATTGAAAGATGTTATTAAACGTATACGAAACTAAAATCTAGAAAAGCATTTACTTTCACCAGGAAGCTTACCGAAGTTTCTTCATGTTTACAGAACGGTGATGCGGAAGTTTGCATACCTCTAATACCATCAAAAAACTAATGGCAATGTTTTCTAATGTTTATGAAACCAGCAAACCAAATACAGTTTACGTCTGTGAAACAAAGTTATCCACTCTTTCTATGTCAAACTAGTATAAACTTTGACACCAACAAGAAGTATTGGGATTTCGCCATTTTCGGTTAGGAAAATGACGATGCCGACAAATTCTTATGCGTAAAGTCCTCTAGTTGTATTCTAGTCCCCCCTGTTTTCGAACCAAACGTTACCTGATTAGCGCTTATTTTGGCTAATTTGGTCTTTCGTTAACTCAAGTGTTCTTCGGCTTATGTTCTTCTGATCAGTGAGGTTGCGAATATCTCACACCTGGGCCAGGTGGTAATAGCTAAACGGCTTCTAATTTTGTCCAAAAATATAATAATAATTAATAATTATTAATTATTTAAAAATATCAGAAATAATTTTGTTTTGACCGTTAAGTTTGAGGGAAAACGCTCAAAAGCCATTATGACGCAAAAATTTTACCGTTTTTGACCAGTCTCGCCAAGTCGGCGTGTCATACAGGGAATTTTTGGAAGATAAAAATATTCAGTTTTTGCTCACAAACTAGTTCACTAAAAGCAACCTCGAGTAATATACCTACAAAAATAAAATCTAATACTGGGAGTTACTTTGGTCATTGAGAACAAAATAGTTGTGAAACGTCATTTGTTCCATCATTTTGGCCCTGAACTGATTCTGTTTTTGCTCCAATTTCAAAGCGGCTTCATCTTCACTAAATGATTCCAGCGGCTTGATACATTTCCTGGACTTGTGGAAACCACACACGAACAATTCGGTAACAAACATAACCACAAAAATTGGCCCGGGGTAGTTGTTTTTCCTCCTGTAATACTTAACTGCTACTCTGTAAAAGATCATGTTCCAGTACTGGTCCAGGTTATCGTTTATAAGTGTGTACGTGTTCGTAAATACTGCTATAAGTAAATTGACCAGCATTAGGTTGACGAGCGTGGCGTAAGCTAAAAATAAAATCAACGCCACAACTGGTCTCAGAAACGACAGTTTGCAGTTTTGAAATAGGTTGTTTGCACTGCCGTCACAATCGCCACTTTCTGCCAGACTTTCTAGAAAGTTCTCTCCAAAAATGTGCAATACGGGTTTTAAAGCGATTCCAAACATGACATTCCAGGTAGTTCTGTCTTGATTAGAGAATAGGATGCTTTGAACACAGATTCCGTAGCATATAGTAAAGATTATGACGACCACTAGGAATACTATTAAATCGTAGGCCATTCGCTCCATCATTATGATGTAAGGTCCGACGTAGCTCCAGATTAGACATGATCGAAGGAGAATTCCGTAATTGAGGAATATGCTGATGATGTAGAAAACTTGACTCCATTCAGAGGCTTCTGTGTTATCATACGTAAAAGCATGAAGAGTTGTGGCTATAAAACAGAGCATGGAAATGTTTTCTTGTAAGAATCTTGTAAGAAAAAAACTAATCTTGTAAGATCTTGTAATAATCTTGTAAGATTTAGCAATGCCTTGTAAGAATCTTGCAAAAATCTTACAAGATCTTACAAGATTAACTTCTATTTTCAACTCGGGTTGACTCTTTTATTTTTAGATAGATTTAATGGATAGATAGAACTAATTTACGACCAGAGAACAAATTAAACCAAAAATTGTTACTACCTAAACGGATCTCAAGAACCTATCTTTTAATTGCAGATCATTTTTGTCCATATTTTTGCTTGTGATTGAGTTTTCTGAAGCTTCTTTGTTAACGTACGTGAATGCGTGAGGGGTGGGGGTTAGTAAATTAGTTTAATTTTCATAAGATGCCAAGATACTTCCTGGACTGGGGTTAAGTAGGACAATGTTAGATTGTCACTTTGTAATGATTTTTACTGTTTTGAATGCGATGGTGATCTCTCACACCAATACGTTTATGATTTCTGACGAGACTTGAGATTGGTAGCTAAAAGTAAGTACCTCAAAAAATGTACATTTCTGTCATTTTAGTAACATTGTGATTAAGACAAGTCTATCTCACGTTATTTCAAATTCCAAATAGCAATTTTTTTGTACTTAATTGTTACTTTTGAGAGCGAATATGAACGTCGAGGACAAAAGTTCAACGCATAATAATACACGTACCAAATATGAAGGTCAAACTGCTGACAGAGGACACCATTAGCCATTTATTGGCAGTGTAATATCGTTGCACACGATGCTTCCATCTTGTCTCTTCATACCACAAACAAGACATGACATCTTTGAACAGATTAGTCACACTCAAACCACACAAAACCCACTCAATTAATGACAAGCTCTCTTTAATTTCGAACACAACTGTTAACATGTAACTCTGGGCGATAACAAACCCCAGTTGGTAAGTTGAGTCAAGAATGTATTTGGCAATGGGTGACGTGTACACGGAATAGAAAAGGGTTCCGAAAGCATAGCGAAGACGTCTCTTCACTTTGTCGTCTATTGACGTCTGTTTCTGTTTCCGACTGGCCACTCTGTCGAAAATGACCTGAAAAAAAGATTTATTAGAAAATATGTGCAGGTTTTCGGTCTGAATTGGATTGCTTGAGGCTTTCGTGACCCCTGTCCACTGTAATAAACTTTATTTTTGTCATGGATTTTTACTACCAGAGGTGGACTAGTGATTCTATTGGCAATTTTAAAACTTTCTTTTAACCTGATTCTCAATAATTCTCTCAAAAATTCTCGTCAACTTTTTTATTTGTCATGTATCATTACCGCTGTAAAAACACGCATTAACTTGATAACGCAGTCTTGTGCAAAGACATTTGTTCATGGAGAACAGGAGAGAGCTTAAAGTTTTTAGTAATCAAGATGCCAAGAAAACATGATACAAACTTTCGACGTTCGGGACACACCTGTTGAGCAATGATTCCCTTCATCTGATAGACTACTCCTTTGTGATTGGCTTTCCATGGTAGGTAGAATAATGTGGGAATGATCAATGCCACACACACTAGTACTCGGAGCCAAGAAGCGCTAGACAGAATGCGTCCATAGAACAACTCACTTTGTAGGTTGTTCACAGCATATTGAGAGAAGAAAACGTTGCACTCAGCTGAAAAGGATTATTCATACGATCAGACTAATATTAAAAAAACCGAAAATCCAAAAACTGGATCAGAATTGAAACTGAAAAACAATTAGTTAACGATTCCCAGGAGTTGTACAGAAGCGACTACGACATCGACGTAATTAAATGTCACCTATCTAAATTAAAGGGGGTTGATGGAGGTGATTGCATGATTGTTGATTACGTCGATAAGTGCCTCCAAAAGACTGCAAAAATGGTCACGTATAAATTTAATCTGCTGGTGAACATTGAAGTTCAGCTGTTTACATTTTCATTGAAGGCGAGTTTATACCAAATAATTGAGAAGTCAAATTCTCCGTAAAAATCACATAGGAAGTCTGGCAGACCCTAATTTGAATATTAACAATACGAAGAATTCATGAAATTACCCAAATGATTGCTTTTGACAATAAGCAGATCTTTAAGCTTTTAATATATATTTGAAACACCAATTACCTAGAATTCTAAATGCTGCATGTGAGCCTGCAAATTGTAGTATTAGAGCTACTATAAGAGAACGGATTATTAATCCCGCAAAGCAAATCGGCCTCATACATCTAAGCGTTAATTATCACTATTCTAAGCACCCGCCAAACAAATTAACGCGCGCTCAGGCTAACAATATATTAGCATTTGAGCCTTTACTTTTTTAATTAATCAACGAGCCGCAGTTTAGGCCTGGATTATCCAGGACCAAATTCAAACTAGAACTAGAACAAAATATGAGTAGGCGCCGCTAATATTGCTCTTTGACTGACATTTGCAACCCAGGAGAACTACTAAGAACAATGCAGGTGCATCTGATGAAAAGCAATAAATTCCCCCAAAAACTTCAATGTTACAAGAGCAGAAGAGGAAAAATTGAGGCGCCTACGCAAGGATGAAACAGGCACAAAAGCTCAAGTTTTTTTCTATTTTTTAAGGCAAGAACAATTACAACTTCATGAGATGAGCAGAGTTAACTCTATCAATTTCTCGGCAAACAGGAAAATTAGGAGACTGTTTCACTATGAACGTGTTCGTAGTTTTCCGCTCCCTATCGCCCCAAATGGAGATGAGAATAATTTGTTAAGTTGTTCTCAGCGAAGTGGGAAAAAAGATTTTTATTGCAACTCGTGATACTGTAGACAACAGTACCCTTCCCTTTTCTTGAAAACGGAAATTACCAAATCTATTAAGCTGGAAGATAACAGATCTTGTATTTTCAAATTAATACAAAAAACAAGTTTTTGCGTCCCGCGGAAATTTCACGTCAGAATCAGGAGACTTTATTTCGGCTCTACAACACATCAATAAGAATCCCCAGCTCATCTCGATACTACCACTCAACTAGTAATTAGTTAGCCTGTAATTGTGTATTTACTCTTTTATAAATTTAAGCCTTTCTTTCAGCCCCCAATCTTCAAGTTGAGACTTATAGCACAAACAGGCCTTAGGCATATATTTTTGCCTTCGATTTGTTAACTCTTTATCAATTTAGGTCGGCATACATAACGAGATCCCGTTTTGTGTGATCTGTAACAGCCCGCATTAATTTGATAAAAGTGGAACTCAAATAATAGAAATATAACCCCTACATTATTTCGCACTGAAATAAATCTGCAAATGAACACAATGTAACTGTAAAGAAGTTTATCAATTCGCAAATTAGTTATCTCATCTAATCCCTAATGAGGCCATTAAATGTAATCGAAAAGTGAATGGAACTTTAGAGCACTTCTTTTTCTCTATTGAGTCTTGCAATCAGCAACATAACAGCCGACTTTGAGGTTACCATTTATTTCAAAAACAATGAAAAATCTAACAAAGAATGAAAAAGTATCAGACCTTGAAAGGAAGATTTGTGCTATTTGCGTTTTTTTTTAATTTTAGATTTGCTAATTATTCAATTGGAGGCCGAAATAGGTAAACGTTATCGATGTTAAACCGATTTCTGAATGAATAAAATACGGGATTAAATGAATGAGGGTGAACATATAAAATGTGAATTTATCCGGGGTGAAATATATCAGGCGAAATGAACTAAAACCAAGTTTTAGCAGCTTGTGAGAGAACATTTAGTTGTAAACTGTTTTTTCTATTTGTTCCAAGGTGATACTACAAGAGGAATGGAATTTTTAGAAAAAGGAAAGAACAAAAAATGGATAAAAGTGATTGCTAAGTTCATGAGTCGAATACCACCTAAAGCATTGGTTAACATATTAAGCTCGCAAATGAAAGAAGTTGTTTCAAATCTAATAACTTTGAATTTTCAGAGAGTTTATCGTTTTGTAGACTCGCTTAACTCATTTGAGAGAAGGACTGATTTTCAAAAAGTTATAGTCAACCTAAAACATCAAAAGGGGACCTTCTCAGAATAATTTTTTTTTCAATAGAAATCAAATTCTATTGGCACGTTCTTTTGCGGGTTCCAAATAAAAAGCAGCCATTAAGCTGGTGGCGCTGACGGAAGATATCCAGTTAGTTTGAACTTGTTACCTTAAGTTAATTGATACTTACTATTCGGAAAAATCAACTGTGAAATAGATTAATTTTTCTCCCCAGAACTTCAGGCTGATGCCTATTGTTTCATAAAGCAGATTCTTCTATTTCATCTAATTTTTGTTGTGGAATTTGTGCGTTACCTCTCTCAGCGAGGTCCAGTGGTCTCATATTAAACCACCATTCCTGTTCACTCTTTAGATTCTCAGCCGCCATTTGAGGTTCCTGATCTGCAAACTTTTTCAGAAACTCACACGCTTTCACTTCAAACTCTTCACTTATCTTCTTCAAAGTGGTCTCTTTCTGACGAAACTCTGCGGAACTGTCCATCTCGTTAAGAAGGAGCTTGGCGAAGAGTGCAGCGGCTATCGGCTCATCTGTGAAGCAAAAAGGCTATTTACCCTCAATATTTATAGAGATCCATATTTCTGAGCCTCCTGAGGATTCATTTTGTTTACAGGGCCTACTTGCCATCGAATTATTCAAAAGCGAATTATTTTTACACGACCATTGTCTGTTTTCTACTATGAACTGTTGAACAAAATGAAACGCGTTTCACTCCAATAAGCATCATTTAGTGTTGCATCAACTTTGTATTTAAGGTGGTTAATTGCATGAGTGTTCAAATCCCATTATAAGGACCAGCAGATATATAGAACATCTCCATTGCCAAAAAATCGTACAGTCAGGAACAGATGGTCGCAATCAATGCTTAGAGAAGTATATGAAATAAATTTACTGTAACTTACTGCATCGTTTCCAGAAATACGCGCTCATATTCTCTTCCAGTTGGATGACAGAAAATATGAACAGATGCTGGTAGACATCGAGGTCTGTATGTTTGAATGAAGACACTTTTAGAAGACTCTTCAGTAACTGTTCCAAGTGATTCAGTTCAAGAAGAGTGGGGTCGTTGCGTTCTGTTATTGGCATGTAGCCGTTTATGAACCCGAGAATGGCGGGGTTCTGAGCCGTGACACGCACGTAAATATCGCGTAGAAATAGCTGGTCGTACACACTGGCAACGTCAAATCCAGAAGAAATGAGGCCTTCTGCATGTGAAATACATCATATGTTCAATATTGTTTGTTTTCATAAAACGGTAAAAGTTTCAAGATCAGAAAATTGGCTGGATATTGGTCTTGGGCATGAGAATATGAGTTAAAAATTGAGAGATGTGGACGCAATACTAGTGTGGTTAAAGGCATACGTAGCATTTTTGCTGAATCATTCAGCCGTTTTTCAACTCAAATTATATTGATGATCATAACCGAAGAGTACTTAGACTCCAAATTTAAAAAAAATTAAATCACACAGTGTCTGTGATTAAAATTTTAATATCACATGTACCTTCACAAATTGACTGTCGGCCTTTTTTGAACGCAGAAGTAAAATTGTCCCAGCTGTCTCTTATTTGTTATAATTTCATGCTGATTGATCAAATCTTCGTGAAGAGTTTATATTTTGTGTGATCGAAAGGACTTAAGTGTGTCTTATCTTTAGCACTTACCAATGATGGGAAACTGTCGGTCAACGAGGGCACTTTTGAATGCCTCAGCGCAATAAGAGTCCATTTCTGGGTCATCAACCATCTCCTCAATAATTTTTCCCAAGGTGCCTTCCACAGTGTCAAATACCGCTAAAAATAGAATTTACCTCTTTTACCCAATTGGTGCTATAAAACAACCACTCCGAACAACACAACAACGGCGCATAAAGAGCCCAAGAGCTCCGTAATGTGGCATTGATAAGTGGTGATAATTTAAACTGTTTTGATCACTATTTTCACCAAACTGTAGTTGGTTTGGAGATAGAACAGTTCAGCAATCAGATCATTATATTTGGTTCGTCATCAGGTACCGTTAAAAACAAGAATAAATCTTTTTAAATCACTAGTTTTGTCTCATATAGATTTTAGTGAGATTTTTTTCAAAATTTACCATCTTACTCTATTGACAGAATTAACAAACAGACAAACTGGGGCATAGAAGTTTGCTTTATGAAAACCAAATACGATACTGCTAGAGATCTACTTCTGGAGACTAAAATGCTTCGAGCAGAGCTCCAAATAACATGGGTGTCATTAAATACGTTTTTCAATATTCTCCAACAAACAAGAAATCGCTCTAACAAACATTTCAGATTTTTAGAAAACGTGCCAATTATTGCAAACAAACGAACCCATAACCTTTTCTTAGAACCAAAATGTAAGTCAAAATGGAGTAATGGTTTAATTGTTTGTAACTTTATTCGGAAATGGAACACACTTCCAATTACAATTGGAAAAGAAACGTCGAAGACCAAATTTAAACAAAAAGTTACAGCGGAAATGCTTAAACGACACGAAATAGTTCCAATAGACAGAAGGGTTGCAGGATTCAAACATATTTTTATTAAACTATGTTAAGAAAACCGAACCTTACTTTGTTATGAATGAGAAAATAATAATGTTTGATTAATAAATTTCTAACATGTAACATTAACCAAGTGGTTAGTTTAGTTTTCGTTCAGATATAAAAAAATATGCAAACTCAGGATTTTTAAATTGTGTCCTTTTCCCGCCGTACAAAAGGTTTTGTAGAATGTCAGATCAAACAATACGATGAAATCAACTAAATTAAAATTGTCGACTAGACTTAACAGTTTATACCACTCTCTCACTACATCTCATCATGGTACAATGTTTTTGCAAAACATAAATTGTAAGAACAACAATTAATTCCATTTCCAGGATTTTATTTTTTCAAATAAAATATTAACCTAACTTATCTTTTCACCTAATTGCTAAAACGTTTATGAACAAACTCTATACGCTTTGCACTTAATGCAAAATAATATTAAAACATTTATTTTTTCAGCAACGCTATAAAGATTTAAAAAATGGCTTTAATTATGAAAGCGGAGAGCGATTCGCAAAAAACAAAACTAGTAACTTTGGGATCATCGAATAATACTAACCTAAATTATGTTGCATTGAGATAAAAAAACAAGGTTTTGTTTCTATTATCCCCCAACTCTACATTTATGCGAGTGCTGATTTTAATTATATAAGATTAAAAATATAAAGTTACCAATAAATATTTCCTGTAATTGCAAGGTTGGCCTGTAAATCGTGAAAACAAGTGACTGCACAAGCACCTACCAATTCCATTCAAAAATTTTACGTGTAAATGGGGTACAAAAACTGAGCAGTGATAATCAACAATTTGCAATTTCTGCCTACTAGTTAAGCTAGGGTGTTCATGCCTACATTTGACTGCAAAACTCTTGTTTTCCAAATTGAAATTTTGGGGACAATGCTTAGAACCGATCGGTTTATTTTCTCTGTTTCTGAGTTTAACGGTCCAAAATGTTACATACAAATAAAAATCGGCTTTTTTGTTGAAATAAACTGTTGTTTACATTTTATCGTAACAAAAAGCAAAAATTAAAATTTTTTCAATTAAATCTAGAAATTTTCAATTTCTATCTGCAGACTTTTTCTACTTTTCTTCTACCAGTTCCATTTCAAAAAATTAAACTGACCAACTTGTTATGTTTGTCACAATTTTCGACCAATTTGACGTAATGCTTGACTTTCAGCCACAGCCAGAGCAGATGAAGATTGCAACGACAATTAACCACACGCTTGAAACCAAACCTCCTAATATTATCGAGATCAATTGAGTTTTTTGAAACTTTTTTTGCGGTGCAACATTCATTCAAAAATCTAAAATTTGTTTTAAAAAGTTCAGAAGTGTAGTTTTCTTTTGTTTTACGAATTGTTTAGAAAACTTTTATAATTTGTTTTGAGAAGTTTGAAAAACACATTTTCTTTTCAAAAATGGTAACGTGACACTCAAGATAGTTTCAATTATTCTATGTTTTTTTGCAATATTGAAGCAAAGCTGAAGTTCAGTATGGGTTTATAAAATCCTTTTATAGTTATTTCAGATATGAACTGTAAAGTAAAACAAAAACTAACATAGCAATTTTCCTGCAGGATAAGTTTCTGATAATTTTCCGTAGATTTAATTTGCACTATTGCACAAACTAAAATTTTCTGAAATTCAAAAAAATAATGACAAAGTGTTGGCAAGTATTGAGTTCGGTAAGTGGCAACAAAGATTTCAAATAGCTACTTCTGTCGAAAAAATTTAAAATTATTTTTACTGGGGGCTAGCAGGTTAAAAATCGCATTCCTCGTGAACGATTGGGTGGTCGCTTCTTTCTTTTTTTGCAAATCTCTGCTCTCCGAACACTTCGTCTCTATAGCAAAAAAGGTCCCTGATCATGGTGTCTTGAGATAAGTATTGAAAACCAAAATGTTATTTAGTTAGCGGAGATAGCAAAATGGGGCGAAGCTAGAGAAAATATACAACTGTCATACGATTTCTATCTATTACCGTATTTCTTGACCATAAAAATATGGTCATCCGAGGCTGAGAGATATGAGAGAAAATGGAAATAATTTTGTGGACAAAAAACACTCTTGAGTTAAATTAGGCCGTTATTTACAGTTAAAATTATTCTCCTATTGGTTTAGGCATATGCGATAATAACGTTGTCTATAAATATTCAAGGAGTTGCTGCTATTGCTTATGAGTCGAGAAAATGCTCACCTAACTTAATTCTTTTCTCAGGCGACATTAATTTTGAAGCAATACTGAAAACTTTCTCGTAGTCCTTAGAGACTTGCAAATCAATGACATGTAGCTTCTCAGAGTTCTGCAGTTGCGCCAAATTCTGCCAAATTGCGGCATGATCTGACGTGAACTCATTTGAGGTCGGATTCCGCAGAAACCGGACAACTTTATCACAAAATCCACCCAAACCAGATAAAATTATGACGCTGTAACCCAGTTCCAATTTCTTCATTAAATTGATGACGTCTGCGACCCCGCCTCCGAAAAATAAGTTGATGATAGGAATGATCGGCCGGAAACTCTGAACCAAGTGAAGTTCAAAAGACGATCGGACTTCATTGACAGAGTTTTTTCGTTCTTCTTCTGAAGATGACGCGGAATCGATGATGACGTAATGCGTGTCCTCGCCCGACAGTTCGCGTAGGTAGTTGTCAGATCTGAAGAAGAAATATTCTGTTGTCACTTTCTTTTCGTACAGTTGTGTTCACTGTGGATTACTATATTGTCTATTTTATATTATGACAGAAGTTTTGGAAATTTTGAATTTCTAAAATTTTGTTTTGTGGGTGAATCTTTTCATTGGTTTTCTTTTTAAGAATAGGTCAGATTTTTTATCTTTGACCAACAGATTTGGCTTCATAGTGACTTATCACATATAGTCCGTCTCATAAAGTTGCAACGCTATCGAACGTTTCAAAGGTCATAGTTCAAATTTAAAACATGCAGACATCTCGGGAGTTGCATGTCGGGAGTTTTTCAAAACGTTCGCTTGGTTCGGAAATTTATGGGACTAACTGTAGATGTAAGCCCCCTTTTTTATCAATCCTTCAAATTATTCTGCCAGAAGTTCAAGTATTTGACTGAGACGGAGGCACGGCAAACTCACTTTGAAACAGATGACTGTTGCGTTGAAAGACGTTCCAGTTCTTTGGCAGGATACCGTCTAAGATCAGTGCTGTCCTCGCCACGCAAAATGTCTTTTCCCTTCACACTGTCGTGTGACACAAATGCCACAGATGTGTAGTTGAATGACCTGGGCAACAAAAGAAAAAGAGTACATGACATTTTCTGGAAAACAACAAAACTGGGTTAAAATAAAAATTACGTCGCTAAAAAATTGAACGCGTAACACTTATTCGTGTTTTTCTCATGTACTGACCTTCTATGTTGTGGTCTATTCTTATGAGGTTGTCGTCAAATGCCTGTGAAACCTGGGCCTGGGTACTCTTAAATTTAAGATTCCGTATCAGAGCCAACGTAAAAAAGAGCCGACTTTCTTTAAAAACGAAATCTGACTTGATTTAAAGACGAAAGCAGAAAGTTGTATTTAATTACTTAGCAGTTAATCAATTACCGTGAAAACTTTTTTAGGTAAAAGGATCTCACGTTTGGTTATGATAGTTTCATATGAAGTCCCATGAGCCGCTGAGGCATATCCGTGGCCCGCGATAATTAACCTATAATTATTTATTAAACCAATTTCGATTTTTGTTGTTATCAAAAAATTAAATTTTCATTCTCAAACACTCAGTTATAACTGGTTGAAATTTATGTAGTGTTATTTCATAAGCAATTTTAATTGACTGTGAAACGTCTCTCAATATATCATTTAATATTTTCAACAAGATTTTGGCTATCTTTAACGTCGGCTCTCTTACACGTCACCCACAATTAAAACTAGTAATGCAGTGACTTCAACAAGAGATTAAATTAAGAAGAACCGACGTTAAAAAGAGTAAAAATTTTAATACTAACAATAAATGATTAATTTGTTTGATCAATTAAATTTAACGCATAAAATGTAACTAGAAAATTTTGAACCATAATTGTAACGCATAATTTCGAAATTAATTTTTAGTTATTTACAATAATAAATCTGACGGGATGAAATAATTTGTTATACTGCAATTATCGAGGGCCACGGCCATGTCTTAGCGGCCCATGGGACTTGAGATGGAATTATCACAACCGAACATGAGATCAGTTTACTCAAGCAAACTTGGGTTTGCTTTGGGAAAAAGATAGCGTTTAAAAATTTAAGAAAAAAATACAAATTCGGTTTTGGATTTTTTTGGATCAGGTCAAATTTGGGCACTTTTTAACATCGGCTCTTCATAACGTCGGCTCTTTTTGACTGAATCCTGTATTGCATTTTCTTAGACAAAGTAGCTATAGTAGTATCTTTATGCGTACTTATATGACTCCGGTCTACCATTATTGTTTTGTTACAACTGATGTTACCCTTCAAGGGGTTTGTATTAAGACAGAGTCGGTTAGTGATAGGAATACAGAGCTAGGTACGTCTATAGCGTCTATAGCAAGCAGAGATAAGCAGCTCCCTCGCTTATCCTTAAGACTGTAAATGGAACCCTCTTAGGGTCTGCCTTAGTGGGGGTTACTTGTAGATTTGACTTTTTTTGACGTATCGAGTGCTTAGTGCATTAAAACACGGCCTGTGAGCCAAATGAAATCATTAATATATAGTGTAGGAAAGCAGTTGTGTGATCTTTTAGTTTGCAACCGTAATTGACTCAGTTTCAATTCCGACTCAGTAGTAGATAGTTTTATTATAGACTTCGAATCTTTTTCATTTTGTGCCCCCTCCCCTCCACAAGTACGTTATGCACCCCCTGTTACAGATCACGTATGATTACATATTAAATCATTGTGTAGTCATAGGGAATCGCTAATGGGAGTTGGTTGGGCACAAGTGGAATAGATGTGACACTTCGATCATTGGGAAGTGAGACAGTTATGATTATACTGTCGTACTGCTATACCAACCGATACAAAATCACAGCAGTCTGGTAATAAAAACATAAAGCAACCGTTTTTGAATTCATTTACTGGTGCTTGTATTATAGAAAACTTACCTGCTGGGATCGACGTGCAGTTCCTTGCGGTCCACCTCCAACTGTGTGAACAGATTGTCATTTGCAACTCCTTCTGTGATAACCCACCCACTTGCAACAACCAGAATAGTCGCCAAAGCATCCTTCAGTTTGTTCAGATCTGTTAGGAAAAGAAGCAAGAACGGTCAAAAACGATCAATTCCTAAATCTAACGATCAAAAACGATCAAAAACAATCACAAACGATCCTTTCCTAATCATATCGGGCAAAAACGCTTAAAACCGGTCAAAAACTGTCATATCCCACGACATTTTGACCGTTTTTGATCGGTCGGTCTGGTCAACAAGGGTTCAGCTCAAATCACAAATTATATCAGTTTATGCAAAACGACTTCATATAGCCCCAGTTGACACATTTTACTTCAAGATTATGGAGCCCTTTTGTTAAATTTTTGGAACACTTCAATCATAAATTTATTGCTAACTTCAACGTGGTTTAAAAAAGCCCATAGAACACAAATCTCAGAAACATCAGACATATTCCGTTGAATTTGTTTTGCTCTAATATTTGATATTTACCGCACTCCTTGTCATCTATCCACACTATTTGCCTCCACGGAAATACACTTGTTGGAGAAACAAACAATGAAAATTGCAATTTGTTGACATTATTGATGGATGCAAAAAGTTATACAGTACTTTCGATTGTACAAACATCCCAGGTTGGGATCTTAATTCAAAATGACCGATGAAGACAAAAACAAAACAAAACAAATGAACTGATGCAGCATTCTGTATGAAGAACGAATTCAAAAATTAAAAAAGTAGTTACTAACATCAGTACTTTATATTTTATATCAGTACTTACATTTTATCCTAATTTCAAAAAATTACAGCGTCCTTAAATTGTAAACGTCATTTATATGTCCGAGAAAAGCAAAAAACATGCTATAGTATGTCTCTATGATGTCCAAATATCCGCCGGGGTAGCAAAACAAATGGCGCCGTACCCAGAATGGAATATTATCAAAGAATTACTCCCCGTACCCATTCCCTTCCTAATACGCCTAAACTATATATTGTCCTTCTTTAACAAAAATAACAGAGTTAAAACAAACTTTCGGATCATTTCAGCAATCCTCTTTTTCTTCCAAAAGAAAATGGGATAATTTTAACGTAATAATTGCGAAACAGATCATGGCACAAATAATTAAGTAAATTCATAGTCTTAAACTTCAAAAAACCTATCAGATATAACCACTTTCTAGAATCAATTAATTTAAAGTAGTTGTGAGAGTATAGTCCTTGGGAAAACAAATTTGCGAGAGAAACCTAGCCGTGCCTTAACGATAATGACTTTCAATTTGGGAATTGTTTTAGAACAAAAACTAGCGTGGATAATGAGATATTGTTTTGGAAAGAAATACTTAGTTACAGTCATCATTATCAACTATAGCGCATAATTGAATCACGTACCGATTTGAAGAAATAGGCTAAGCAATGCTCGAGCTATATCGCTAAGCATTTAGCTGCCGCGTTCAGCTGAGTTTAATTTTTTTCATGGTTGCTTAACTGCTGCTGGGCTTGAATTGCCAGCCAGTGTATTGTATCCTTGCAGAGTTGGAAAAGTTCGTCTACTACAAAGTCACTGTTTTTTATAGTTATGGTTTATACTGTTTGCCAGCTGGCTTAGCCTGTTTGGTTGATTCACTATGTCGAAATATAAGACAATAACAGCAGAATAAGATTTAACCAAATAGCACTAAAAATGTTTGAGTTTTGTATTGTATGTAACACTGCAACATCTAACCCCAGTTGTGGGAAAAATGAAACTTTCAGTTTGTTAATATGAGTTCTTCAGCTGTTGAAACACACAACTCCTTCTCTTCTTGTATCGTTTTTTGCGTCCAATTGTTTGTCTCTTGTGGACACGCATATTTCCGCATTAAAACAATAATCTTCAGAAACCAAAGTGTGGGCAAAATCTGCCTCAGCAAAAACTAATTTAGGCAAACAAACAAGACCGACGCTCTTTTTGGCGTTTTCAATTATAACGGAAAATATGCGACTGATAAAATGAACATCGCAAGCCAAAACTAAAATAATAACTATTGATAACATTAAAAACAATGCTAAACATCGCTCCGGGGACAATAAAAAGAAGAAAATAGTAGTAACAGGAAACGAAAAGTCTTAAAACCTTAAGGTGTGAAATTTTTGCTGCCCGTTGCACCAGATTTTAGAATAGAAATTAGCGTGGATCCTATGACCTTGAATGGGAAACTAGCTATTAATTACATTCAATACTCTCTAATATAGCGAATAATTGTATGTATTACGGATGTGAGCCAATAAGCTAAGCTTTAGTTCTTACTGCTCAAGCTATATCGCAAAGCACTTAGAAGACGCGCTCAGTTGAGCTTATTGTTATTCGCAGCTATTCATCTGCTGCTGAGCTTGCATCGCCAGCCAGTGGATTGTATCCTTGCTGAGTTGTAAAAATTGCTTATAGTACAAATTCCTTGTCTTAGAGTGCTGATTTATACTGTTTTCCAGTTGGCATAGCCTGATTGGCTGATTAACTATGTTGACATATACTAAGACAATAGCAGAGTAGAATTGTGTCGTATAGCTGTAAAAATGTTCGCCTTTTGTGATGTATGTAGCACTGTTGCAATATATATATATATATATATATATATATATATATAAATATATATATATATATATATATATATATATATATATATATATACATATATATATATATATATATATATATATATATATATATTCTTCATAACTGAAGATATTATTGGCTAGCACATATATAAAAATCTGAGGATGGCTTTGTATCCTTGTTTGATTCTCCTTAAGGTACGGTTAATATTTGATGCTGCTCAACATACGTATTTTAATCTATTCATTAACTGCGCTTTTAATATCATCAAAATGTATTGAAAATGAGACTAAAACTAAGAGACGACCACTAAGCTTCTGAATGTGATTCTGTGAAATAGCTCCTTCGTGTAATTATCTATCGTACGGACCCTGAATCATGGCATTTGTTCTCAACCACTTTTTGTTTTTTTCCTTTGATCAGTTTTGCTTTATCATTAAACATTTACGCAGTGTTTTCTTATCAAAAACAAAATATTATTATGTAATATAAGCAGTTTTCATATTCTTGGCCGACGAGTTTTGGTGTTCTGCATAAAGGGTCCCGTTAAAATAAACTGAACAAACGACTCAAAAATTAGTCAACAAAATTTGACGGTTGTTGTTCGAATTTAAAACGTATAAAAAAGGAGTCAGGACAATAGATCGAAATGGCAACGGATCGAATGCAAAAATTGGGTTAAGAGATAAAAAAAGAAACTGATCATTTTGCTTTTTGACTGGTGAGATATAAGCACTAACTTATAATACGGCGCATAACATAATCGGTATTGATATCATATTCCTCTGTGAATGATTCATATCGAGCCCAACGGGCCAGCTAGGCATGGTCAAGGCTCGCGATGCATGGCGTGATGAGGTAATCTCATGACGGCTCATGTTTAAAGACTAATTTCACCCAATGAGAATGGAATTTAGCTTCCAATCTAGTCACAACTTTGCTGTTTTTGACCTGTTGTCCTTTTCATCTATTGTCCGGTCACCATAGAAAACAAAACAAACGAAACGAAAACAGGAAACCGCTTTTTTATGTGTTTCTGCGTAATCGCAGCGGAGCAGCATTAGGTTTTCATTCTGCAGTGTATTAACAGTAGCCTGTTCTCAGCTGTTCTTTTTCAATTATTCCCATCTCAGACTGTTCATTTGGTGATCATGAATGCTCTTTTTTGGTGACTATGGTCACTTTTTTTGCGTCTGAGACTTTCACGTGGTAACATTACTGCCATTATTGAATCACACACCTTACCTTTCGGCTATCACGTGATCGCTTTCACATTCAAGTGATCACATTGTTGCTCAATTTCATTTTTGGCGTTTCTGGAAAGTTCGATTATTTCAAACGAATGGATCCGACTTTATTTTGACTATTTTTATTGGATGATTCAACTAAAAATCCTCTAACCTGTGCATTCCAGACAGTCGGTTTCTTTTTCGCCTGTCGATGACCCGTGGACAGATAGAACCAAATCAAGCTTCTCAATCTGAGCCCTGTTTGAGCTGTAGTTGCACACGTAGTCGAGCAGATCCTCCGATTTAGTGCAATCTTTAGCGACCCTGACGAAGTCGGCCGTGTTCCCACTCTTGGAGAAGGTAACAGTGCCGAAATCCCGACATGGAGCTGCAAAAAGAGCAACAGTAAAAAACTCGTTCAAAAAGCCCCCCTAGATGCAAAAAGACGTACCTATGCATAAAAATTAGGTTATACCCTGTGTTCATCGACTTTTCAAAGACGTAAGACGTACCTATTTAATAACCGCTTGAGTGAACATATTCAAGATGTTACAATTTAGGATGAGCCTATGTACAAAGATCAGATATATCATATTGTCATTAATTTCTGAAGGACGTACCTATGTTTTAACCGCTTGATTGACCTTGTGCCAGATGTTAACAATTCAAACAAATCCGTTCCTCTACAATTCAGTTCCCCTTCAATGCGCAGATAGCAGCATCTATCACATCAACTTGTTAAAAAATCACTTGACAATAAACTTATTATTTGAAATTTTATCCAATTCCCTCCAAATTTCCCAAACATTCAACAAAAGTTTATCCCTCTAATTGACCTTAAATTTTCACCTTTTTAACATTTTTAAACTCATCAAATTGCCGTTCCTTGCACAAGTTTGAGGCTGATTTACGCAAATTATAGCCAATTTTAACCAAATTTCTGAACAATTATCTCAACACAATTAAAACAAATTTTACTTAATTTTCAGCTAAATTACCGACAATCTTGCCAATTTATATCAAACTTTGACTTATTTCACCCAAAAACTTTTCCGTTATACACGATTTAATCCAAGTTCACCACAAAGTTCTCCCAAACTTTATCAAAAATTTTATCAACAACTTAGCCCTAATTTACACAATATCTTCCCATTTTTACCAAGATGTTCGTAAAAATATCCCAGTATATCCACATTTCAAACAAGTTTTACCCAATTTACACAAAAAAAGATCAAAATTTACCAAGATTTTTCCCAATTTTTACCAGGTTTCGACTTATATCACATAAAACTTTTCCCAACTTTTTCCAATTTGTTCCATGTTTTTCTCCCCATTTTGTAAAAAAAAAATGCAGAATAACCCTAATTTAACCCCAAATTACACAATTTTCACACAGTCCACTGAATTTTTTACTGAAAAAATTACCCAAATTCAACCCATTTTTCACTTAATTTTCACCCAATTCAAGCGCAATTTACAAAAATTTACACAAATTTTGATCAATTTTTGATTTGACTCAAAACATGAAAAAGCATCAATATTTAACCCAAATTCTACACAAATTTTACCCAATATTCATCAAAAAGTTTCCTATTTCTACTTAATTTACCCATGTTTCTCTTAAGCATTTTTGAAAAATTTAGCGACATAAATTTATTAATATCCTACTTAGAACAAAGAAACTTAACATGTGATCCCATCAGTTTTAATGACCTCGTCATAAGAGAGAAAGAAATTTCGGAACCATATAATTGAGCTTTCAAGTTGATTTGGACTATATTAGCTGATTAAAAAAGTTTGTTTTAAATATTACAACGCTTTTTTTCATATCTTTTCTAGTGCGAATGAGTTCTTAGACCAAAGCATTAGTCATACTAATTAATCAACACGAAATGTTCTCTTTTTAATTTTTGGAGGGAAGGAAGCTTCAATAAAACTCAATGACATGTGTAATGAGTTTTATTCTATTTATGAGCTTAAATTCCTTGGGCGTCAAACTATAAGTCACTTAATCGTTACAAATACGTCATAAAATACGTCTTACTATCATCACATTTTCGTAACAGTATTGTCACAATTGTTGAATCAGAACAAAATTTACTATTGTCATTTAATCGTTAAAAGAATAACTGTTTTTATCCTTTTCTCCGTTTGAAGTCATCAAGTTCGTTTCGAATTTAGTATTTTGTTTCCATCTCATCAGACACAAAACTAGTTGGCTTTACATTGACCTATCGTTCAATTGTAGTGATTTTGCGTAGGACTTCAATTTTATGAAGGAATGAAACCATTACATTTTAAAAGGTCTTCTCAGAAGATGTCAGAAAGTATGACCAAAAAATTAGCAAAAATTGAAGCAAATTTTTGCTGAAATCCAAAATAAGCAGACCTAGAACGATGTACACCAAAAGATTTCTTATGTTGCGTTAAGTAATTTCTCGACAAAATGCAACTTCAACAACACTTTCTTTTCATTCATCAACCATCACTGATTCTCAATTAGAATTTTTTTTTGCCAGGTGCTCTTTATCATTCTGTACGTACTATCAACTTCTTCATAACATGCGAAACAATCGCACACATTCAGATGCGGTTTTCTGTAAAACTGTTCGGGTGTTTTTCTGCAGAGACTTTACGGGTCTTCAAAGTGAACAATGAACCGTTGTCAGTTAAAATTATTGTAGGGGACTCGGTGATTGAGTTGACTAGGAAATTAGTCTATAAATTTGGTTTATTTCAGTGATGATGCAGAGATGAAATCTACTAAGTTTAAGCAATTGACAGCTCTTACAGTTTGCGAACAGGCTCCCGCTGAAAATGTTTGAATATTTGAATTGTTTTCAAGCTGATATTAATTATATGTTATTTATTTGCCTCGTATATTATCTTATAAAGTGTTTTCAAACGATTTTCGTTTTTAGAGGTTTTTGCAGACGTTTTTTTAAATTTTTCTAAAAATCCATACTTTGAAAATCTGAAATCACAAAAAAATGCCCGAGTGTGTAATGATGGCTTCCAAAACTTTTAATAAATAAAATTTAGTGCACAATGTTAAACCTTATCCTTATAAAAGACGAATTTGTAAAATACATTTATTAATTATATGTTTGCGTACTAGATCTTCAATTTTTGCAAAACAATTTTTTTTGAGAGATTCCAGTTTTTAAAATGAAAATAAAGAAAGCGTGAAAGTTACTCATCTATCAAAGCTATTTGATTTCCATCAGCACAACTTTACATATCTGATAGAAATACGACATCACAATCTTTTTTTGATCACAGTTGGAAATTTTCTGACTGTCAACAGCTCGAAAAGTGCTATTGGTTGAATAAAACTTTTCATCATCAAATAAAACCTTTATTCACTTGGTTAGCTGTTCAACGTTGTTCTTTTTGGGACTCTTAAAAGTGTGTGATCAAAGTGTGTGATTGCTCGTCTTAGCAGCGGTATGTTTTGAAGCAGGGAGCAGCCTTCTACGAACATCTAATTTTTTTCTTGATAACCAGTCACCCTACCTCATCAAGTTTTAAAAAACGAACATCTGCTAGAATATGTTGGCCAATTGATCCATCATTGACTGCCATTTTGAGGTTATCAAATTTCCTTTCGGTGAGTTTGTAATAATATTTGTAGCCAAAGTGGAGATAGTGAGTGTACACCCCTGCAAAAAAATTCTCTTTTGCAACTGGCATCAACAATATTCTGAATAATAGACTCGAAAGAAAGCCGGGAGTTAAATGCCAACCAGATAAATGCAATCTAAGTTCTAAAAATATCCATTTTGCGTGTTCTGGAAAGCTGTTGCTTGCTTTCTGTAGAGAATAATTGTTTTCTTCAGTATCATCTCTTCCAAATTTTTTGAAAGTTTATCGAAGATCGCCAAAGAAATGCTTTAATTCCTCTGGGACTTCAAGATTGTAATTGACAGCACTGAACACGTCTCTGCGTTTGATTGTTCCGATCACATTTTTATTATATTGGTTGTGTGAAAAGATTGTGTGCAGAGATTAAATTTTTAAAACCTTTATGTCGTCAGTCCTCCACGTCTTCAACTGAAACTCCCAGAGCACTTTGTCGCTCATTTTCAACCCCTGTAGCTACTTTGTACTTCAGTTACCACCGTGGAATTCCTGTTGCTTCATTCGATTTTCATAGATCTTAAATATAAGCTGCCATCTTTCTTGACACAGAAAGAAATGGAAGAAGCCTCCCATCGCTTCCGAAACTGTTCTGCAGTAGTTTACAAAATCCCTTCAGTAAATAACATTCGAGCTAATTCTACCCAATTTTTGTTTGGTCATGTAGCCATTTTGTCATACAAAAGGTTACTGACATCTGTTGCAAAGAATAATTTGCAAATGTTGCCGGCATATTCTACCTTCGCTTGAACATATTTTGCTTTGCTTGTAAGAATCATTTAGGTTCCTCAAGTCAGCCATTTTCAAATGTAGTTGTCTTAGTTTTCATTCTTTTCACTAAATGGACAAAAAACTGCAATTTTTGACAAATGAAGAAGTCAGTTTGTCAAGTTGCGAAGAGTACAGCACAGCTTCAATTTAACTACTTGGTTGCCAGTGTGGCAAAATAGTTCTTTCATGGTCTCAAGTATAGGCTCGACATTTTTGTTGTTTAGTACGTGAGAAAAACGCGAAACGTTGGTATCTTTTCTCTTTTCCAATTATCCTGCAGATCCATGTAGTTTTCCTAGCATCATGGGGAGCTTTGCAGTAGGTTTGCTCAATCAAAATTGTCTATTTACATTATGGTTTTGTACAACTCCGTCTGTGGCTCCAGAGAGTTGAGGAAATTATCGAAAGGTGACGTTTGGCCCACCAAAAATACACAATCCAACAACTGCAGGCCAAGATAATCCGATAAACTTTTCCCCATGCCAATCAATTTGGGAACAATGTTACTTCCCACCAAAAGATTCATCAAAAGATACTCCGTAAAAATCAAAACAGACGGACAGTTGTTGAATCCAAACAAAAAGATAAAGCTGTAGTAGTTCTCAAAGTCATTATTTACTTTGAACCAACTACTTCTCAGTGTCTGAATTTAAAGATCCACGTTATCATCAATGTTCATTCAGTTTTGTTCTGAACAAATCTTTCGCTCTGAAGGATTCCCAGCTCTTTTCCCTTGGAACCAATTGCCTAATAAACTATAAATATACGTCCAAATCCTGAACGAAATAGTCTCTGATGAGTGTTCAACTTTTGTCCAGCTAAAAACGGGATCAGCTGATTCCTGGTCCTTGTTGCAGATTGAGGTTTAGCTGATGAGTGGATTGGAACAAAAGGAAACACCGCTATGAACATGTTTCTCTGTCAATGAAGTCAACTCTGTTTATTTTAGGGTACTGTCGGGAATTGTTGTTGATTCAAAATACAAAAGAATAGGATGGGATAAAACCTCAACTTATTTTGAAATATGATGCCAACATCTTCCGGTTGATCAAAAATAGTTTCTGATATTTGGCAGGCCTTTCTTCCCTATTTGTATCGTTTGTTCTTGGAGCAGTTTTGAATGTACCGAAACAAATGGTTGAAAAGTCTGCCTTAAAATTGATCTCATATGTAGCACCGAGAACTGTTGAAGAAGCTGCTGACGTCGGTTGTCCAACAGATTTTGTTTACATATCTCAAAATTGATGTTATGTGCACTCGCGTTGAAGGGGAAGCTATAAACTAAGAAACGCATTTTTTTAAAAAAAATACGCTGAGAAACGCAAAAATGCTTAAGATTAATGCTTAAAACGCTGAGAAATGGTTAGAGACACCAAAAGATTGAAGCAATTCAAAACCACGTAAGGTACTGGAAGCCGGAGTCCAATTGCAACAGAAAACAATACTTAAAGAAATTAAAATTTTATGATATAGTGATGGTTGAGACGACGATCATGCAGGTATGCATTGATTCCGGTCTCACAAACGCAGGACTTGGAGTAGAAACGCTAAATACAGTCGAGTTCTGCGCTCAAAAACGCAGAAGTTTGGTAAGGTCGATGCTTGGAAACGCAAAATTGGTTATAGGTTTAAGCCAAAATTTTGTATGATAAGCGATTACTAGCGTTGACAAGTCAGAAGATCCATCTCAACTTTCCTATTTATTTTGCGGTGAACGAGGTGAATTTATATTTCTAAATTTAACGCATTCACCGCAATGTAAGATAATTGAGGTGAACTTTTCAACTTCTCAGCTTTAGTTACTGCTAATCTTACATAATTTTGCCAAATTTCCTCGGCCCGTGGACTATCATGCGTTTCGAAGACTATAGTTGTGGGTTTAGTTAGTTTTTGCGCTTGAAGACTTTTTCAGACCATGGAATTCGATCGCACAATACTCAGTTGTGCGCCCGAAGATGATCTGGTCAGAGGTCACTTCGATCTGGACACCTCATCCTGGGAGGGACTCGGGTTATCAAGATTTCTGTTCCAAAACATATACTTTGAGGAAGTTGGTGTAAGCATCCGCAATAATGATTGCTGATTTGCAATTTAAACGCGCACCAATATACCTTACATCTATAACTTACTATATTCAATGTCATGACTTATTTATCCAGACAACTTACTGGTCACTTGTGACGCGTCCGTGGAATCAATGTTCCCATTCACATCCAGCTGATTTTTGAGAGATGAACTCGTGCGATGGCTATCATCACGATGAGAAAAGACTGCTCGCACGAATGCTTTCTAGAAATCAAATAAGGAAAAATGAACATTTGAATTGTAATAACATTTTACCATATATATGTATTCGCTATTGGAAGTTTTATCTATACCAATTGTAAGCAGCCAGAAATTTAGATCTTGGGTTTGATCTTGGTTCTCGGTAACTTTCTTGAGCAACCCGATGTCACGCAGTCGCTCTGCGAGATATCAGGGAAAGATTAAAAACGACACCAAAAAATCCTCAAAGACCACAAAATTTATTTTTGGAGATACTCGCTGGACTCTTCGGCGACATACTAAACTTTTTTTGGGTTTTATGCGCTGTTTTTAATTAACAGTTTAATTCACAGTTTCAAAGACAGTTAAATTTTTCTCCATAGAGCTATATACAATACAATTTATGTACAACCAGAGGTGAATGAAGTTACATACACAGTAAGAAGAGTTTGAGTTTATAAAACTGAGTTTGGGAAGTTCTTGTTAAAACTGAATGTTCTGTCTAACTGTAGTAAAAGACTTCCTCTGCCTCAGATGCACTCAGCCGTTTCAAGTACCGTGGAGGACTTCTGCTGGCTGAAATTGACGGTTAAAAATGAAAATGTATCATTTCCTTGACTAGCCTCGTGGGAATTGTGTTAAAGGCTTGTGTAATTTCTTCAAGTAAGTATGATAAAACAAAAAAAAATAAAATAAAATCGAATTAGAAAATATTAAAATCTCAATGGGCGTGGGTGGGACTCGATCCCACTCGTGTTGAAGTTCTCTTTCCTCTAGGTGCTAGTTCACTGCACTAAGTTGACTTATATAGTGGTAAGTTTTTCGTTTTCAAGCTTTGTTCTTTCAATGTTCAAGTCGTCGCAAATTTAAAATGGAGATTGTCAAACTGATTCCGACAGTTTTGAACCGAAGTTCAGATGTTGTATTAGCAAACCGCGCTAAGTGGCATGTTCAATGCTACAAAAATTCAGCTTTTCTTTCAAATATATTATTTCTCGGCTTGATGCAAATCTATCTGGGGCTTAGATCGCTGGCTATGTTTTCGGATAATTCTGTTTCAAATTTGAAAAGATTAAGCAGATGACAGAAACGGTTAAATTAGACAAAGAGAGGGAGAAATATAAAAGACAAGCGTTGTTTCTGACTTGAAAAAGCCTTAAAAAATTGACAAAACTAAAAAATTGTTGTATAAAAGAGCTACGCTAACCTAAACCATAAGACCACTGAAACCAAACCACGCGCAGCACAATAAATGTTTTTGTTTGTTTTTGAATTGACTGATGTTGTCTTTTAAAAACACTGGAGAGTTGAGGACAATAGTAAAATAATGAGAAAGTTGAAGTGAAAGGCATCAAAAAAAGGCGCAACAGTTGGTCATTATTTACGCATAAAGACAATAGTGACAGCTGTGATCTGTTCAGCCCCAAATTGACTAGGCGAGTGGCTGGCTGAACAGATAAAAAGAAAAGAAAGAGATGGACAGAAAATGACAAAGATTGGGTTGTATTTGGCCCCGATTCGACTAGGCGAGCGGCTGGCCGAATACTCTTAACACGTCTGATTGTTCTGTTGCTTTTCAAATTGTTAATATAGCAGAAAACAAATAATTAAAATAAGGAAAGCTGGAGGCAACTGAGCTGCACTCGAACCCTGGTCGTAGAAAACAAATGTTTGTTCTTTCGTTAATGATCCACTCTTTGTTGACCACTGCGCCACATTACTCTTCTTTAATACGTTAGAAACTAGAGGCAATTGATTGTATGAGAGAAACGCCCCAAGAACATAAACACAAAGTTGCTGGAGTTGGCCTCGAACCGTTGTTGTGTGAGCTTTATTAAACCGTTCTTGTGATCTTCGTAACTGTGCCATTCGACAACTACATTTGGTTATCCGACTGCCAGTGTTTCATTTGCATTATTTGTCTCCCTGTTTTTCAGTTTGTAGTCGTTCTCGGTTTTTTCCCCAGTTTTCTTAGTTTTCCTTTTTGTGTTCTGAGTTCTTGCTTTTCTTCAGACATTGAGACCATTTCTGTTTTTTGAATAACTATGATCTTTGATATTGAATTTCCGGGATTAAACCGGGATTGATCCTCCTTTTGTTTGGATGGTGAATATTTTGAGCATTCATTTTAGCCACTAGTCTATGGTGTGTGCCGCTAGTGAATTTGGTGTTGGAGATAATCGATAGTGCCTTTGCAAGAGTTGAGCGGGCACTGTCGTTTCCTATTTATCAGCTCTATTACAGACAGTATGTTGTGTTGTATTGCCCTTTGGATATATCCGTTGGCCAGTTCAATTTGCATTTCCCTGACCTGGCTTCATGTTTGCCTCGTCGTGCAGTTTTTGAACCTGGTACCATCTTGGTTTTCGAACTCAAATTCGAAGGGCCTGGTTTTGCACGTTTTGTATTTTATTGACAAGGGCATGTGAATGATCCAGCCAGCAATCATTTGAGTACAGATGTAAGGGTCGGATCCAATACTTGTAAACGAAAAATAGACTTTCTTCGTTAATGTTCAGATTGCTAAGCTTCCAGAGTTGAAATAGCCAGCTGTTCGCTCTTCGTACTAAATCTTTGCAATGTTCATTCCACTTGAGGTGTGAAGTGAAAGTGATGCCCAAAAAATTTATCGATTGTGTCTTCTGAATTGATACTCCTTTTATGTTGAGGTCAAGTGAGGATTCTTTCTTTGAGGGATTTTTAAACATCAGGTAGTGAGTTTTGTTTAGGTTTATTTTAATTTCCAGTGAGTCGCACCAATTAATTAGACTGTTCAATGATGATTGGAGATATTTTTGAAATAATTTGGGGGATTGTGGCCTATAGTAGTGTGCAAAATGGTCAGCGAACCGTGAGATGTCGGCTTTTATTTGTGGCAAACGACTGACATATATGAGAAAGAGTATAGGAGCAATTACGCACCTTTGAGGTACTTCAGCTGTCGGGCTGAATCATTGACAGTGGAGTTTATCTTCACAAAAACGTTCCTTTGCGATAAAAATGGAATTATCCACATTATGTCTGAATTATTTAACCCAATCGAAATTAATTTGCGAACGTGTTCTAGGCGCCATACTGCATCGAACGCTTTTTCGACATCCATGCATACGAAACCAACCATTTCAGACCACTAGAAAGCTTCACTGACATGCTGTGTGAGTTTAATGAGATTGACTGTGGTACAGAGGTGTTTCCTGTAAGCGCTTTGAGTCTCGCCAAATGTTTTGTGACTTTCACAATGTTCCATAACAATGTTTTTCACAACAGTTTCACATATTTTGGCTATACAATTTGTAACATTAATGGGTCTGTAGTTTTCGGCCTTCGATCGGTCTTCGTCTTGCTTTGGTATCATTTTACTCTGGGCTTCTTTTCATTTAACTGGAACATACGAGTTAATAGTGGAGCTAGATATGAGGATACAGGCAAGGGCTTTAACATTCTTAGGCAACTCTTTAAGGAGTTTGTAGCAAATTTTATCCGGCCCAGGGCCTGTTTTTCTCGACTCTTTTAAGATTTCATCAAACTCCTTTGTTGTAACCACAACGGCAAGCTGTTCGAAATCTACATTTGTTTTTATCATTGCCTTGGTTTCAATTTCAACATTGTCGCAGAATTCAAAAATTAGTGATGATTCTGTTTCGTAATTTTTATTTG
The DNA here is from genome assembly GCF_964194025.1 of Convolutriloba macropyga. Lineage (NCBI taxonomy): Eukaryota > Metazoa > Xenacoelomorpha > Acoela > Convolutidae > Convolutriloba > Convolutriloba macropyga. Next base: position 25,562,019 of record NC_134473.1, read on the forward strand.
TGTCTTTTAGCAGCTGTTTAAAAATTTCATTTTTCTCTTTGTCTGTGACCGCCATGCCATTTTTGTGGAATAGGTTTGGGTTTTCTGCTGTTTTTTGTTTGGGCTCGTTTTCATTTGTTAGTTCTTTTTTTTTTGCTTTCCAGAAACCTTTGCTACCCTTATCACGAGCACGTTCCAAGACTTTTGCTCTTTTTATTTCTTCTGACCGCCTAATGGACCGTTTAATTTCTTTCTGTAGGTAATTTATCTCCGTTCTTGAAGAAATAAAGTGATCGCCAATTGCATTTTTGAGCTCTCTTCGCCTTCTTCATTTCAGTTTTATCAATTTTTGTGTCTCAACACTGTAGAGGAACTCTTTCTTGTCGATGCAGGAGTCTTCGAGAGATTTTTGTATTATTTTGACTAAACTGCTGCTGAACTGATTTAATTCATCTTTTTTGGATACTTCGCGGGCCAGAGATTTGATGATCTGTATAAATTTCGTGCATTTTCTCCAAACTTTCTGTAGTTGATTTTTGATTTTAGCTGGAAAAGTTTGGCTTCTGTTAGATTCATTGCGGGTAATTGTAATTTTGTGATCACTGCCTAGATTTTCTGATACTTGAAAGTCGTTAAAATGCGTGAGGAGTGAATTATCGCAAAAGTGCAGGTCTAACATCTTTTTGCATTTTCCATCAAACGATTGATATATGTGATAACCGTTGTTTAGCAGTTTAAAAGTACCCTCGTCAATAACATTTAGAAGCTTTTCATCATTTTCAGAACCATAAGAGCAGTTTAGTTTGTGGTGAGGAGCGTTGAAATTGCCGCATACGCGGACATTTTTTAACTTTCCTGATAATACTTTCTCGGTCGACAGCGGCTTTCCGAGGGAATTGTAAACAGTTATTACCCAAAAGTCATTAAAAAGGGGCAACTTAAGGCAAAGCTTTAGTGTTTCAAGTGTTCGAACATTGCTATCGGTTTCTTTTTCTACTGGTTCTGTCCGCTTGATAACAATGCTTTTCTTCACTAAGATGGCAGAGCCATGATGACCGTTGTTGCAGGTTTCCGTCGCAAAGATGTAGTTGTTGAGAGGGGATGATTTCTTCCAGTTCCTAACTTCAATCAAGCAAATTACATCTATGTCTTTTTCTGCTGAAAATAGAATCAGATCGCCTATTTTGTTGTTTAGGCCGCGACTGTTCCATTAAAAAATTTTGAGTTTATCCATTTTCCAAAAAGCTTTGGCTGTTTTATAGATTTTTTGACTGTATAGAAATAACTGGAGCTGTATTCCCGCTTTCAATGCTGTCATGTATTCTTTAGCCATCTATTTTTTCATTGAAGATGCGTGAGGCGCTGTGAGAGACACTATTTATTATATCACTGTAAGACATAGTGTTAAGAACTGTTCGTATTTTGCTCAAAACTTCAGCTACTAGAACAGCTATTTTTCCGTTGATGGCGTGAGCTCAGTGTTTGCTTTAGGTTTCAGTTTGTTGGCTACGGCTGAGAATTAACTCTCATTTTTTTTTTCGAGGCCTCTGCTTATTTGTGCTGATATGCTGGGAACCCTCGATAAACTGTCGCATGAGCACAGCCACAATTTGAGAACCTGGCATTTTCTTTCGCAACAGTGCATTCTTTAACACTATGATCTTGCGAGCAGCGAAGACAGTTAAATTTTTCTCTGTCTTTTTCAACGAAAAGCTTTATTAGGAACATCTTAAACTTCAAAATTTCTTGAATTTCAACAAGAAAAAAAAATTTTGTTACTCAAAATCTTTTAAACTCAATTGAATAATTAAGGTTTTTTTTCGAGTGAATGTTTTCGTTTTGCATTATGTGAACAAAGTTCATTTTAACGTCTTCAAATTTAACTGTTTATAACTAGGCTAATTTTATGGTATCAAATACGTTATTTAAATTTGTTTTGGCACAAAGTTTTGGGCATTCATTAGAAAGATCACATTTATTTGTTTCAATTTTGTATTCCGGAAACGGACCAGTATTTAAAAAAACTTAAATTCTGATGAACAGTGACTAAATTGTGTGTTACCACTGCTTCTGTAACATCATTGATTTTACAAAATGCGGTCTCTTGCAAATCAAAAGTAGGGACATAAATTGCTACCTTATATAAAAAAAGCATTTGCTGTTAAATCAGTAACCCAATTGGACTATTTTGCCCAAACTCAGTATTCTGAAAGCTGTGATCACTACTTTAAAAAACAGAAAATTTAGAAAAACCCCTTTAGCTTAAAAACTTAAATACTCTGTATTGTTTTCCGGTCTGAATTTCAAACACTAAAGCGCTGTAAACATATCTATCGAATAGTATTTAATATCAGATGTGGAAAAACATCCGGAGATTTAAGTAAACAGTATTATCAATAAAGGGATGCAGTCGAGAATCAGGATCAAAAACGTTTTCTTGTTCATTGAACGAAGGGTAAAATTGTTTGAATTTTTATAACAAAGTTAATCTTACGTTGAAAAAATCGCCCATATAAATATATCTATTAAAACAAATGTTTTTCTTAGTGAAATAAGAATAAATTCAGAACAAACTTTAAAAATTAATTATGAAAAATTATGTCAGGTAGATTTTCTGTTTAAAAAAATTTAATAATGAAAAATATGGAAAAATAATAAATGTCAGCTATAGAACCACATTTCGGGAACAAGGGTGCAATTGAAAACCAGGAGCAGAAAAATACTCTGATTCAGTGGAGAACAGTTCAAGTAATTGAGTTTTTTCGTCCACTTCGTTCCTACGTACTTTAACATGAACTTGTCTAAAGAATTAATGCTTATAACCAATACTGAATTAATGGCTAAAAGCAGCAAATTTTGTTTTGACGTCTTGGTTTGAAGTATAAAAAGTTTAGAAAAATCTTTAGCCTAGCTGAAAAGAATGCTAACTTTTTTTTCTGATTCCTCATTTCAAGTTCGATTACTAAATTGTCAGCAGAACTATGCATAGATATTACACATCAACTATAGAACAAAATATTCAAATTTGTCTGTAATGTATTTGGTGGAATGAAGGTTGCAGCTGAACAGGAGCAAAAAAAGTTTTCTGACTTGAGAAATTTCAAATTGAGTTGTAGATAATTCGTTCTTACGGCTCATAAGAAAGACCTGTTAAGTAAAAATACTTAAAAGCATTTTTTGAGGTTTTGTAGAGAACTCAAATTGAAGATCAGCAAGCATCACTGTATGATTCCTTGAAGCGAAATGTATCCTTTTCGCTAAGCAAATACCTCATGTTTTGTTCTGCTGAAAAGGATATAACTATGGAGTTCGGATTGGAACTAAACTATTTCGAGCAGCTCCATTGTGAAACAATTTACGAGTTGTTTATTGAGATCCCTTGAAATCAATATCATATTTATAAAAATTGATCATGATCTCTTTTGTGTCAGTTCAGGATAAAAACTCTTCAACCAGCAAAGGTTTGATTATTAACTATCTGCAGTTCATAATTTTCTGAAAATTATTGTTTTAAAATTGTAAATAAATTTGTAGAAAAATTGCATTACCTTAAACAGTTTTTTTTTGCCTTAATGCAACGTTCATACTCAAGGTCTTAAAACCAACTCATAAAAAAACACTTTTTGAGTTAATGATCTGGTCACAATATTTCTTCAATGGTACATTTTTTTAATAGAATTGGTATTGTAATGATTCAGTAATGGATTAATACAAATCTTTAAAATCAAACTTTGATTCGGAATCAAAAGTTTTTGCTCATTAAAAAATTCAAAAAAGGAATTGTTTGTTTTGTTGAAGAATTCTTCATTCTCCTCAATCGCTCTCTATAACATCAGTCTTATTCTCCTTAAAATTCAGATTTCTTCTCTCTTTAATCTTCATTGAACTCTTGAAAATTATTTACGATCTCCCCGCTCGTTGGGTGAGACAATACTTCCAAAAACGAAGGTCCCCTCTCATTGGGTGACACCTCTAAAATGACTCCACTCTTCTTGGAGTTCACAATGATTACCCAAAATAGAAACAATTGTACATTGTTTATTCAGTAAAATGTATTTAATTTGCATACAGCCTCTAGCATAATCGCGAGTTATGTATGTGGTACAACGGTGATGATTGAAAAAAACTGTATTATTTTTTCAAGGCTGCTTTTAAATTTTTCAGTATTGATGTCGATTTAGTAAGCGGACTTCCGAAATTTTTTGTGAGAAGCAAAATAGGCGCGGCAATATTCTTCCAAGATTTTATTACATTTTCACAAGTTTGAAAATGTAGTTATTAAGGTTTTTGAGTTTTTGTTTTGACGGGAAGTTTCTGTCATAACAAAGAAACATATTTGACCGCGCAGAGATGATAACAGAAAAACTGATGATCTAAAAGGAAAAAAATTAATAATTAAAATTTGCTAATCACGCAAGCTGATTCAAAAACTGAGTGGTTTAAAAGAACCTATTCCATAAAAAATTCAGTTGACAAACGTCATCGGCTAATTTGCCAAATGTCTTGTTAACTTGACTGCACTTGAGAAAAAGATACATTCCTTAAGTTTGACACGAAACAAAGATAATTTTTTTAGGTTTCTACACATTATAATCAATTTTTATGGCGATAACAACAGTTACATAACTTACCGATGAAAAACTGTTGGTGCTCGACAAAGGCAACAAAAATCTAAAGCAGTGGCAAAACTGTGCTTCAGAATTAGGCTATCCTGTCCGCACTTTTTCAAACTCGGTTTCTATACAAAGATTGGCGAGAAATGATTGGTCAGTAGAGATATTCTAATTAGCTAAAATATGACGTAAATTATGCAACTGTTTTAATCGCAACGGGAGATGATTAAGAACAGTACCATACGATTGTTATTGCCGTCTCAAATCTATTCGACTACTTGGTTTTGCCCTGGAGTTTGATATCATCTCGAGGGTCCTAATAAATTTGTGGTAAAACTCATTCGTTGCTTTTGAATAAGACTCGCTGCTAATTATACATTTGGCTGATAGTTTGTTGAAAAAAAATTTTAAGGCAACTTTTCTTGATATTTTTAATTTTCATTATACTTATTGGAAAAATCATACTGACATTCATAAACCAACATTTGAAAAGCATTATTCCAACAAGCCTAATGTTTGTTAATTTTTAAGAGTTGTTAATTTTTTATTCACTCTTTTTTTATTAACTTGTATGTCTCATGTTGTCAGCCAACAGTGAATTGAAACCAGGCCTAAACTGGAAAATTTGATTGAGTATTCCAGTTTCTTAGAAAAAAGAGAATCAAAACTTTCGCCTTTTTTTCCTGATTAACTGCCAAAGCTTGAAAAACATTGAGTTTTCAAACATTTTGCAAACAAAACTTATTAAAACGTTTGTCGCTGTAACTGGAACCTGGTTGGACACTGATTGTAAATTTGAAAATTTTTTCACAGCATTGCATACTTTCTTTGGGAAATGTAGTTTAGGCAAAACAGGGGCTTCAAAGGGTAAGGGGTAGGTATTTTTGTTCCAATAAACTTTACCGTCAGTATTAAATTAAGCATTGAAACAATTGGCGAGATTTTTTTTGGGTTGAAGTAAGCAAACCTCTGAATGAAAAATTACTTGTTGACGTTTCCTATTATCGAACAAACGTCTTGTGGAGTATTTTCGTGGTCAATTAAGTACCGAACTATCTGGGGCATATAGTATAGCAGATAACGTTTTTTTTTGCTGGGAAATTACAACTTAACCTGAATTATCTGAACAAGACAGAAAAATTAAACTACACAATTTTGCGTTTTTTTCAGGATTAAAAATTGTTAATCTAGTGGATGCAACCAGATGTACTGATGAAAAATTTGCAATTATTGATCACTGTTTCATTTCGAAAGATCCGATAACTGACTACATTTAACAACAACCCCTCTTAAATCCCTTGTTATCTTTGGATCAAACCTCTCATTGAAACCTGAGAGTGACAATGTGATAACGACAAGATGTTTTTCTCACGATCTGAATGAATTCAACAGATGTCTTTCCGTTGAAGGAATGTGGAAAATGTACCAATGCTAGAATGGCAACAATTTATTTTGATTTATTTATCGATACTTTAAATTTATTTATAAAAAATTGTTGAAAAACACGCTTCAACTCAGACTGTAAATAAAGCGGGTGTAAGTTTCGAGATTTCAAAGTCTTGTTGAACGGAAGAATTGAAACATTTGATTGCCCAAAACATTTTCTGTAGAACAAGTGGAGAAAAAATACCTGACAGAGAGACGTTCAAAGATTTTAAGCTTGTAAGAAACTTAGTTAATAGGAGATTTAGGGAGTCGCCAAACAATTTTTGTATCATTTTCTTCCAAAAAGTACACACAAATAAAGGACTATGAAAATTCAATAAAGGGAAGATCAGTCAGAGTGAAAAAAGTGTCAAGGTAAATCAAATCAGATTAGATAAGGGTGAAAATTCACGGGATCCAAAAAATATCGTCAATTGTCTAAATAGACCATTTGCTAATCAAGGTTTTTTCAAATGGTCAGATATTGCTTATGAATACCCTGATCAACTAGAAAAGTACTTTTTTAAATCATTGACCCACTGAACGATTACAAAGCAGCAGGACCCTGCGAAATGTCAATTAGTCTGATAAAGACTTGCAAATTAGCTATAGGCCTAAATCTACAATTTATCTTAAATGAGTGCACTCAGGAGAAAGTTTTCCGGACTAAAACTAACATAGCCTATGTAACACTTATTTTCAAAAAAAGTGATAACTTGGATAGCCCAAATTTTCGACCAAATTCTGTAACTCCGAATTTTGCAGAAAATTTTTGACTGCCTCCTGACTCAGATGACGGATTTCATTGAAAAGCATAAAAATATAATTAAAGAGCAGTGCGGATTTCAGAAAAAAATCAGGGACAGTCTTACAACTGGTTGAAACAGTATTGTCTAATTTCGATCAAAACAAAGAAACTGTTGCTGTTTTTCTAGATCTTCCAAAAGCTTTTAACTCCATTTCGCAAAAAATTTTTCTCCAAAAATTTAAAAATATGGTTTTTCTCCGCAAGCGAAAAAAATGGTGTTTTCATTTCTGGCCAACTGCAGACCAAAAATAAAACACAATGGCATGTTCTCTAATTGTGAAATTATGAATCATTTTCTGCCGCATAGAGCTGATTAGGACAACTCATTTTTCTTTTATAGGTTAAATTTTTTTTAAATCTAATATAAACACGAAAAAAATAATTCAATTCGCAGATGATACTAGTGTTGTCTGTTGTGGAAAAAAAAGTAGCTTTCATAGAACGTCAGGGAAATTTTACAAAAAACAGAAGAATATGCAGAGTTGAACAAACTAATTTGAATACAAACAAAAACGAACTGACTTTTTTCGCGCGCAAAAATTTTGATTTGGGATCTGTTGTCTACAAAAACGAAGTTCTTACAACACAAAACTGTTGCAGATATCGTGGTATTTAAATTGACAGGAACCTGAATTTCGATGAGCAACTGAATAAAAGATGGGTCATGCTATCAGATCAGAATACCTTATAAAACCTCAAAGTCCCATGAAAGCGCGCATTCTTCTGTTAACATCACTTTTTATTTCACTTTATTGTTTTCGGCAATTTTTTTCCAAAATTTATCTGCAAAAAACCTAAATATAGGCTTTCTGCGCAAAAAGTTTGACACACCAAGATGTCTGCTAACTCAGACAAGGATCCTAGCAGCTGAGTTAATAATAGCAAATATGTCCCCAATCAAATTTCATTATGATATAGCCAGACCAGAAAATTCTGATAGTTTTCTTGGGTATCTGAGTCTTCATCAAAGCACTCGAACAAAATAATTCAATATTAAACAGAAAGTCACAACCAATTTTGAATGAATTCGATTTTCGTCAATGCATACAAAATTGGAATAAGTTAGCACAGTGGCTTCGGTTGGCAAAAAATGAAAACGTTTTTAAGGAAACGTTGTTTGATTTCTTGCTCTCACTATATGAAAAAAATCCTTTGAATAGTAAGGCCGGAGCTTTTAAAAGTTATTTTTATTTTCAGGAAGAAAACAATCAGAAGAAAATTTTATAATGTGATTCTTTATGAAAATTGATTCAGGTTTAATATTTTGTTTGAATGATTTGAAGTATTTTTTGTTTCAAGTATATTTAACCATATGGTGATAATTTTAATTTACTTGTTGCAAAAAAATAACAATCATAGGTTAAAGTGCTAGGCATTGAAATGACTTCTTAAAACAACATTTTATGATACTGCTTACTTGAATTAAACTTCGAAGAAAGTAAAAAAAAGACTCACGGTAAATGAGTTTCTGATCACTCGCTAAGAGTTAGGCACCATAGAATCAAGTCTCACCTGTGAGTGATAAGTATTTTTCCGGCCACTGGCACATGACCAGTTCAGAAGCTTGGGGACACTTTCGAAGATGACTTTTTTGGCATTGTCTGTCAAATCCATAGTCACAAAATTAACAGACGCAGTCGCTCATTTTGTTTATATTCTATTAAAAATTGATAGCATTGCCAGTCTCATAAAAGAAAGAGTTTGGCATTGAGCTATTCAAATTTATCAAAATTATTCGCCTCTTTTGCCACGAAAAGTAGCGCTAAAAACGCTCAATTTTTGTAGACAACAGTAACTAGAATTAATTTTAAAATAAAACCAAGTTATGACTAGATTTCAATATAAACTGCTGTTTCAATTTTTGTTGTAATAAACACACTCTAGTTCAATTATCCATGTATTTGATAGTTTAATATGTTTAACTTGAGCACAAAATTTATTCGTCGCGGCTGGTTTTATTGAAAAAGACGCTTCTAGTTTGCGCGTCAGAAGAGATTACTCACAAAATAGTTGAATTTTTAAAATAGATACGTTAAAAATTAATAACGTGTTACTTTGTACAATTTTTGTTGTATCAAAGAACATTTGTATTTGATGGTATGCGGCCGACTAAACAAAGACGGTACAGTATTACTATACACCTGTAGTTTGCTTATTTAATATCCTGCCTGCTTTAAGATCGTCCGTGAATTTTAATGCGTTATTAATAACAAAACAGTGGCTGAGAATTCAGTAAATAAGACATTGATTTTGTTTTTTCATCATGTCGATAGAAAAGTTATTGCAGGATACCGAAAAGCGTCATTAGCAAAATCCTTATTTGGAAATTATCAAAATCATAACCCTAGCACTCTTATTTTATAGAGAATCGGTTTTGATATAGCGACAAATACTATTTAAATCTAGTTGTAAACTCAACACAAGCAGAGCAACATCTAGCAAATATGAAATGCGAATGACAGTTTAAGCTGACCGCGAATTTAAGTAGATGCAGCAGATTAGAGACAACAAAACAGTTTCCAATTCAAAATATTAGAGAAATAATTTTACGGCAGAGAGGGAAATTTTAGGAATTAGATCGCCTTTTGTATATCTACGCCTTAGCCATCCTTCAGCTATGGTTTCTTTGAAACACGTGAAATAAGTGTGTAGCTAAAAGGTTAATTAAATAAAAATCATGCAAGCATGCCTTACAATTTGTTTAAGAAAGAATTCGGATCATCACATTAATTAAAAATTTAGTTCACTTCATAAATATTAAATTTTTTGGAAATTTTGCGGTGGCAGCACCAAAGTACGGGTCGGTGGTATATAGTCACTATTAAACTTCGATACAGCAAGACCGCACATCCGAGTCGAAACCGATTGCGATGAAAGAAATTCACCTTTTGAGGATATACATCCCTAAAAACTGGAGAGCCTCGAAGTCTCTCCATTCAGATTTAGGGTTGCCGGGTCAAGGAATTTTCAAACCACTCCCTCTCGAGACCACATCAGATGATGCCCTCATTTTTTTCATTAATCATCTTTTACAGAATAGCGATTTTCTAATCAATCGAGAACAGAAATCTTATTTACATCGTTGTGCAACTCCAGCTTGCATAAATAGCACTCAAAAATAACTTCAGCTCAAAGCACTGACCATCTTGTTTGATAATTTATTTTCACTCACCTTGTCCATTACGTGTCCAAATCGAGTATACATATCATACGGATTGGATATTTATCATTAGAAATATCACTTAGCGAATTTAGTTCTTGTTTAGTTTTCCCCAATTTCAAGGGCCGTTAATTTAGTTCATTTAATTTCATCATTCATCTGATCTGCATTTAACATTTGTTAAGTTCCTAGACAGGTGGCAGGAAATTGTCTGTCCATGTGTGTAAACAAAACTGATTTCTTCTTTCATGTATGAATAACTTTTGGTCTCTTTAAATTCCTCTTAATTTTAATTTTGTTTAACTCTCAGTTCTCATTGTCATTTCTGCTCAATTAAATCAGTTCCAAGTCAAGCTAGTCAACTGCTTTTCAAAAGTAAGCTTTAGAGCCGATTAGTTATTCGCATCGCGAATAACCAATTTCAAAATTGAAATTCGAATTCATTTTCTAAAGTTTGGCAATCGCACCACAATTGCCCCATTCTTACAACTGATAAGCAATTGTGACTCAAGTGACGAATAGTTAATTCATTAAGCATAACAATACATATTAGATTTCGTAGAGCTATTTCACGACCCATGTTTTAGGACAATAAATGTAAACGTGTACGAAAACAATTGACATTAGATTAATTTTGATCAAGATTGCTGCAAAATTGGACATATTTGCCCTTAACAAAGCGTGATTTTGGGGCTAGCGTGTAAATTTGGGAAAACCTTTCGTCACTGATTTCCACGCATTAACTCTTTAGTTTTCATAATATAGGTAAATTTTTCCAAATAACTGAATCAATTAGGCCAAAATGAAAGAAACCCCAATTGCAGTTTTGCGATAGCACATACCATTGTTCACAAAAACATTAGGTCGGGCAACAAAGTTACAAACCAATTACACGCTCAAAGATGCGGAAATAGGTTAGATGTATCCGTGGATATTCGTGACATTATGTACACATTTTCACGATGTAAGTACCTATAAATTACACGTTTTCCGTACACAATTTCTACCGTCAAAAGTGGCATATGAATCGTGAAGAGTGGAGTCACGTTCTAGTCAATCGATTCTACAAAAGGCATAACAGAATGAAAATTGAGATTGAGTTTTTGCGAATATTGGCCATGTAATATCCAATATCTGAAATTGAGGTCCAAATTTTGTTGAAAAGTAATGCAAAAACTGCGGTGAGTAACGGTGAAAAATGTTTTCTTCTTTTCTTCACAAAACGCCAGTTTTTAAGTAGTAATTGCTCAAAAGCGGTTTTGGTCCGAAGTTTTCAACAAAATTGTTTAATTTAGTATTTACCGCACAACACTCCAGTCTTAAAATTATTTGCCAAATTTAACAAAATTCTTACGATTGTTAGAATTCTTTTGCTTTGACACCCTACCCAGGTAATCCATTTCAAAAACAAACTTCATCAAAAATTGGCTTAATTTGATGTGTTTTGAGTCTCAAAGTTTCAGCAGATAACTCCCGGAGAGCAAAATAAGGTCTAACCAGAAATTGCAGTGGCAATCAATTTGTTTCCGTTTTTCTAAAAGCACTTTTTTACCTTAGCTACTTAATCTTTTTCTCAGTTGATAAGAACTGAAAATGTCTTCGGCTACCCCGGTTGAGGTGCCAGATCGAAAGTCGATAGTTCCAGACCCTCCCAGACGGAAAGTGCCTATGTCCGTACTTTCGTGCTGTCAAAATTTTTATTGCATTCATCGTGCGTTCAAAAGTCCCCATGTCCAGACTTTCATGAATTCAAAATTGTCTATGTCCAGACTTTCGTGCGTTCCAAAGGAAAATTCGTGCGCTCCTAAATTGATAATTTGTGCGTTTATGTCCAGACTATTGTTCGGTCAAAAGACCCTATGTCAAGGCTTTCGTGCGTTCAAAATTGCCTATGTCCAGACTTTCGTGCGTCCATTGGTGTTTTCAGACCGTGTAATTTTGAACGCACGACACCCCCCTAGTGCGTTCATTTTGGTCTGGACATATCAACTTTCGGTCTGACACCTCAACCTCGGTACTCTTCAAAAATCCGATCTCGGAGATAACTTCAAACCAACGCAGGTGTATTCATATCACGAATAGATATCTCTTCTTGAGGCTTTCTAAACTAACGGTAAAAAATGGTCTGAAAGCGCTTTTTTGCGTTTGAAAAGCATTCTTGCAACAGTCAACTTTCTCGCTTCTGGATCAAACAGTGATCCATTTTTTGCAATTTAGGCTCCTGATCAAGCAAGACTAGAAACCGATTATCAGTTCTCACTGCAACAAAGGCAACAAAAAATCAGTTCTACATAGACCATTTCTTCAAATCGATAGAAACACCAGGATCAACAAAAAAATTCCCATTCAAAATAACCATTTCTCTAATAAATTGGAAATGAAGTTGAAACTTGTGAATAAGTTGAAAACATAGGCACGCAAAAAGGATACAGTGAAGAAAAAACAAAAGGCAGAAGAAATTCAAAGCAGCGCAAAGCAATCAGAGTTGGAATGAACATAGATGGATCTCCAATGCATATATGGACCAATTGTTATTGACAATGTTTTCTATCAACTTGTTTTTGAGTTGAAAACGTAATCACGCAAATTGATAATGAAAAAAAAAACAGGTAAGCGGAAAACCAAAGGAGTGAAAAGCATTCAAAACCGGCACCAACATAGAAAAAGCATCAATGCATGGATGCAAAAAAAACTGTTAACGACGATGTTTTTCTATCTGTGCAGGAGTACTTGTAGAGAAAATGAAATTCTCATAACATAAGAGATGATTCTGACCCTTTTATTTTCGTTGTTGAACCTAAACTGTTTATTTGCTCAATTCGAAGTCTTCGTCATACTATCTACGAAAAAATTAGATATATGATTGTACCATATCAAAACAACGAAGCAGAGGCTAGTAAAAGAGAAAATTCCTCAAGTAAATGATATTCCATCACATTGCAGTAAGTATAAATAGAAGATACTTCAGCGTAGTAAAATTAGAAACTGATCCTCATGTTCTTGGTGACCTGGATACATATTGCGTCTAAAGCTTCCAGAAAACGGTTGGAGCCAAAAGGGCACCAAATTCAGCTTCTGTAAAAAATATTACCAGCGATTTCCAGATCTAATTTTTTATGTACCAGGTAGGAAATTCGTGGGGTCTAATCGCAAAAAATCAAATAATAGAAGCAACAAATTTCAAAATGAAATCAGCAGTTTTATTTTTTCGCGCATTTAGCAACAATTTTTTCCAGTCCACGCTTTCCAACGTTAGCAATTATGTGGTGATTTTGCGTGACTCAGATAAATGATAAAGATTTTGAATATTTAGGATGGAGGCTCACCCTATTCACAATTCCACCAGTAATCCTAAAAAAAATTTCTTAGAGCAAAAAAATACTGGAATGGGGTAGAAAATTCACAAACCTACCGCTATAAATTAGGCTAAAGGATCAAACATCGCCCTTCATCAAATTCCCAAACAAAGTCTTCTGAGGCTTCATGGATCTGTTCTCACTTGCAAAAAAATTAACGATGTTATAATAATTTTGAAATTTTTCTCTATATAGTATACTAATAAAGATCCTGAGAAAAGTTTTTACCATATGAAATAAAGGGATGACTCTAAGATTGATAATTATGACAGGTCCTCACTTAAATGAAATTATTTATCGGTCAACCAATATACTTAAACACGATAGTAGATTGCGTGAAGAACTCGTCGGTGTTCACTCCACAACCCAGCCACCAACCAGCCAAATAATAAACAATTTGATAGAACGCTAAGCCATCGCCCAAGTATTTCAGGTTACTGGAGACCGTTTTAATTTTCTATTTGGTTCATCATTCCATATTAAAGAGGTTGATTTAACTTGACAAGTCCTCCACAAGCAGGCAGTCCCTGCTCTCAGAATTGCTCAACTATGAGGTCACTATGGGTTCACTTGGAAGGAGCTTGGCCAATTTATACTCTCAGAAATCAGCTTGATGTTGTCCCCGACCTCGCTGCTGTCCTCCAGTTTCATTTTTTAAACTAAGCTTAATATTGATAAGTTGATAACTGTTTTAAATAGCAATCAAACTAAGTATATCCACTTAATTTTGGATAATACTACAGGTTTTGTTTAGATCTTTAAGAGTGTGATGCGAAGTTACTAAATCGTTACAATTGTGCGCTTTCCATTTAGCAGAAAATTGCAACTAATCATTAATTGCTTATTATTAAAAAGTACTATGTTCCGATCTTTGTGGAGCACATATTTTAGGTTTTCTAATGATCCCAGAAACTGAAACGTCTAATTTGAACTTAATAGATACCAGCTCAGTTCTAATAAATTCTACTACGTTTTACAAACATTTCTGGAAGAAAAAATTAGCTGCAAAATTGCTTAGTTAATTAAACTAAAAGCATTGCTACACCAATATACTAACTTCATCCAAGTTTTCAGTACTGTGACATGGATCTGTTAACTCACACGTCGACTGCGTAAAGTTGACTGCCACAACGATTTAGTTATTTTCAAAACGTGTTTTAAAAAAATTAGCAAAAATTGAGCCGTTTATGTACTACTTTTCCGTATTCGGAACTGACTGTTTACTCTTATTTTTGCCAAAGGTTCCTAATCGTGAAGTGAAAAGTGTTTTTTTGGGAAAAGTTTTTGAAAAGTGATTCATAAGTTTGATACCAAAGATCCCTAATATGAATTTCTAATCCTTCATTGCATGTGTGAGAATTTGATGGTAGATCTATCATATAGGAGTCTTTATCAGAATGAATTTTTACTCATACAAGGGTTCTCCTCAGCTTGAAAATTTTTGCCACGATTTTCTTAGTATGGCTTCTAAAGTAGAACTTGTTAGGGATTAATTCGAGGTCAATAATAATTTGAATCGTTTCCGAAAACATTTAAGTTAAACTTTTGGTTCCCAAATCCCACCCGTTTGGGCTAAATTTTTCAATAGATTAGTAAAACTCAATGCACTTAAAGTATGGAGCAAAATTAGGAAACAGCATCATCGCATAGTTTGCGGTAGAACAGTTGTAATCAACTTGAATGTAATCGATTTGCATACTTTCTACTAGGTTAAGATTTTCTTCTGTGTGATTTCCTACTCCAGTACCTCTAATTTGACCAATTGTCCAACTTTCTATAGGTCTTCTTCCTCTGTTGTCCTCTTACAACTTCCTTGTCAGTCAAACAGGCGCAAGGATAAGTGCCAGCATCCATAAAGTGAGTGCAAATAGGCCAACCGTTTTTGATATTGTGTTCTGCAGGAGGGGTGTAATTGAAATTCTTTGCTGCTTTCCGTTTCGTAATGCGTCTGTATTTTGCCAAAAATTTCTTTAATCAGTTGATGTGTTACGAACAACGTTGGAATATCTTGGACCTCTGATCTAATTCCATGTAGCATCAGCATCTGCTGCTCGTTTGTTGGAAGATTTGTCATGACACTTGGGATAGTAAAATGTGCTTCAGGTGTATCTCGAGTGCTGCTAGCGGTCATTGATCCAGTCAACACATTCTGCAGGGTCGAAAGACATCATAAATCCGTTAAATGGCTGAAGCTGTTTTCAGTGCATGGAGGGTTTACCAAGCAGCTTTTGAAACCATTTATTCTGATACAAATTTTCTTTCCTACTGAGTACGTTATATTGTAGCGGAACTGCTGCTCATCTGCCGTACTTAAAAGATAAATAGAGTACCCAAGTAGACTGCAATTGGCAAAATTGGCAAAGCAGTCAATTCTGGTACACAAGTCTTCAATGCCGCATCCTCATGGTCGCAAAATAGAGGCGTAAAGCATAACTGATCTTTTGCCCTCAGCAACGCTACTGGTTTCGTGAAAATATTTAACTGTGGCGTAACGGGGCATGATAGATAGTTGTCGCTGTTAATTTCTGCGTACCTTTGTTCCCGCCTTGTCACCTTTAAACAGTTTTGTTCTTATTTCAGTGTGGCTGCACTTGGGGAGTTAACGATGGGTTGTGGTAGCGCGATTGCTTTGTCGGCGTCGTGGATAGGCTCCGCGCAGTACACGGGAATCATCACATTAACCAATAATTGGACTGATCAAAATCATGACTAGTGGTAACCTGTAGTGTACACTGGTCTTTTGGGAGAATTTATAATTATTTTCCACTGATTTTCATGTTTGAGAGAATTTTCTGTAGTTCCAGGTAAGGTATCCGTGTTGCAAGTAGTTTCCCATTAGATAGAACACTTAGACTTGTAGCTGACTGCGTCCTCTGTTCTGTAACCTTATAGCAGTGGCAACTTCCATCACAAACAACAGGGGAGATCGTCTTTGACGCTGTATTAGATCTGTCTCGCTGTAAAATTCTTCTTTTCGAGTGTTTAGATTCTTCTCCATTCTGCTCTGAAATACTCCGTTTTAATGGAAGAGATTAAATTGTCAAACTGGTGCTGTAGTAGTAGGCTCAGTTCCTGGTTGTTGCAAGA
Organism: Convolutriloba macropyga; assembly: GCF_964194025.1. Classification (NCBI taxonomy): domain Eukaryota; kingdom Metazoa; phylum Xenacoelomorpha; order Acoela; family Convolutidae; genus Convolutriloba; species Convolutriloba macropyga. The sequence goes on from NC_134473.1 coordinate 25,578,447, forward strand.
CCTTGAGCTGATCTAAGTTTTTTTCTCTAGATCTTAAAGGACTGTTGTTTACTGAAAGATTTTTTAGGGCTGCATTTAATGCCACTGTCGTGGTTTCAAGCACGAGTAACAAGAATTTTATTATTTTATTAATAGAATTAAAAATGGCGCTAATGTACAAAAATTTCACAGTTATTTATAGTCCGTATCAGTATGAAAATTTACAGATCCGTCTAGATATAGATAAACTGAAAAGTTTGCCACTTCTCGGTTTATCACATCCTCCCCCACTTTATAAGCAAGTAGGAATAGCTTCTCCAAATCTTTCTGATTGTTTTTCTTTCTGCCTAAATTTCTCATGGCCAGGTTTTTAAGCAAGTTGGAAAAACTTTTCCAAATCGTTTTGGTTGTTGTTTTATTTCTGCTTGAAGTTATCGCGGCCACTTAAGATTGTTCCCCTTCAACTACTGAGGTTTCCTCAGTAGAAATGGGTGATACCACGTCTATGTCGTCCCTGCTGCTCTCAGACTGTAATTCAGTAGATTTAGTCGTGATTTCGTCAAGTTCAAGCCGTGCAATTTGGTTGTCACTAATAATCAATGTCTTGTTTGAATTCTCCGGCTGAGTGAACGAAGTGTTCATTCCATTACGGATAATGAAATGAGCTGGAACCATTGGTGAACTCTTCGCCGGTTTTTGGAGGAATGGTTCACACAGATCAAAATCTGCTGGAATTCTTACTTTGCGTCCCGGTAGCAGTTTTACAGGAGTTTTGCCCCGCGTCTTGGAAATGTTCCGATGTGTCTTCAAAGCCCGCTTTAGGAAGGCGCCAAATGACATAACCGGACTTGGACTCCAGGCTTGAATAGCCCCTTTAACTGCTTGGACCGCTCGTTCAGCAGTCCCATTTGCTCTTGGATGGTAGATGGGTGATTCCATCTCTTTAATCCCCAATGATTCACACCATTGCTTTAGGTCACTGCTCACAAATTCGGGACCATTGTCTGATACAAATATTCTTGGTATCCAAATCTTGCAAAGAATTGACTCAAGTGCACGTTCACTGTTTGTGATGTTCCAGTTCCCTCAGGGCTTCTATCCACCCTAATCCCGCATCTACTATGATTAAGATATTACCTTGATCCTTAACGTAGCCCCAGTCAATGTGGAGTCTTTCCCAAACTACAGCTTCCGGCCAAGTAGTTACTGTTTTCGCCAGGATAGGCCCATTTTCTCGGCAATCCTTACTTTTACTAACATATTGACTGATGCCGGACCACCAAGCCATCGTTCGTTTCAGTTGCATTTTGGCCTGGTTGAGTCTCATGAGTTTTGGCCATCACCATGGGTCTTAGTTTGGGTGGAATGAAAGGTACAACTCCTCGAAAGATGATTCCATTATGAATGGTCAAGGCGTCTTTCTTTTGGTCAAATCCTTTCTCTTCTTCTAAGCACTGTTTCTAAATGCCGCTTTTTATTCGTTTGATGACATCTTGAAAGAGTTGATTCGATCCCAGCTCAGTTTTGATGTCTGGCTGAGTCACCAGGTCGGATTGGACCAAGTAGATATTGTCAAGAGCAAAGCAGACTCGATCATAGTCATCGTGGCCATCAATATTTAGTCTACTCAAAGCACCACCGTGGAGGGTCTGTTCTCCGGGTGTATATTTCAATTCGAAGTCAAATGCCATCAGCGCTATCGCCCATCTCGTAATACTTGCTGATGCTGTTTTTGGAATTTTTCGTCTGGGGCGAAGAGATATTTGAGAAGTTTGTGGTCACTCTGTAGAGTGAACCTTCTTCCGAGTAGGAATTGTTTCAATCTTGTGACAACAAAGACAATTGCAAGTGCCTCTCGCTCAATATTGGAGTAATTTTGTTCGGCTTGTCACAACTTCCTCGAGACGTAGATCACAGGATGTCCTTCTTGTGAGAGTACCCCGCCTATAGCTTTCCCTGAGGCGTCTGTTGTCACGGTTGCTTCCTTCGTCAAGTTGTAAGGCTGTACAAGAGGGTTAACAAATAACTCGTATTTGATGTTTTTAAAAGCATTTTGCTCTTCCTTTTCCCATCTGAGTTCTTCTTTTCGAATTTCGTTTAGAGGTAGCATTTTTTTTGCAAAATCTGGTATCATTCGACCATAAAAATTTGCTAAGCCAACAAAGGACTCGAGTTGTTTCATATTTGATGGCGGTTTTGCAGTATTAATTTTCTCAACATGTTTAGGATCGGGTGCTATTTCTTCTTTGGAAACAGAGTAACCAAGAAAATTTACGCTTGAAACTGGTTTTGAGTTAGATTTCTTCTCATTGATGGTGATTTTTTTTCACGTAGCCGACTCTTGACTGAAGCATTCGATTCTCGTACAGACGCTTTGTTGTTCCATATACCAGGACGTCGTCTTCTAAGATTTCCTCACCCTGGATTCCTTTGAGAGCTGACTCAATGCAATTCTGAAAGATTGATGAAGAGTTTTTTAGGCCCTGAGTAAGCCTGCACATCTTGCGATGTGTTGATTGTGCATATTTGCGATGTGTTGATTGTGCATGTTTCGTTTGCATCCTCGTCCAGCTCAATTTGATAGTATGCATCTGACAAGTCAATTTTTCCAAACTAAGAGGCCCCATGGAGTTTATGGAAATTGATCTCCATGTCTGGGATTGGATAGTCCTCGAAAATAACTTTGCCATTGATGTGAGCTTTCAGGTCCACGCATAGTCTCAGAGCTCCATTTTTCTTCCGCCGCCACACTACTGGTGAAGCATTTGTGACCCCACCACGTTGTAATGGCTCCAGGATGCCCTGCCGTACCATTGTTTTAAGCTTCTCTTTGACCCTGTCTCGGAGAGATAGATGTATCTTTCTGGCTATGAAAAACATTGGCTGTGATCCCGGTATGAGTTTCACATGCGCTATGTATCCTTTGACTGCAGGTAGTCTTTCATCACTCACTGCATTGATGCCTTGTTGGGGTAGTATGTCTCTACCAAGTAGACCAATTTTTTTGTCGGATTGCACAACGGCTAGTTGTTGTTGCCTTTACTTGCTTCCGTTCCACTCAACATCTCATGATAGTGATCCCAGAAGCGTCAGTTGATGACCGTCATAGACCTCAAGACGTCTGACTTTCCCTTTTAACTTAGGTTTACCCAGCTCAGTCCAGATTAATGATGATATCAAGGTGATATCAGCGCCGGTATCAATTTGCATTTTTATTTTATGGTCTTTTACTGTAATTTACTAAAATGATCTACCATGTCACCGATTTGCTAATCACGTTTTCCCCTGTATAGTACATTCCCATCTCCATTTCGGATGATGTTTGTCCAGACAACATACCCTCTTCCTCGCAGAAATTGTTGTCCTGGTCAGATTTTTTGACTTAGGCTGGGTTTAACTGCACAAATTTGAAAAGTGCTCATCCATGGTGTTAATTTTTTTGTTCAAGGCCGGACACGGCTTGCTACTGTGTGGCTAACCTCCACATCTATTACACAAGTTACCATTGCCTTTATTACCAGTGAACTTTGCACCAGGTTTTTTGACGGTCTTTTTGAAGTTCTATCCTACTTCTTCTTTTATTACAAATGGTCTATTACCTGTTGAGGAACTCGCAAAAGCCATTGCTTGACTTTTGAACTGTAAGCTTTCTGTCATTTCAGACAGAGTCATCGTTGGTTTCGTTTTAATGCCGTCTAATAGTCTGAATTTGGCCTCAGGGTCTCTCAAACCTGAGATAAAAATAATTTTTACCAAATCCTCCTCAGGGTTGATTACTGTTTTAACTATTCAAAATCACAATAATGTGCTTCTTCTCTGATGCGCGCTAGAAAATCGTCGTCAGATTCTCCAACATCTTGGACAACGGACAGCAGTTTAACCCTTTCTGCCGTTTCTACTCTCTTTTTAGGGGAAATATAGTTTCGAATAGCTTGTCTGATCTCTTTAAAAGGAATTTCTAACAATTTTTAGGGTTCATAACGCTCCTAAGTTTAAGAAGTGCGTCCTGGCCGCATAAAGTAAGAAAAAGATTTGCTACCTGTAGGTCCACGATCGTACTATCGGTGATCACTTTATCTTTTTTCTTCTCTGGTCAACCTTTCGCCACAAAAAACACCATCCACGCAGTACAGGATTCAGCATTCTGCAGATCCAAGGTTTGTCGGTCGTTTGGTGGTCTGGACACCATTGTCGTGGTCTCGATCACGAGCAGCAAGAATTTTATTATTCTAATAATTGAATACAAAATGGCCTAAATGTACAAAATTTCACATGTATTAATAGTCCGTATCAGTATAAAAATTTATAGAACCGTCTAGATATAGATAAACTGATATGGGTTAATTTACAAATTAGTTGTGAACTCGTTTTCCCATTGCCGTATGTTGCAAGTACTCATGCAGTTTTTTGCACTTATTTTCCCTACCTGAGAACATGTTATTTCTCTCTACTGGGAGGGTTGGAGAGTTGGTTTCTGATCATATCTGGTGGTGGGAAGGTCGATTCTATCATACAAATTTATGGTTTATGTACAATGATAAACTTGTGGTATGAACAAAATTGAATTGACAATTCGGTTTAAGTTAGAAGCCACTATTCAATTTCACTTCACCAAACATCAGGTAAGAAAGTTTTATTCATATACCGAAGTTTTAACTTAAGTTCGCCACTTCTTGATATATCACAGCCACGTTTAGCTTCTGGAAAAAAGTATCAGGATGTCAACTGTTTTATAGGAGTCTGTTAGAGGCACTGGAGTTTGTGTTGAATTTAAACATGAGCGCTAGAAATTTCACTAAGAGTCGTTTGAGGTCGTATCTCAATAGCAAAAAATTACAATCAAAAATTTGATCTCCTTATTATCCCTCTAAATGCAGAAAAATGTGCACAGTGTTGTTTGTTACTGCTTTTATTTTTTTTGGCAAAACTTGTCGAAGAGAATTAAATCAGTTTGTTGTTAAATTAATTCTCATTTGCAGCCAAAATACCTTCATTTGAATCCCACATCTCAAAAAATTTCATATAAAATTAACACCATTTTTTGCACAAATTTAAAATAAAAGGAACTCCGAAAACGTACAGAATCAATAAGTATTTATAATTCGTCACAAATAATAAAAAGCTATAATCAATTTCATATTCTTATTTCGGCACAATTCTTATGAGAAAAAGTCCCGAAATATCAGGTTGAAAAAACGAGTTCAATCCAAATTTAAAATATAATCTTTAAATTGAGCAGAGAATTCTAAACTTTATTGAAGTTTCTGAGTCCACTCAGTTGAGACAAAGATAGAACTGCCATTAATTATAAAGATCAATATTGGTTTAAAAAATCGCTTATTGTGCCTCTATTTATTTAGACGTTCAAATTTCTTGCTTATTCAACTAAAAGCATCAGAAAAAAACGCAGGGTTAGCTTTTCTGCAAATATTTAGTAAATTTTATTAATTTTCCTAATATTTTTTAAAATGGGAATCCAGTTCCACAACTTTCCATCGGACTTGACTAATCTCTTGAACAATTATAAGTAAAAAAAATTACCGTATGTATGTGAAGGCACATTATATCTACAAGTAGAATTGTTATGAACTTCTTGCAACTGAATGGTCTCATTCATTATCAATTCTTAGTAAAAACCAAAGTTTAATAATTTTTCTCGATTTTTTCGTTCATGAATCACTGCAGAGTCCTTTTAATTTGCACAACCGGAGCTGTAATGTCTTCCGCGCCCACATCAGTTGCAGATCACCCAAGTTTTTGCCTGGGACTACTGATCCCCGATGGTAACCTCCTGTCAACTGATCAGATGCTCTAATGACTACTCCATCATTCGCTGCCCGTAAAGATCCAATTGAATTAAACGGTAGTAAAATTCTGGTCTAAATGCTGCCTATAACACCTCCATATCTGTTTGTTTGCTGGCATCTCTAGTATTTTGTTCCCCAATTGTACCGGTAGTACTCCAAGTATCATCATCATCATCCCGCTTTGTTCTGACTGAGTCTGTGTTGCATTACTGAGGCCCCGGTCAATAGCTAGTCCCACCGCAACAGCAAGCCGCACGAAAAGCTCCTTGCGGTTTCATTTATCAGGTTTTCCATTCGTATCCCGTTAAAACATGTCCAATGGGCCAGGGGATCTAACTCTTGCTCCGTATTTCCTGTACTTTTGCGATGGCAATTTTAATACACTCTGATTGCTCACCTTTTCATGCTCTCACCAATATTTTGGTTCAGTCAGTCATGTGATAACATTTCTTACAATTTGATTCAGTCAATTAGATTCCAATACAGCAAAGCCAAGTAAGCAAAGTTCCCTTAAGCTTTGAGGTTTAAATCAGATTCCTAGAACCTCCTACTCACACTATCAAAATGTTCTAAATTGTGCAAACAATCTTCTCTCATATAATCACTTTATCGACAAATAATACCAGTTTCTTTAAAAGATTATCAATGCTTCCATGCCCCCAAAACTTTTATGACGAGTTGTTCAGAGACTTAATAAAGTTTCATTGTTTTTTCCATTTTTTAATTTGTTTTTTAATTGTTTCTTTTTAATTTTTTTTCGTCGTCGATTCCAAATATTTTCGGATACTTGACCGCTCGTGTTTCTCTTGGTTCTGGTAATGAAAATTCGTTTTATACATGAAGTTGAGATAGGCAATTATTTGGTCCCAGCTGCTTGGATTGTCTGCGCTTTGAGTGGAAATGACATTTGCAATGACTGTTGTGACCATCGACCAAGCCATTTCCTTGCGGGTTCTGTAAACATTTTCTTGTCTTCTCTATTCCAATAAATCTGCACACTTTTAGTTGTAGTTAGGTGCAGAATTTTGCTGCTCGGTCGGTGTAAATGCTGTCAAAATCCCCAAACTTCAAAACTCTGTTCTCGGCGATTGCTTTAGCGACATCTACTGCACTAGCCTTTTCCAGGGGAATGCGAACCACGTTTTTCTTGAATTAGCCTTCAATACGAAAATGTAAGTCGCACTGCTTGTCTCTGCTCGTGTAACAGGTCCCAGGATATCAGCTTCCACTTTGTTGACTTGTATCCCAGCGTTGATTGTTTGGAGAGGAGCTATCCTGTTCTCTCCAGTGGAACTGCGTGCTTGACACCGGGGGCAGTTCTCACTCTTTTGTTCAATGTCTTTGCTAATATTTGACCACCAGAACCTCTGTCTTGCCCTGTCCAAATTTTCCCGAAAAATCAAAAAAAGGCCTCAATTGAGTATTGAATCGTGAATTTGTTCCAAAAACTGTTTCTATTAGTCCCTGCGTAACTACAAGTTGTTTTTTGTGTTCCATTGCTTCCTTAATCACGCCAATTCTTGTACAGGACGCTATCTGTAAGTTCCATCTGGTCCTTTTTGTGTCGCAATTGACTTCTCGATTTTCAAGTCTTTTAACGGATTTTGGTCTGAATGTTTCTCGGAGTTTGGCCATTGCAAGATGAGACTTAGGCGTGGATAATTTCTTTGAGCCAGCCGAATTGAGTTAACGTCCTCTTGAAATTTGACCGTATTGGTTCGTTCGCTCTTCCAAAGGCGTCGCCCATTATTTACTGGAGGGCAGCTCCCAAACAAGTCTAGTCTCTCAGCTTCAGCTAACTCGGTTGTAATGCTGCACTGTATTGACAGGTCATATGCATTCCCTTGCCTATCTACTGGTCTATGTACAACTTGGAAAACAAACACTTGCAGTCTTTGGAGCATCCTGATCATCATCATCTTGTCATTGTGTTTTCTAAATAACCACTCTAGCGAAACATAAATCTTTCTGAGCAGAAATTGAGTTCCCCAAACGTAAGTTTGAACAATTTCATTGCCTTGACGACTGATAATGCTTCTATTTGTTTTGTTGGATGACTACATTCTGCTCGCGTCAAAACTCTGCTGGAAAAGACCATTGGTTTTTCTACTCCATCGACAGTTTTTGAGAGTACGTCTCCTATATTGTTGTCACTTGCATCCATGTCCACGATAAAAAAGGTGAGTTGTATTCCGGATGCTTGAGTACTGAGCTATCAAACAAAGCCGCTTTTATTTATTCAAATGAAATATGGCATTGAAGATTTGTGAGGCCAAGTCAAGGCTTGAGAAAATCGTAGCTCTGTGCAGATGATCCAGTATCTGGTCAATTCGAGGAAGACAAAAAGCATATTTCTTTTCAACTTCTTTGAGATTTCTGAAGTATGTACACTTTCGGTGGCTTCCTTCCTGTTTGGGGCTCTTAGATGGCCAGATAATCTTTCGTGACAGCATGTCCCCAATCTGTTTTTTAAACATTATGATTTTTCAGTTGCAAGTATATGGGGGACACGTTTCATGAAAAGTGTACCACCTGTGTCATATTCGAGCTGCAACAATTGCGTCTGACAAGCTTTTTGTCGTTCACTAAAAAAACGTCAATGAACTCTCCTAGCAGTGTTCTTCTGTCATCGATGTGTTGGCTTGTGTACGTCAATGCTAAAGAACAAATGTGTTCTAACTCTTCATCCCCCGTGATAGCCAATATAGAATTTAAAAAGCTAGGTTGGAGATTTACTCTATTCACAATTCCACAATTATTCCGTAAGAAAAAATTTTATAGCGAAAAAACTACCGGAGGGGATAGTAGCTTCACAAACCTACTGATCCTAATTGGGCTAAAAGATCATAACAAACCATTAGAGTTCAATGCCTAAAAGAACTGTTTTGAGGCGTTTTAAAACTGTGCTCAGAATGAGATTTAATTTCCTCTCTATATAATACAATATATTAATTCACAAGATATTTTCTTATCAAATGGAATAAAGTGGTGACTCTAAGATTAAGAATTATACCAATTCCTCAATTCAATTAAATAATTATTCGAGCAATGAATAAAATAAAACAAGATAGTAGATAGCTTGAAGAGCTCATCCGTTTTCACGTTTACTGAAGGCCATTTCAAATATCTACTTGGTCCAACATTCCAGACTAGATGAGTTGACCTAAAATGCCAAGTCTTCTATGAGCAGGCTACCATGCGTTCAGAGTGTCTTCACTGTGCGGTCTCCTGGAAAAAGCTTGGCCGATCAGTGCTGTCCCCCAATTTCGCTACTTAACCTCCCCTAATCAACGATTGGTTGATCAATGTTCTTATTAGTCATTAACTAGGATATATTTTTTTGATTTCAGCTAGATCTAAGGATTTGTGCAATTGTACGCTTTCCATATAGAAGAAAATTGCAACTAATTAGCTATTACAATGCAACAAATTCTCGGTTACGTTCCTCTTAGAACAAATAGTTTAGGTTTTCTAACAATCCCAAGCACTGAAACAAATAGTCTCTACTTAAAGGATACAGCCTTAGTTCCCACAAAGTTATACAAACAAGTCTAGAAGGAGAAAGTGGTTGAAAAAGTTATTTTAACGGAAAGTGTAGTTAACCGAATACACTAACTTCGTTAGACATTGATCTGATATCTCAATCGTCGACTGCGTAAATTTGACTGTCACAGCTGTTTAGTTATTTTCAGAATGGTGGTTTTAAAAGAATTTGCCAAAACTGAGCTGTCTATATGCTACTCATCTATATTTGGAAATCAATGTCATTATTATTTTAATTTTTTTCCGAAAGCGCTTAAGTTCAATTTTTCGTTCCTTCAGAAGTTCCAATGATGAAGAAAAACAAAAAGCAAAGACAATCACTTTCAAGCGCATGAGAAAACAACTGTTTCATGAAAAAATTAATATTCGCACAATTATAAAAGACACTACAAAATGCAACATAAAATTAATATTCTCGTCGTTTTTTCATGAAACAGCTTTGAGAAAAATTTTCGATTGAAACAGTTGTATGCTACTCATCTATATTTGGAAATCAATGTCATTATTATTTTATTTTTTTTCCGAAAGCGCTTAAGTTCAATTTTTCGTTCCTTCAGAAGTTCCAATGATGAACAAAAACAAAAAGCAAAGACAATCACTTTCAAGCGCATGAGAAAACAACTGTTTCATGAAAAAATTAATATTCGCACAATTATAAAAGACACTACAAAATGCAACATAAAATTAATATTCTCGTCGTTTTTTCATGAAACAGCTTTGAGCAAAATTTTCGATTGAAAATCTTTCTTCTGTTCAAGCAAAATAACATTGTTTAATGGCAAAAAATGCATTAGGTTCTGAGAGGCATGAGCTCAAGGGGTCGCTAATGGCAAAATTGCTCGAAGAGGAAGACTTTGTCCAGACTTTCGTGGCAGATTTTTGTCCAGAATTTCGTGCGTTCAAAGAGGCGTATGTCCAGACTTTCGTGCGTTTAAGTTCATACCTATTGCCAATTTTAGTCATATAAGTTGTACACTGCGTTTTTATAATGGATTCATTTGAAGTACATATCTTAGGGTGATAGTTGTGATGAAGTGCCCCCCGCAGTTTTGGCATTTTAACTTAATAAAAGATGCTCGATGAAAGTTTTGGCTGAAGGGGGTCCCAGTCACCCAGTAATTAAAGATTGATTTTGTTTTGCAACTTCAGTAATGGTCTATAGTTCTGGGCGTAAAAACTTTCTAAATCAGAGCAAAATGTTGAATGCAAATTTTCGTGCGTTCGACGTTTTGTAACATTTGAACTCAAGTAACTTTTCTTGGTAGAAAACTTTTAATTGAGAGGGCACTCTTATAGGAGTATTTAGTCAAACATGCGCTCATCAGTTTTTGGCATTCTCGTTTCCATTCAAAAAATTTCGTGGGCTCCAGGGTCACTATGTCCAGACTTTCGTGCGTTTAAAGTTTCTTGTGTCCAGACTATTGTGCGTTCGAAGTTACCTATGATCAGACAATCTTACCTTCAAAGTTACCTATGTCCATACCATTGTGCGTGCATTCGTATTTCTAGACCGTGTAATTTTGAACGCTGTAGAATTCGGAAAATCTGATTTTCGACTTCTAGAGCGGCAGTCGTACCATTGAGATGGGACAACGTGCATTGTTCCCTTTTCATTTTCCCAGCTTTAGTTCCGCAAGGTTTTAGCGAGTGATGTATAGATATAATATGCCAAAATACATTGTGATACTATTTTTTGGAGAAGGGAGCTGAGAAAATATTTCTTAGGTATAGTTTGAAATGAGCTGCAACATGAAGATGACAGATTGATTGATTGATAGCGTCATAAGTCTGATACTCAATTTGTTTTAGTTTGGATAGCTTGAATAGAAGTCAGCAATGTATAAAGAAGGCGTTCAGGTCATTCAATTGTTCTTTAGAAGTCATAACAAACTTAACGTAAGAAAAGCTTACTTAATGTGGTCTATAATGTGAAGTGAACAGATTCTTCTGTTTTGATCATTCTTGTACATTGTTGCTTGATAATCTACTAAGGAGTAGAACCACAACATTACCAAAGCAGTATCAAAACACAGCTGTAGCTTAGGAGTTGACCTGTAGAGAAGTTGTGATAACAAAACATTGTTAAGGGTATTGAATTGACTTGATAAATTCTGAACACCGGTTTGCGCGCTTGAAAATCAGAACGCTTGAGAACACCAATCAACCACATCTAGTTCAAGCGGCTTGATTGAGAACTTGTAGAGTTAGATAATAGTAGCTCTTTAGTGGTGAATTTGGTTGAAATTGTGTACCATCTTATTATAAAACTCTGGTTGATTATTAATTTGATTTTGTTATCTTTTACATTTTCTGTTTATTCACTTGATGTTATTTGATTACTCAACTCAATTCATTATTCTAACTAGAGTTTCCTACAGTCGACAAGAGCAGCGTGGGGACAAAATAACCGTCCGATAGAGGTCCGAGAGCAATCAAAACACCACCTTCAGTTTGTTAGAGTTTTGGGCGCTAGTCGGTCCCCAGCTAGTCAGCCTAAGCAAAGTACAAAATTCTACAGTGTCGCTCCTGGGTGGGCTTTCTCGAGACTTCTTGACGGTTGGAGTGGATTGGCGGCTGTGGTGGTTGTAGTTGGATGTTGGACTTTGCAAGTGCGAACAACAATAGAGTGAAGAAGAATTGACTTGTGCGACAGCGAGTGAACAAGAAAGAGAAATCCGTGGACAGAATTAAATCGGGTCTTGACGGAGAGAGAGAGAGAGAGAGAGAGAGAGAGAAAGAATGCGAGTTTGCAGAGCAGTTTTCAGTTGAGTTGGAGTTCGACTGTTGGTATTGTTAACATTTAGTTTTTCTTGAGACTAGAAGATTGAGAGTGTGAGTTTTGACTTAGTCAAGAGCGTAAGTTGCGTGAGGCTGAGTTTGAGTAGAGTATTGGCTTTTTTAGTGAAGGCTGTTACAGGGCCTTAGCCAAGATCAAAAGATTTGTGAGGCAAGGTAAAGAGAGAGAAATGATAAATAGAGGTAGTCTGAAGAGAGAAAAGCTAAGTGAGAGCAAGTTATTCAAGACTGTCAATATTAGTAAATGGTTGTTCTTGAAGAAGAGGGCCAGTTCAGAGTATCGAGACCTTAAAACAGGAAGTTGTTAAGCTAGTATTTGACAAGTGACAGTTGCGTGTGTAAGGTTTGGCGAGTATAGAGTAGAGTATAGAGAGATTAGATTTGAGGGAGAGAAGTTTTCCACGCGGTTTTTGTTTTCTTTTCAAACTGGAGGAACACGAGTTTGAGAGTTTGACTCTGAAGGAGAGAGCAAAAAGAAGTTTGAAAAGTAGGCCAGTGTTGGTTCAACAGCAGCAAGATTTCAGTTAAGATTGGCAAAGCAGTTTAAGTCAGGTTAGAGGAACAGTAGTTACTGATAGGAGAGGAGGAACTGGGCTTAGAGTGAGAGGCTAAGGGATCTTCTCAGAGAGAGAGAGAGAGAGAGAGGACTGCTGGATAGAGTAGAAGAGTAAAGTTGAGGAACACCACTAGCAAGCGGAGAGGGGAAAAAGATAAACATAGCTATTTAGTAAACATGGATTGGAGTGCGTTCCCGTTTGTAGAGTATTTTTCGTCGGAAAAGTTTCCGAAGTGGGAAGACTGGAAGTTGTATTACCTTGACATTGCAGACGTGTTACAAATGAGTGAGGATCTAGCTATGTCATCAATGCTTGGTCTATTGAGAGGATGGGCGTTGCAAGCGGTTTTGGATTTGCCTTTTAGATTCTGGTTTTTGGAAACTGGTGAAGTGGTAATGTCGTTAGAACAATACTTTGACGTCATTGACGGGAGACTATCTTTAATAAAGGGGAAAAAATGTGATCATACGGATAGTAGTAGAAGTAGGGGAAGAAATGTAACGAAAGAAGAAGCGGAGAGTGAGAAAAGTCAAGCAGAAGGCAGGATAAAATTCTCCTTAAACGAAAACTCAGACGAAAATTCTGAGCTTAGTGAAGTTGCTTCCGATTTAGTGGGAACAGAATGTAGTAGCCAAGATGAAGCAATGAGGAAGTTCCAGAACGTGGTGGATTTGTTTCAGTTGAGAGAGGAGCGAGCAGAACATTTAGGTCTGAGTATGTTGGGAGAAGAGCAAGTAGGTATTAAGTATCGATACGATTAAAGAACCGGACAGGAAATAATTGTGCTCCCTAGTGAATGGCTTGAGACAAATGTTGCTTCTACAGATTTCAAAAAGGAGTCAACTGAAAGTTTTGATGAAGAAGCGCGTCAAGGATATGAAGTTGAAGAAAGCAAATATTTTGATGAAGAAAAAGAATTCGGGGATAGAGAGTTACAGTCACAAAATACAAAGAAAATTGAGGAAAAGCAGCGCCGTGAGACTTTGATGCTAGTTGATATAGAGAGCAAGGAGCCGAGAAGACTACAGGAAGAGAATAGGGGAAAATTCTTGAAGAGAAATGGGGGCAGTGAGGATGAGGAAGTTGAGTTTCGCTCTGAACAGAATGAGTTGGCTGTTTGTACTCAGGAGAAGAACAGACTGCTTAGATCTCTTGTCACCTGAGGTTTTGTCTCTAGTAGGAGGCGGTGAAGTCAATATGAGAGAGATAATCCAGTCAAAGACCTTTTGCAGAAAGCGTAGCTGAAGACTATCTTAGAGCTACTTGGAATGAAGAGATTGACACTGTAATTGAAGAAGTCCCGTGTGTAGTTGAGAGAAGGGGTTGTGTATCAAGTAGAGATGAAGTCTTTTCGAAAAAAAAAATAAAATCAGAGAAAAGTAATGGTTCCGTTTGCCCCTCGAGCGTCAGTTCTGGACACTGGCGATGTACAGACTCACAAACAATTAGGACTGGAGAAATTTGTAGACACGATCAGCGGAGTAACAACCCGTGTGACTTAAAAGGGGTGTGCAGTTGTTAATCCACAAGGTAATGCAGTGGTTCAGAACTGGGCTTAGAGTGAGAGGCTAAGGGATTTTCTCAGAGAGAGATAGAGAGAGAGAGAGAGGACTGCTGGATAGAGTAGAAGAGTAAAGTTGAGGAACACCACTAGCAAGCGGAGAGGGGAAAAAGAAAAACATAACTATTTAGTAAACATGGAATGGAGTGCGTTCCCGTTTGTAGAGTATTTTTCGTCGGAAAAGTTTCCGAAGTGGGAAGACTGGAAGTTGTATTACCTTGACATTGCAGACGTGTTACAAATGAGTGAGGATCTAGCTATGTCATCAATGCTTGGTCTATTGAGAGGATGGGCGTTGCAAGCGGTTTTGGATTTGCCTTTCAGATTCTGGTTTTCGGAAACTAGTGAAGTGGTAATGTCGTTAGAACAATACTTTGACGTCATTGACGGGAGACTATCTTTAATAAAGGGGAAAAACTGTGATCATACGGATAGTAGTAGAAGTAGGGGAAGAAATGTAACGAAAGAAGAAGCGGAGAGTGAGAAAAGCCAAGCAGAAGGCAGGATAAAATACTCCTTAAACGAAAACTCAGACGAAAATTCAGAGCTTAGTGAAGTTGCTTCCGATTTAGTGGGAACAGAATGTAGTAGCCAAGATGAAGCAATGAGGAAGTTCCAGAACGTGGTGGATTTGTTTCATTTGAGTGAGGAGCAAGAAAAACAATTAGGTCTGAGTATGTTGGGAGAAGAGCAAGTAGGTATTAAGTATCGATACGATTAAAGAACCAGACAGGAAATAATTGTGCTCCCTAGTGAATGGCTCGAGACAAATGTTGCTTCTACAGATTTCAAAAAGGAGTCAACTGAAAGTTTTGATGAAGAAGCGCGTCGAGGATATGAAGTTGAAGAATGCAAATATTTTGATGAAGAAAAAGAATTCGGGGATAGAGAGTTACAGTCACAAAATACAAAGAAAAATGAGGAAAAGCAGCGCCGTGAGACCTTGATGCTAGTTGATATAGAGAGCAAGGTTCCGAGAAGACTACAGGAAGAGAATAGGGGAAAATTCTTGAAGAGAAATGGGGGCAGTAAGGATGAGGAAGTTGAGTTTCGCTTAGAACAGAATGAGTTCGCTGTTTGTACTCAGGAGAAGAACAGCGACTGCTTAGATCTCTTGTCACCTGAGGTTTTGTCTCTAGTAGGAGGCAGTGAAGTCAATATGAGAGAGATAATCCAGTCAAAGAACTTTTGCAGAAAGCCTAGCTGAAGACTATCTTAGAGCTACTTGGAATGAAGAGATTGACACTGTAAATGAAAAAGTCCCGTGTGTAGTTGAGAGAAGGGGTTGTGTATCAAGTAGAGATGAAGTGGAGTCTTTTCGAAACAAAAATAAAATCAGAGAAAAGTAATGGTTCCGTTTGCCCCTCGAGCGTCAGTTCTGGACACTGGCGATGTACAGACTCACAAACAAATAGGACTGGAGAAATTTGTAGACAGGATCAGCGGAGTGACAACCCGTGTAACATAAAAGGGGTGTGCAGTTGTTAATCCACAAGGTAATGCAGTGGTTCAGAACTGGGCTTAGAGTGAGAGGCTAAGGGATCTTCTCAGAGAGAGAGAGAGAGAGAGAGAGAGAGAGAGAGAGGACTGCTGGATAGAGTAGAAGAGTAAAGTTGAGGAACACCATTAGCAAGCGGAGAGGGGAAAAAGAAAAACATAACTATTTAGTAAACATGGATTGGAGTGCGTTCCCGTTTGTAGAGTATTTTTCGTCGGAAAAGTTTCCGAAGTGGGAAGACTGGAAGTTGTATTACCTTGACATTGCAGACGTGTTACAAATGAGTGAGGATCTAGCTATGTCATCAATGCTTGGTCTATTGAGAGGATGGGCGTTGCAAGCGGTTTTGGATTTGCCTTTCAGATTCTGGTTTTCGGAAACTAGTGAAGTGGTAATGTCGTTAGAACAATACTTTGACGTCATTGACGGGAGACTATCTTTAATAAAGGGGAAAAACTGTGATCATACGGATAGTAGTAGAAGTAGGGGAAGAAATGTAACGAAAGAAGAAGCGGAGAGTGAGAAAAGTCAAGCAGAAGGCAGGATAAAATACTCCTTAAACGAAAACTCAGACGAAAATTCAGAGCTTAGTGAAGTTGCTTCCGATTTAGTGGGAACAGAATGTAGTAGCCAAGATGAAACAATGAGGAAGTTCCAGAACGTGGTGGATTTGTTTCAGTTGAGTGAGGAGCAAGCAGAACAATTAGGTCTGAGTATGTTGGGAGAAGAGCAAGTAGGTATTAAGTATCGATACGATTAAAGAACCGGACAGGAAGTAATTTTGCTCCCTAGTGAATGGCTTGAGACAAATGTTGCTTCTACAGATTTCAAAAAGGAGTCAACTGAAAGTTTTGATGAAGAAGCGCGTCGAGGATATGAAGTTGAAGAATGCAAATATTTTGATGAAGAAAAAGAATTCGGGGATAGAGAGTTACAGTAACAAAATACAAAGAAAATTGAGGAAAAGCAGCGCCGTGAGACTTTGATGCTTGTTGATATAGAGAGCAAGGAACCGAGAAGACTACAGTAAGAGAATAGGGGAAAATTCTTGAAGAGAAATGGGGGCAGTGAGGATGAGGAAGTTGAGTTTCGCTCTGAAAAGAATGAGTTGGCTGTTTGTACTCAGGAGAAGAACAGCGACTGCTTAGATCTCTTGTCACCTGAGGTTTTGTCTCTAGTAGGAGGCAGTGAAGTCAATATGAGAGAGATAATCCAGTCAAAGACCTTTTGCAGAAAGCCTAGCTGAAGACTATCTTAGAGCTACTTGGAATGAAGAGATTGACACTGTAAATGAAAAAGTCCCGTGTGTAGTTGAGAGAAGGGGTTGTGTATCAAGTAGAGATGAAGTGGAGTCTTTTCGAAACAAAAATAAAATCAGAGAAAAGTAATGGTTCCGTTTGCCCCTCGAGCGTCAGTTCTGGACACTGGCGATGTACAGACTCACAAACAAATAGGACTGGAGAAATTTGTAGACAGGATCAGCGGAGTGACAACCCGTGTGACTTAAAAGGGGTGTGCAGTTGTTAATCCACAAGGTAATGCAGTGGTTCAGGTCTTTGAGGCAGAGTTAGAAACTAGTAAACGGGCAGTTGTTGACTTTCAAAATGATAGGAGCGTAGTCCAGAGTCCCAAACATTTGAACAGACGAGATAGGATTCAATTATTGTCGAGGTGTTATGATGCATGTCTGTACTGGGATACAGCGGAACAAGCACGTCAGCTGCTGACTTGGAAGATTGTTTGACAATTGCACTTCAATTAAACAGGAAGAGAAACTCGAGGTGATTTCCAGAGCTTCCGAAGGAGTTGTGTCTTGGGGGACCAAGCTGAGGTGTTTACGGTACCAAAGCCAACAAAAGAGAAAGCTCATTGGATTTGCAATCTTGACCACTGCAAATCGGCAGGGGAATTTACAAAGAGGACCAATAACGAATTATAAGATCGACCTCAACTGCTCTCGATGGCGAGAATGAGAATTTTTCAAAGAGTGTTTGAACATAAGGCACCAGCAATCAGGAAGGAATGGGAGTTTGGGCAAGCTTCGTTGGTTGTTTCAGGCGAGGAGAGCACTACAGCTTTAAACAAAATTAAAACAGTTGATTTGAAGAAAAAGGTTCAATTACTAGGCAGAGCTCGTGATAACAATGTGAATTGGGATGCTACATCAGATTTCCTTCAGTTGGATGCAGTTTTTGGGTCGCTCGTTATGTTGACAGACAAGTTTCATAGCTATAACCAAGTAGTAGAGACTTTCAGTCAATTTCATCTGGGAGGAGGAGGAAGCAGTGATGTCACGGATAGGCAAAAGCGTGTGGAATCTTGCGATAAATTGTCGGTTTTCAGGACATCGGTTGAAAACGTTTTGAGTTGGTTAGAGTTCTTGCTTGTTCTAATGTTTGGTATCATGAAAAGTTTTTGGAAGTTTGAGAAATCCAATGACTCACAGATCTTAGCAGAAAAACAGAAGAACCGGGATCAGCAGGAGCAGATTTTAGGATGTCCATTGGTGGAAACCGACAAGTTAAGACAAGAACCAGGTTTTAAAAAGCTCAATCAAGTGTTTAAGAATTATGTTTTAAGGTCTGAAAAATGTTAATTGGTTCAAGAGAGTGCGATTGACACATCAAACTTTCCTTCCAGTAGTGAAAGTATGCAGGGATGTGAATATGGGTTTGAAATTTCAAGCAGTTTGGAATGTAGCAATCAGAGGCTTCGGTTAAAATTGAGGATTGAAGCGGGTCACTGAGTGGTTTTAGCAATAAAGAAAACCCCTCTGCTAAAGATGTCATCAGGAAGAGAAACAAGTTTGAAGTTCAGTAAACGACGAAGTGTGAGTTTTGGTTGAAGGTATACAAAGAGGTACTTGAGGAAGTTCGTGAAGTTGAGTGAAAGAAGTAGAAAGCAGGTTGAACTAGGCAGAGGCAAGGAAACCTCTAGTACTGACGAATCGGTTAACAATACAGATGTAGAGGAGGCTCAACCAGACTTGACAACCAATGCGTTGTGTGTGATCACAACCGAGGAGTTTGGCTTTCGGTCTACTCTTGACAGTGAAGCTGGAGGTTCCTTGGAACAATCAGGATATGTTAATGGCATTTCCTCAGATAAATTGGAGGACGGATATGTGGACCCCCAATTGAATACAGGAGTCGAGGGAACAGAGGAAATGCAGAGAATTAATGAGGGAGAGATAAGGCAGAACAATGTGTGGGTGATTAAAAGAGACTCCAATGACCTGTGGTTCCGAATGGGAGTGGCGTATAATTGTGTTTATCAGGGCAACGGTCCTCGGAAAGAAAGTTATCCCGTTTCTTTGGGGTCTTCAACCGACTTAGGAAGCAGAAGCGAAGAAGTCCGGGCAATGCCTATTGTCTGATACCCACAAGTTGATAGCACAAGTGATGTAGTGTACAGCAGAAGACGGGAACCTCAGTCAGTAGTCGATTTGCATTATGAGATGATGGGATTGAGGGCGATGTCCACAGCAGAAGGGAGCAGTTTTGTCAGGGAGGATTCTGTTTCAACGTGTGTCGAGATCTGTTGTCATCAGGGACAATGTGGCTTCAGGCAAGTCGGAAGGCGAGATGGAGCAGATTTAAGCTGAAGAGGAGATGTTTCTGGAGGATGAGACCTCCAGATGCGAGATGGCGGTCCACTGAGGAGATGGGAGGACATCTCTTCAAGCATCGAAGAAAGAAATGTTTTTGAGGAAGTAAAGTCGCTTTTTTAATCTTGAGCACGATAGCCTCTTGTCATTTTAGTGTCTACTCCTGTTTCAAATTAGTTTCTGTGCCTAATCATTGATCGTTGAAGTGCTAACGTTAGTGCGAAGGATTGGTTAATGGTGCAAAGTTTGTTTATGTGGTGAAATAATTGGTAAATACTTTTCTTACAAAACTGTAACTGGTAGAGGGTGCATGAACAATCAGTGGTTAAACACAGAAACTTGGTTTGTGAATATTAAGTAGGGCTTAATAGTTGCATAGTTTATAGAATGAACCTTTAAATGGTAATAGATAGGTGAGTTGAACCAATTTAATTGGATTGATATAACTAAATTGTTTGAAGGAGAGTTTTTGGTGAGATGGCCGGGGTAAATGATGCAAAGGCTAGATGGTTCAACTAAACAGTTATTGAGTAATTAAGTCTTGACAGAACGTTGTATTTAGTTGCCTCTTTTTTTGGTTGTTATATGTGTTGTATCTGTAAACGGAGACAAGTTTTTAATTTGCGTAATCGTTCTTGTAGTTTTAGCCACATTTGTTCATTCCAATTCAGTTGCTGTGAATTTGATTATTGTTCTAAAGTAATGCGTTGATGTACTACTAATACTCATATGTAGTTAGTGATGGTTCACAAAATGATCTAATAGGTTTACGTTAGGTGAAAAAGTCTGTTGTGATGTGTTCTGGAACTAATAAAGAAAAGTAAGGTATGCATGAAGCAAAAACTACTGATAAGGGAGACTGGATGTATCAATAAGACAAGCCAAACACTTTTTTTAAGATTCGGGTCGGTTAAGATGTAGGTCAAATGCCAGCTTTAGTAATTATTCGGGAGAATAATAGTGTAAAAGGGAGGAGTGTAGATTTCGGAAAATCTGATTTTCGACTTCTAGAGCGGCAGTCGTACCATTGAGATGAGACAATGTGCATAGTTCCCTTTTCTTTTGCCCAACTTTAGTTCCGCAAGGTTTTAGAGAGTGATGTATAGATATTATATGCCAAGTTTCATTGTGATACTATAATTTTTGGAGAAAGGAGCTGAGAAAATATTTCTTAGGTATAGTTTGAAATGAGCTGGAACATGAAGATGACCGATTGATTAATTGGTAGCGTCATAAGTCTGATACTGCTTTTGTTTTAGTTTGAATAGTTTGAATATAAGTCAGCAATGTATAAAGAAGGTGTTCAGGTCATTCAATTGCCCTTTTGAAGTCATAACAAACTTTACGTAAGAAAGGCTTACCTAATGTGATCTATAATGTGAAATGAACAGATTCTTTTGTTTTGATCATTCTTGTTCATTGTTGCTTGATAAGTTACTAAGGAGTAAAACCACAACATTACCAAAGCAGTATCAAAACACAGCTGTAGCTTAGGAGTTGACCTGTAGAGAAGTTGTGATAACAAAACATTGTTAAGGGTATTGAATTGACTTGATAAATTCTGAACACCGGTTTGCGCGCTTGAAAATCAGAACGCTTGAGAACAACAATCAACCGCATCTAGATCAAGCGGCTTGATTGAGAGCTTGTAGAGTTAGAGAATAGTAGCTCTTTAGTGGTGAATTTGGTTAAAGTTGGGAACCATCTTATTATTATAAAGCTCTGGTTGATTATTGATTTGATTTTGTTTTCTTTTACATTTTTTTGTTTATTCATTTGATGTTATTTGATTAGTCAACTCAATTCATTATTCTAACTAGAGTTTCCTACAGCCGACAAGAGCAGCGTGGGGACAAAATAACCGTCCGATAGAGGTCCGAGAGCCATCAAAACACCCCTTTCTATTTGTTAAGAGTTTTGGGCGCTAGTCGGTCCCCAGCAAATCAGCCTAAGCAAATTACCAAAATTCTACAAACGCATGACACCCCCTTGTGCATTCAGTTCGGTCTGGACATATCGGCTTTCGGTCTGGGACCTCAGCCTGGGTTGCTCCTTACTAGGAATGTGTGCAAATTGAATTAGTACCGTTGCCAGACACCGATGGATGCCTTGACCTATATAGGTCATTTTTTTGCGCTCAAACCAAGCCAGACAAGTTGATTAACAATGAGGAGTTGGTTTTTGTTTGGAACTAAATGAGAGTTTGCATGGTATAATGTAGCATACAGTAAAGTGAGGGTTGAAAAATGAGGGGCACCGATTGAAACTCAATTAATGCTGATCAAATTAGAGAAGCGTTTTATAGATTGGACAGATTTTGCAAAAACTTAAATGATACAGTTTCAGGTGAACCAAACAGCCTCGGGAACTGTTCTCTGGACTTTGATAGGCATTGTTCAGCAGACAATGAATGCACATCTGTTCGCTCCAATCAGATCAAATGTTGATGATAATCAATAACTTCTCTTTTTTTTTGTTTAAACAAGTAAATTGAAAATATAAACCGGGGGTTAAATATTACAAGTTTAAAATTATATATACAAAATTAGTACATTGTTAAAAATCAAAATTAGTGGTTCCGTTTTTTAAAGGTAAAAATTATTTGAAGCCACCAACGTTCCTTTCCAACGGTACAAGTTTGAATTGTTGGAGCAGTTTCTGCTCAGCATCATTTTTTTTATCTTCTCTACAATTAACAGTGGAAAAAGCCGATATTCGAAAACGGTTTTGACAACAACAAACTTCAAAATTGTCAAATAAGTTTGGCAGAATGATAAAGCAAACGGATGTACCGTGCATGCAGAACAAGAACCTGAATTTATGGTTTTACATCCTTCTTACGGAATTCAATCGGGTTAAATTCACGAAGAGTATCCCAACGTCAAACCGTAGAAAGAAACGACAAAGAATTTTTAACAAAATTTTACGTAAAGTAACTTTGGTTTGGTTAATTGAAGACAGTTACGTGCAAGGACTTTATGATCTGGTTATAAATATGGAGTGTAACAAAAAGTCAAACGTTTCGAATATATCAGCCGATATTCCACCGCTTTACGAAGAAGACCTTTTGCAATCAAAATCGGAGCAGACTGATGTTGGAGCTGAGCATGCTCCGATTATAATTGAAGCCAAATCAGTTCCTAAATAAATTGGACTATAACTACCCAGGTTTTGGTCCAGACCCAAATTGAGCTATGATCAGACTATCCAGAGTGAAATGACCTCTGATCAGACTTTCCAGACCGAAATTACCTCTGATCAGACCTTCCATACCAAAATGATCTCTTATCAGACTTTCCAGACCAAAATGTCCTCTGATCAGACCGAACCCAGACCTTTGTCCAGACTATGGTGCGCTTATGATCAGACCCAAATTCAGACCATTGTCCAGACTATAAACAGACTATGATCAGACTTTCCAGACCAAAGTGACCACTTTTTAGACCAAAACCAGACCTTTGTCCAGACTATAGTGCGCTTATGATCAGACCCAAACTCAGACCATTGTCCAGACTATAAACAGACCATGATCGGACCATCTTCAGACCATGGTCCAGACCTTAATCAGACTATGATCAGACTCGTGTGCGCTCAAAATAGTCTGATCAGAGTAAGATTTTAATTATGAACAAATCTCTTAAATTTGCTATAATATATTCATTTCATAAAAACTGGTGTTTGCAGTATTAGAAACATCTAAGGAAAAGCCAATTCTGAAAGTATTGCTAATCAAAACGAAACCGAACTGTTGAGGAAAAAAAATATTTACTATTCCCCTTAGTTCATATTTCTGACTCAATGGATGAACTTAGAAAGCTTTCCACAAGAAACGTTGTGGTCTTCAGTTAATCAAAATTTCTACTTGAGGGGACCGGCCTTTGCTATCAGCTGGACTCCTCGTTTTTGATCAGAGTCATCGAACTTTTGATGAGTCTCTGATCGGAACACTGCTTTATTGTTGCCTCTTGTTAGAGCCAACATCCCTCAATAAAAAAACAAGAAAAAAATGAAAAATAATGCACCAAAAAATAATAAATTGATCAGACTCAAGTGCGCTTGAAACGGCCTCTGATCAGACTCAAGTGCGCTCGAAACGGCCTCTGATCAGACCGAACCCAGACCATGGTCCAGACTAAAAAGACTATGATCAGACTTTCCAGACCGAATTGATCTCTGATCAGACCAAACCCAGACCATGGTCCAGACTAAAAAGACTATGATCAGACCGTCCAGACCGAATTGACCTCTGATCAGACCGAAATCAGACCATGGTCCAGACTATTGTGCGCTCGAACCGCTTTCCAGACCCTGTAATTTCGGTCTGGGAACACAGGGGTGTGCGCTCGATTGGGTCTGATCATAGCTCAATTTGGGTCTGGACCAAAACCTGGGTAATAAATTTCACCAGAGTCCATTTACTTTTGTTGCACTTTTTTTCATAGTATTAGCGTCCTAGTACTACTATCAGGACGTGATCATCATTCATGAAGTCAAAATCGAAAACAAAAATAAAGTTAAACTTAGCTATTATCGTTTTTCAACATAGCCAAAAATTTGAAAAAAAAGCAATCAGCATAAGCATCATTTTTGGGTTGAATTCACTTCCCAGGTTTTGGTCCAGACCCAAATTGAGCTATGATCAGACCCAATCGAGCGCACACCCCTGTGTTCCCAGACCGAAATTACAGGGTCTGGAAAGCGGTTCGAGCGCACAATAGTCTGGACCATGGTCTGATTTCGGTCTGATCAGAGGTCAATTCGGTCTGGACGGTCTGATCATAGTCTTTATACTCTGGACCATGGTCTGGGTTCGGTCTGATCAGAGGCAAATTCGGTCTAGAAGGTCTGATCAAAGTCTTTATAGTCTGGACCATGGTCTGGGTTCGGTCTGATCAGAGGTCAATTCGGTCTGGAAGGTCTGATTTCGAGTGCATTATTTTTTCATTTTTTTTGTTTTTTTATATTGAGGGATGTTGTCTCTGCCAAGAGGCAACAATAAAGCAGCGTTCCGACCAGCAACTCATCTAAAGTCCAATGACTCTGATCAGAAACAAGGAGTCCAGCTGATAGCAAATGCCGGTCCCCGCAAGAGGAAATTTGATTAAGTGAAGACCACAACGTTTCTTGTGGAAAGCTGTCTAAGTTCATCCATTGAGTCCGAAATATGAACTAAGGGGTACGGTAAATAAAATTTTTTTCTCAACAGTTAGGTTTCGTTTTCATTAGCAATATTTTCAGAATTGGTTTTTCCTTAGATGATTTTAATACTGCAAACACCAGTTGTTATGAAATGAATCTAATATAGCAAAATTAAGAGATTTGTTCATAATTAAAATCTTGCTCCGATCAGACTAATTTGAGCGCACTTGAGTCTGATCATAGTCTGATTAAGGTCTGGGCAATGGTCTGAAATTGAGTCTGGACCATGGTCTGAAGATGGTCTGATCATAATCTGTTTATAGTCTGGACAATGGTCTGAATTTGGGTCTGATCATAAGCGCACTATAGTCTGGACAGTGTCTGGGTTCGGTCTGATCAGAGGACATTTTGGTCTGGAAAGTATGAGCAGAGATCATTTTGGTCTGGAAGGTCTGATCAGAGGTAACTTCTGTCTGGAAAGTCTGATCAGAGGTCATTTCAGTCTGCATAGTCTGATCATAGCTCAATTTGGGTCTGGACCTAAACCTGGGTTTGGAAGTCTGAACAGCATAAGCGAACAGATTTCTGCATGGTTGTACAACACCAAAATTTTGTTTAAATTGTGATGTTACAGAAAAGTTTTCACACTCTGCAGTAAAAGTACTAAAATAGAAATCAACAAACGACTAAATTGATCAGAAAACTCAAAACTTGGTAAATTAATAGACATACAGTAACCCAAAAAAGTGTTTTCACAGTTTATTATTACTCTGATTATTGGGAAAGAGAATTGAGCTCGAATTTTTTCAGTGGAACTAGTTTCATTGAACTATCAAAACACACATAGTATGTATTTCCAGTTACGTACTCTGTGATGACATTTAGAGCTGATTCGTCACCTCATTTCATTTCTTTTAGAACATTCAAATCTGATTAAATACCCGGAGGTTGGTGGCAGAGTAAATCAGTGCTGAATCATTCTAGATATATTTTGATTATTAGAATGGCCAGTACTCTGTTCATGTCCTAATTTAAACAGGCCAGTCTTGAATTTTGAGTAAAAATTACTCCATGAAAATTAATATGTTCAGCTTGACTCCCACCAACAAGTTTTGCTTTATATGCGACTCGAACTCCCGCATGGGTACTTCAAACATTTAATTTACGTAAAAAGAAGTAACCACTAAGCTAAATGGGCATTGTGGTAACTGCATACACACTAGATGTTGTACAACACTCTAAAAAATCTCTAGGGAAATTTACCTGCAACGTTTGCAGACAAAAAAATTGCAGATAATATAACCTGCAAAATTATCAGCAAAAACCATATGTACAATTTATCTAAAATACGTTAACCAGAATTTGCCCGCAAACTCAAACAATAATATATTGGGTATGTAGATTTTGATGTGACAAAACATTCAAAAACTTTGATTGAAGTTTAGACAAAATTCCTCAATGGATGATTAGAATGATACAAAGTAATTCCAAGCAAAAAATTGGAAAGTTTCAGCAGATATTATTATGCCCTACCAGCTATAATTCTTGCTGTCAGTAAATAATTTTCGCCATGCTCTTTTTGACTTTTGATTTTTGTTTACAAACTGACTTTTCAGATAATAAGGGGCGGCCAGAGTGATGTAGAAAATTGTAAAAACAGAACGGATATTTTCCTCTCAATTATTATATAATGTTTCATATATGTAAAGACATGCAAACTTAAACTCAGTTATACGTCGTCTCACGTACAAAACATGCAATTATCCATTTGTTGCTACAATCTTTTCTCAAGCAAGTTTTTAGCGTTCAGCGAAATAACTCATTAAGATGCAAGGTTTCTGCTAAGTTGGTTTAAATTGTACTTGCTCTTAAAGCGAAATATTTAATGTGGTGGATTCTTCAGAATTCTTTTACAACTTTCGAACGAATTTAGAGAGAAGCAATTCAGTTTTACCTGCTGTTTTTATTTAGCTGCCTCAAAAAACCATCCTTGTTCTTTAGATTTGGTGCTATTGCTAATTGATTGATTATTTGTTTAAAAATTCGATTAGAAAATCTGATTAAGGTGCAACGCTCTGTCGGGTAGAGTGTTGCTGTTGTACATATTCGCTGGAAAATGTTTTTTGTTTTCTTGAAAAATACCAGACGAAGAGGTAAATTTGAAGTGAGGGCACCGCTCTATCAAGTTGATCTCTTCTGACGAGGGTAGTGAAATCGTTTGTGCGGTTTTCCTAATGTTCCTTTTTCCTTCCTTCGGAGTGAGTTATTTGTTGTTTTTTTTAAGTTAGAACTCATGTGGGCAATTACCTTATCCCGGAGCTTTTTACTTGCATAATTAATTATGTAATTTGCAAAACTATGTTTTTAGCATTTATTATGTTAATTTTTTTTCCGAAATCGCTTAAGTTCAATTTTTTGGTCCTTCTGAAGTTCCAATGATGAAGAAAAACAAAAAGCAAAGACAAGCACTTTCAAGCGCATAAGACAACAACTGTTTCATGAAAAAATGAGAATTCGCACAATTATAAAAGACACTGCAAAATGCAACATAAAATTAACGTTCTCGTCCTTTCTTCGTGAAACAGCTCTGAGAAAAATTTCCCATTGAAAATATATTTTTTTGAACATACGCACCTTTGAACGCACGAAAGTTTGGACGAAAATCTGGCAAGAAAATCTTGACAAAGTCTATCTCTTCGGGCAATTTTGCCATTAGCGACCCCTTGAGCTCATGCCTCTCAACACCTAATGCATTTTTCCCCATTGAACAATGTTATTTTTTTTCAAAAAAAAATAACATTGTTTAATGGGGAAAAATGCATTAGGTGTTGAGAGGCATGGACTCAAGGGGTCGCTAATGGCAAAATTGCCCGAAGAGAAAGACTTTGTCACGATTTTCTAGCCAGATTTTCGTCCAAACTTTTATGCGTTCAAAGGTGCGTATGTTCAGACTTTCGTGCGTTTATGTTAATAATTATTGCCAGTTTTAGTCATATAAGTTGTAAACTACTTTTTTGTAATATATTCATTTGAAGTATAGATTTTTTATGGTGATAGTTTTGACTAAGTGCCCCCAGCAGTTGTTGCATTTTAACTTAAAAAAAGATGCTCGATGAAAGTATTGGCTGAAGGGGGTGCCAGCCACCCAGTAATTAAAGCTTGATTTTGTTTTGCAACTCCAGTAATGGTCTATAGTTCTGGGCGTGAAATTTTCTAAAGCAAAGCAAAATATTGATTGCAAATTTTGTAACAACAAAATCTACATACCTAATCTACATACAAAATCTACATACCTGCGTTCGACGTTTTGTAACATTTGAACTCAAGTAACTTTTCTTGGTAGAAAATTTTTAATTGAGAGGGCACTATTATAAGAGTGCTTAGTCAAACATACGCTCATCAGTTTTTGGCATTCTCGTTTCCATTCAAAAAATTTTCGTAGGCTCCAGGGTCACTATGTCCAGACTTTCGTGCGTTCACAGTTGTTTGTGTCCAGACTATTGTGCGTTCGAAGTTACCTATGTCCAGACTTTTGTGCGTGCATTCGTATTTCCAGGACGTGTAATTTTGAACGCACTACACCCCCCTTGTGCGTTGAGTTCGGTCTGGACATATCGACTTTCGGTCAGGGACCTCAGCTTGGGTTGCTCCTAGGAACGTGTGCAAATTGAATTAGTACCGTTGCTAGTACCGATACCTTGACCCATATAGGTAGTTTCTTTTGCTCAAACGAAGCCAAACAAGTTGATTAACAATGAGGAGTTGGTTTTTGCTTGGAACTAAATGAGAGTTTGCATGGTATAATGCAGCATACAGTAAAATGGGTGTTGAAAAACACCCATCTTGTTCAAGAGGGGTACCGATTGAAATTCAATCAATGCTGATCAACTTAGAGAAGCGTTTTATAGATTGGACAGATGTTGCAAAAACTTAAATTATGTTATTTCAGTTGAACCAAACAGCCTCGGGAACTGTTCTCTGGACTTTGATAGGCATTGTTCAGCAGACAATGAATGCACATCTGTTCACTCCAGTCAGATCAAATGTTGATGATATAGAATCAATAACTTCTTTTTTTTGCTCGGTATCATTTTTTTAATCTTATCTAAAATTAACAGTGGAAAAAGCTGATATTCGAAAACGGTTTTGTCAACAGCAAACTTGAAAATTGTCAAATAAGTTTGGCAAAATGATAAAGCAAACGGATGTACCGTGCATGCAGAACAAGAACCTGAATTCATGATTTTACATCCTTCTTACGGAGTTCAATCGGGTTAAATTCACGAAGAGTATCCCAACGTCAAACCGTAGAAAAAAACGACAAAGAGTTTCCCACAAAATTTTACGTAAAGTAATTTTGGTTTGATTAATTGAAGACAGTTACGTGCAAGGACCTTATGATCTGGTTATAATTATGGAGTGTATCAAAAAGTCAAACGTTTTGAATATATCAGCCGATATTCCACCTTACGAATGAGTATACAATAGACCAGCAGTAAAACTCACTCCTGCTTTACGAAGAAGACCTTTTGCAATCGAAATCAGAGCAGACCGATGTTGGAGCTGAGAATGCTCCGATTATTATTGAAGCCAAATCAATTCCTAAATATATCGGACAACAACTAATAAATTTCACCAGAGTCTAATTAATTTTCCTATTGTCAAAATCGGAAACAAAAATAATTTTAAACTTAGCTATTATAGGTAAATATATCTGCAAAGTTTACAGGAAAAAAATGCAGGTAATATAACCTGCAAAATTATCAGCAAAAATCATATGTACAAGTTACCTAAAATACGTTACCCAGAATTTTCCCGCAAACTCAAATAATAATGTATTAGGTATGTAGATTTTGTTGTGACAAAATATTCAAAAACTCTGATTGAAGTTTAGACACATTTCCTCAATGGATGGTTGGAATGTTACAAAGTAATTCCGATTAGAAAACTGGAATATTTCAGCAGAATTTTTTATGCCTTACCAGCTATAATTCTTGCTGTCAGTAAATAGTTTTTGCCATGCTCTTTTTGACTTTTGATTTTCGTTTACGTGGATCAAAGTGACTTCTCAGATAATAAGGGGCGGGGAGAGTGATGTAGAAAATTGTGAAAACAGAACGGATATTTTCCTCTCATTTGTTATATAATGCTTCATATATGTAAAGACATGGGGAATTAAATGCAGTTATAGGTTGTCTCACGTACAAAATAAGCAATTATCCATTTGTAGCTACAATCTTTTGCAAAGCCAGTTTTTAGCATTCAACAAAATAACTCGATAGGAAATAACTCAACAAAATAACTCGAAGGTTTCTGCTTAGTTGATTAAAATTATACTTGCTCCAAAAGCGAAATATTCAATGTGTTATATTCTTTAGAATTCTTTTATATCTTTCAAATGAAATTAAAGAGCAGCACTCCAGATTTACGTTCTGTTTTTGTTTAACTGCCTCAAAAAATCATCTTTGTTCATTAGATATAGTGCTATTGCTTTTTGATTGATTATTTGTTTAAAAATTCGATTAGAAATACTGATTAAATTGCAAAAAATATTATTGGAACTGAAATGAGAATGATATCTAATCAGTGTGCAACGCTCTGTCGGGAAGTATGTTGCTGTTGTACAAATTCAATGGAAAATGATTTTTGTCTACTGAATAATGCCAGAAGAAGAGTTAAATTTGAAGTGAGGGCACCGCCCATCAAGTTAAACTCTTCTGACGAAGGTAGTGAACTCGTTTGTGCGGTTTTCCTGTTGCCGTTTTTCATTGCTTCGGAATTATTTATTTGTTGTTTCTTTTGAAATTGGATCTCATGTGGGCAATTATTTTATCCCAGAGCTTTTTGCTTGCATAATTAAATATGTAATTTGCAAAACACGCAGAAATAAATTTAAATTTTCCTAGAGCCCTAAATTTAAAAATTAAAAGATGCTATGAGCTCCCTGTTCTTGATACTAATATCGAAATTTTGTGGGCGCCTTTTCATTATTGGTTTTGCTTAAATTGTGTAATATGTGCATTGTGAGCTGAGACCCACGCCGAAATTACACTATAATGGGAGGGGCCAATTTGTGAACCTGGTCATAACACGTTTCTTTGCACACCGGGCAGAAGCTTTTCAGTTATTCTTAATCAGAATGTTGACGAAAATTTTCAGATAAATTGATTATAATTTGCAGTAAAATTACCATGAATTTGCAAGTAAAATGTTCTTTAATGCAACGTATATGCAAGCAATCTCAAATACCTGCAATTCTGGATACATTTTCCCGCAATGTACCTAGATTTTGCATTGTTACCCTCCTAATATTTCACCTGCAAAATTGTTCATGGTAGTTGCACCTGAAATTTATATGTAAAAATTGCAGGTATAATTACCTAGAGAATTATCTTTGCAGGTAAATTTTTAGGTGAAAATACATGCAAACTCGGGGTCAATTGTAGGCAAATTCACCTAAAGTTTTACCTAAGTTTTTTTTGGCTAAAAACTCTTTATGCAATTTACAGGTAGAATTACCTCGAAAATTTTTTGCAGGTAAAATTCTAGGAGGGCAACACTGCAATCTCTAGGTACACTGCAGGCGAATTTTCCTGGAATTACTGGTATTTGAGATTGCTTTCAGGTAAGTTGCAATAAAAAAACAATTCTCTTTCAAATTCTAGGTAAATTTACCTCCAGTTTATAATCAATTCAACTGCAGTTTTTAGGGTGTTGTGTGTACACTACCTTTGTAATTAACAGTTATAAGCTGCAACTGTACGACACTATGCTGCTCAGACTTAATTTTGGTTTATGAGTAATTTCCAGACTCTACAGGATAAGTTTACCCTGGGGAACTCTATGACCTCAATTTAATCATAATGAAAAAAATTTTACATAATGAAAATTAAAATCTTCTGGAGATGCAATGTTTTAGAATTGAATTAATTTTTTATGCTTAAAATGTGCTGGTTCAGCGCTGACATGCTCTGAGACTCAAGTCTGGGTAAATGTTTTAGCATCATTGATATAAAAATCTGTATAGTCAAAAGCAGTACACTCTCAGGTGCGTGACTTGTGCGTGATTTTCGGTTGCATTCATGTTGCTCAGTTCTCATCGACCCTGGAGATTACTTTAATTGTCCAATAATATTTCTTACAAGTGGAAAATTGTGATGTAACTGGCAGCTGTATTATTGGATTGGTGACATAATTTTCAGTTCAATTTGCCAGTTTTGCTGGTAGTACTATACTGTCCCAGCAGAACCAAAAATTACGCATATATGTAACAAGGCGGCTCGGTAATGTGCGTACGCACATAATGTTCCGACCCCGCTCATCCACATTCTTGACTTAATTGGCTACCAAATAATGAAGCGAAATAAAACTTTCAAAAACATACACATAGTTCAATGAACAACCAAAGAAATACGATAAAGCCACGCTAGAGGGCCACAAAAATTGTTGAGAATAGGACTACTAGAAAGGCCAAAATCAAAATCAAACAACAAAGATTATTTACGACCAAAAATATAATAAAGTCTGTAATAAAATATAATAATCAAATATATAATAAAAAAATCATAACAAAATCAAACTCGCATCAGATAAAAACCAAAACAATTAAACCTATATTTCATTAGAAAAGACATGGGACGTTTCTCCAATGCGACTGGTTAACAGGTAGAAAAAAAGCAGGAAATAGGTGCGAAGTTCAAAAATACTTTTCCATTTTTGAAAACAATTACCTGCACAATTATTATTGTCATTAGATATCAACAGAAAACACTAAAATGTTCATTTATATCTACATTCTACATAGAAAGAAATTGAGATAAGTCACTCTTCGACGGCGCAAATTTTCAAAGCCAATGTACCAACAATTAAAAAGAAACCAAAAATTATATGAAGTAAACAAATATAAAAGAATACAAAATTTTACCAATTCTTGTGGTAGCAAAAGTAACCAGCCAAGAAACGAACAATTGCAACTAAAACCGTTGTAAAGATTTAAATATAGCTCACGGTAGACGGATTGTTACCTTTTTATACAGAGACTGAGCTACAAATCAACCGAAAAACTCTATAAACAAGAAGAAGCTCAAAAAACCAAACTTATGTTTGAAAACAGATATTTTCAAAAGTCAGAAAAGATTTAAGATTACAATAAAAAGCGATGGATTCAGTTTCAACAACTCAGGAAGCCATTTGGACCTGTTAATAATGAGACTAAGTAACGAGCCCACAAACAAACGAATTCATAAAGAAGCCAAAACTTCAAAGACTTTTACAACATGACACTGCTCAAGGCACTATTATAAGATGTTACCTGGAAGAATTGTAAATCAACACTCTTTTTTCATCTTAACATCAACGAATTTTCCTTATCAAAGGACTACTTCGACATGGCAACAAAAAGAAAACAGAAAATTGTACTTAATCTTGAAATTTTCAATTAAACTACAAGGTCGAAGCAATCAGTTAAAACACATAAACAAGCGCCAAAATTATTTTCGAATCAGCAAAAGTATTCAAAACCTCTAATGAGTTAGATCGAGAAAAAATAAAAGCAAAAAGGAGACAAATGAATTTATTTTTAAACTTTAATTTGAAAGTCGTTAGAACAAACAGCTTTAAGTTGAAATCTTCAATTCGGCTGCAAAATACTTCTTTGGGAAGCAATTTAGGTCTGTCTTTATTGGGTAAATGGCCCACAACAATGAAAAGAAAGACAAACTTAGGCAAAATCAAAAACCCACAAAATTTTGCGAGAAACCTGTGTCTCAGCCCAAAAAGCATAAACTATTCAACAAAAACATTAAACATACTAGATACGCCTCTTTCCAACGTTGTTCATTTTTTCTACAAGGCCGTCTTTTATTGGACTTGTAAATATTGTGATAGTTCGACAAAGAAACAAAATGAACATAAAATATGAAATTATGCTAAAAAAAGAAAAACTGAAAACGCATAGTACCAAAATAATGAAACATTTAGTTCAACATAAATCCCTTGTCGACATTTTTTTCTTCAAAGGAAGTCAGTTTTCAATTGTTTTTACTGAGACTGAGCCCGAAATTGAGAGAAATAAGAAAAATAATGGCAAAGTTCAAAAATTCACCGACATTTTTTCAAAAAATATATAGTCAAAATCTTAACAGGCATTGGATAACAACTGAAAAAAATGTCTATTGTCATTTATACTTTTTAAGAAAAATGGACCTTTGATTGGGGACACTAAGTCCTTGAACTAAAAAAAATCATAGGAAATGAAAACAGAACGCAAGAAATCTATAAAATCTTTACGAAAACAATTGGTCAGAGACATAAAAACCGTGAGTTTAATTCTGAAAACATAATGTATATAGCTCAGTCTCGTTTATTGTAAACAATATATGTCAATAATTGAGCCCTGATTTGAATTTCTGGTCCATAATTTACATAATAAACTTTTACATAGCGGAAAATTTTTGAAAAAAAAGTTCGCGCCCCATTAAAATCTAAAAAAATTTCATCAAAAGGACTCATGTTGAGATCGAGATCAACCCAGATGTTGCTGAGCGTCTAACAAAACCCTCAATTAATGAAACCGGTGCAAATAGATCAATTCTATACAAAATTCTTCAGTTTGTCAAAAATAAATGATGCATTTTGTATACTTATCGACAATAAATTTGCAAAAAAATCGGCAAAATTATAATTCCAGAAGACTCTTATATCCAGCTGGGGTACTACTAGCTCTTTTTTGAAAATAAAAAGATTATGGTTGCAATTTAAAGGTGTCCAACAAATTTAAAGCAAGTTGGCTAAAAAAAGCCGTTTTTCGACGAAAAGTTTCTGAATTTTGAAAAAATTAGCATAAATTCTAGCCAAAAAACTCGAATCAAGCAGTTCAGCAACCCTCCTCTATCTTTAAGGATAAAGTAAATAACACTATAATTAACAATTTTTAAATATTTTGGCATTATTTACGAAAATTTGGTCAAAATTGACGAAAATTTGGTCAAAAATGTGAAAAAAGTAGCTGAATTACGTCTAATATTCACAAAACTTTAAACCTCGGTAACTCCCTATAAAAAACAAAAATTGAAAAACTCTTTTTAGTTCCATATTCTACACTGGACAGGCTTTCTAATGATACTACTCACAGCTCTCTACGATTATTATATCGATCGGCCAAAATTGACTTAACAAAAAAGAACCCATTTGATTATATAGTTCCTCCCCCCTCATAGAGGGGTCGGAACAAAAAGAACACTGTTAACAGTTATATTTCATTTCAACGAGTACTTTATTAGGGAGAAGGTGAAATTTTTCACCACCATTTCAACTTCCTTGCCCTTTTGTCCATGGTTGGCTAGAAACCCGATTCTGGCACTGACTGTTCCAGGTCGAAATTTGGAGTTATTGATCGCAAAAGCCTCCCCTTCAATTCTGCTTTCATAGTGAGTCCATTCAGAAGGAATAAGGTGACCAGAGAGAGCTGGGTAGACAAAAGATGAAGAGGAGGCATGAAGTCTCGCTTTTGTAACACCAAACCAAATGTTAATTGACGAACTGAGAGGTTCCTGCAGCCTGACCTCTGTCGAGGTCTTCCGAACTATCTTCTGGTCATCCAAACCACTTCGCAGTGGCAATTGTTCTAAGTCGCCACTAATGTATAGAGCAAGGCGATTATATTGGTTATCGTCCCAATCTGTACACACACACAACACGCCAAATTCAATTTTTTGAAGCATATGAAAGAAGATATTGAGAATTTAAGTTACCTAAGATATATTTGTTAAGATGAAAATTCTTAAACTGTTCACTGCTCCAAACATTGGCGCTTCTTAAACCCAGCATTTAATGGTGCGCAAATGAGGGTGGCTGTTATCAAAAGCCGCCAAAAATAAGACCATAAAAAACTTGTACACTAACATAAAATATGGAAAAAATGTTTGTTTCTATCTACAGGCCTTCAGATCTTAGAAACATTCCAGATTCTAGAAAATTATTTCTGTTATCTTATAATTAAAAAAAATCGACATTTTTAGATTGATAATAAACTTTTTTTCAAGATAAACGTTCCTACTTTTTCTCGAGTTGATTTTACCCAAAAATCTCCATAAATTACGTAACAATGAAAGTTTTAATCCATCACAAGTTGAAAGAAACTCTATTGCCTCTATTTACATAAATGAAAACAACGTTTTAATTTAAACGAAAGTTGCCATTTGTAACTGAACATCATTGACAAGCATCATCTGTGTGATCTTACCGGAAGCTCAATATTGTTTATCATTTCAAACCAACAAATACAAATATTCCTCAGAAATCGTCCAAAATCAACTCAAACCAAAGCTGTTCATCGCAAGATATTTCTCTTACACTCAAAGAAAAAAAAACTACATCAAAGTGAAATTTTTTCATCGGTGGGTTTTCGCCGCCAAAATAAATTATCGTCCAGTATTATTTTTCTGCAAAACCTATTTGATTGTTTTATTTAATTTTAATTTTTGCAACGCTAAAAAAACGGTTTTTGCAGAAAGGTTCTTCAATTTTTCACTTAACTAACTGAAACCCACATTTCTTATTGCAACCAGTTGAACATTACGTATTTTAGTGTGACATTTCAACCAAACTACAATCAGTTTGTTCCTAATTTTTCTTCTAAAAAAGAGAATCAGACAATTACAGGTTTTCTTCTGATTTAACCTTGTATTACAAATACAGTCTACTTGACAACACACCAAGAACGCGAATTCGTGCAAAGTTGAACTCCATTGTAATAAAGATTACAGGCTATGCTTATACATGTGATCTTAATTACCCGTAAGAACTGCATCTACGTTTGCAACTTTGAGAAGATTAATAATTTTAGCAGCGAGAAAACCTATTGTATTTTACAGGATTACAATGTGAAATCGGATTAGATATATTTGAACGACTCGAGTGCGAAATAATTGACTGCGACTCGAGTGCGATATATTTGAATCGAGTGTGATATATTTGAACGACTCGAGTGCGAAATCGGATAAGATATGCTTGAACGACTCGAGTGCGATAATAATTTTCGTCGGAAAATTTTTATCGTCCAGTATTCTTTTTTTGCAAAACCAATTTGATCTTTTTACTGAATTTTACTTTCTGCAAGGCTAAAAACGGTATTTGCAGGAAAGATTCTTCAATTTTTCACCGAAGTAACTGAAATCCACATTTCTTATTGCAACCAATTGAACATTAAGTATTTTAGTGTGACATTTCAACCAGACTACAATCAGTTTGTTCCTAGTTTTTGTTCTAAAAGAAGAGAGTCAGACAATTACAGGTTTTTTTCTCGATTTAACGTTGTATAATAATTACAGTCTACTTGATAACACAACAAGTACGCGAATTCTTGCAAAGTTGAACTCCATTGTAATAAAGATTACAGGTTATGCTTATACATGTGATCTTAATTACCCGTTCAAACTGCATCTACGTTTGCAACTTTGAGAAGATTAACAATTTTGGCAGCGAGAGAACCTATTGTATTTCGCAGGATTCAAATGTGAAATCGGATTAGATATATTTGAACGACTCGAGTGCGAAATAATTGACTGCGACTCGAGTGCGATATATTTGAATCGAGTGTGATATATTTGAACGACTCGAGTGCGAAATCGGATAAGATATGCTTGAACGACTCGAGTGCGATAATAATTTTCGTCGGAAAATTTTTTTCGTCCGGTATTCTTTTTTTGCAAAACCAATTTGATCATTTTACTGAATTTTACTTTCTGCAAGGCTAAAAACGGTATTTGCAGAAAAGATTCTTCACTTTTTCACCGAAGTAACTGAAATCCACATTTCTTATTGCAACCAATTGAACATTACGTTTTTTAGTGTGACATTTCAACCAGACTACAATCAGTTTGTTCCTAGTTTTTGTTCTAAAAGAAGAGAGTCAGACAATTACAGGTTTTTTTCTCGATTTAACGTTGTATAATAATTACAGTCTACTTAATAACACAACAAGTACGCGAATTCTTGCAAAGTTGAACTCCATTGTAATAAAGATTACAGGCTATGCTTATACATGTGATCTTAATTACCCGTAAGAACTGCATCTACGTTTGCAACTTTGAGAAGATTAATAATTTTAGCAGCGAGAAAACCTATTGTATTTTACAGGATTACAATGTGAAATCGGATTAGATATATTTGAACGACTCGAGTGCGAAATAATTGACTGCGACTCGAGTGCGATATATTTGAATCGAGTGTGATATATTTGAACGACTCGAGTGCGAAATCGGATAAGATATGCTTGAACGACTCGAGTGCGATAATAATTTTCGTCGGAAAATTTTTATCGTCCAGTATTCTTTTTTTGCAAAACCAATTTGATCATTTTACTGAATTTTACTTTCTGCAAGGCTAAAAACGGTATTTGCAGAAAAGATTCTTCAATTTTTCACCGAAGTAACTGAAATCCACATTTCTTATTGCAACCAATTGAACATTACGTATTTTAGTGTGACATTTCAACCAGACTACAATCAGTTTGTTCCTAGTTTTTGTTCTAAAAGAAGAGAGTCAGACAATTACAGGTTTTTTTCTCGATTTAACGTTGTATAATAATTACAGTCTACTTGATAACACAACAAGTACGCGAATTCTTGCAAAGTTGAACTCCATTGTAATAAAGATTACAGGCTATGCTTATACATGTGATCTTAATTACCCGTTCGAACTGCATCTACGTTTGCAACTTTGAGAAGATTAACAATTTTGGCAGCGAGAGAACCTATTGTATTTCGCAAGATTCAAATGTGAAATCGGATTAGATATATTTGAACGACTCGAGTGCGAAATAATTGACTGCGACTCGAGTGCGATAATAATTTTCGTCGGAAAATTTTTATCGTCCAGTATTCTTTTTTTGCAAAACCAATTTGATCATTTTACTGAATTTTACTTTATGCAGGGCTGAAAACGGTATTTGCAGAAAAGATTCTTCAATTTTTCACCAAAGTAACTGAAATCCACATTTCTTATTGCAACCAATTGAACATTACGTATTTTAGTGTGACATTTCAACCAGACTACAATCAGTTTGTTCCTAGTTTTTGTTCTAAAAGAAGAGAGTCAGACAATTACAGGTTTTTTTCTCGATTTAACGTTGTATAATAATTACAGTCTACATGATAACACAACAAGTACGCGAATTCTTGCAAAGTTGAACTCCATTGTAATAAAGATTACAGGCTATGCTTATACATGTGATCTTAATTACCCGTAAGGACTGCATCTACGTTTGCAACTTTGAGAAGATTAATAATTTTAGCAGCGAGAAAACCTATTGTATTTTACAGGATTACAATGTGAAATCGGATTAGATATATTTGAACGCCTCGAGTGAGCAAACTTTAGTGTGAAAACTACTGATGAAATATTTCAAGAGTAGATTTTCAAATTTTGTTACAATGAAAAACTGGATACCTGTTCCACAACTGTTTATTAGACACTGGGGAGCAAACATTTTTTGATTTAGATAAATCGTGATCAAAATTACTATGCCATCAGAGCTTATCATCCATTTTCTCAAGGCAAAAAATTTTGACTTAAAGCTAAATAACAATTAATGAAAACAATAAATACAGACAACAACTATTAAGTAATATAACAACTCTGTGAAACGTAGCCGTGTTTTATTCCATTCGCCTATTCGACTTCACATAACTAAAAGATTTCTCTCATCACGAGACGCAAGCAAAAAATGATTATGATAAACTTTTAACCTTAACATCAATAATTGCTATTATGTAGAAAATATCGGGAAACTTATTTTCACTAACGTTGCAACTAAGTTGAAATGATTTAGAAAAAATCAAATATTTATTTTCTCTCTGTCCTTTGAAAAATTAATTTTGTTCATTAATTGTTCAAACAAAAACTTGCTCTTATGTTTCAACAAATTGTTCTTTTTTTTTAAGTTTTTAACAATACCAGAATTTTGTGATAAAAGATTACTTTAAAAAACATATGGAGACTCAAATATTATTTGTGGAAGTCGGTTTTGTTGCCGTGTAAAGCACAAAAAGACTCTGCTTCCCAGATTAGGTTATCTACTATCACTTTTTAACAAATCTTTGTCCCAATTTCATATATGGTACCTGAATTTCATTAAATCGATCGAAGTCAAGTTTCTTTTTCTTTGACTTGTTGTGTGCACTACTCAGTACCCGTCGTTTCCTCCTCAATTGATAGAGTTTTGCGATCATCACTCATGCCAATGATTGTGACAGCGGGGAACTATGGCAGGGCTTACTCAAAAGGAAGGCAGTTGTGTTAGAAAAAAGTTTTGTTGCACAACAATATGCTAAGTCCGTTCAATCAAGTAACCAAGGGAACTAAACCTCAACGCATTTTATTTAATTTAAACCCGGAAACAATTATCAAAAAAGTTGCAAACCTTTCAGCAATAATTAAAATTTTGTTTTGATAAATTTCTTTTTCTCACTATTTGAGGGGTGATCTAATTAAAGTTGTTCCTTTCTCATGAATTTTTCAAAACTCATTCCATGGCAATAGCTGGATATTTTAAGGATTTCTACGTATAATATATGACCCCGACAAAATAATTCAATGTTTTTCGCCTTTCTAGAGGTTCCTCGAACCTTTATACAAGAATTTACTATTTTAATTTTAACAGCATGTGCTCTGTAAAGGAGGGGTGGGTGCATAACGTACTCGAGGGAAACAAACGGAATGATCCATATCCTATATTAATATCTTTGTTATTTTCAAAAGAAAGACATTTTTCAGTAAAAACAAACTGCGTATTGAGTTATTCTGCTTGCTCAACTTGAACTAAAGTTAAGTAAAACAAGAAAGTGCATTTTGAACGCTCTATTGTCAGAAATAATTACAACAAATAATAAATAATGATTCAGAATTAATTACAACAAATACTTTTTTGCCCGGTCAGCGTCCTTACCAAACAGAAAACCATATTCGGTTTTCTACCTTGGAAGCGTTTTTGGATATTAGGTCAATTTTTCTTGCCCAGCTTCACAAAATGGCTTTGTAAGTATTTGTGGAATGGAATCCAACAGACAAGTAAATCTGAAAATAGAGCTTCTATACAGGGAAGTGCAGATTGCGTAGCTCAATTTTCTATTAACTGAAGGAAGAGCTTTTAACGGCTGTAGGATAAAAACCCCACTGAAATAATACACCCAATTTTTGATAGGAAATAAACCGTCAATGAAATAAAACCCCACGCAATTAAACCCACATTTTAAATTTCAATTAATTTTATTTGATTTAATGGTTTCTTCTGTTGCGAGTTTCATGTTAAGTCTGACGGGCTGCTAAGGCATGGCCAAGGCCCGCAAGGCATGGCCAAACACGCTAAATGCGCAGCTTTTTGATAATCTAATGGACGTTTTTCGCGGGGGCTTATTTCTTATATAGAAATAGGCGGGTTTTTAAAATTGTTTTTTAAAATTGCTTTGCAAAAAGCACATTTGCTTGATTTTTTATACTCAGCAAATTGCTGTTTTCCGCACACAAGTATTAAGAGAGGAAAATAAGCGAGCGGTAAAAACTGCTACCCGCTCAAATTTTAGTACATAGGTTGCTTGTTTTAGCCTCTTACAGTGTGCGAAAACCAGCGAAAAGTGTATTTGACCCTATTCCGCTGATATCGTCGACGACTTTAATCTATTCATTTGATTTTGTGGGATTAGTCGTTAATTTTCACATTGTTATTGTCGCTAGAATTTGCTGCCGATATAGGCGACAAAGGAACGGTAATTTGGTCGGTGATTTTCGCATTGTCACTGATTTCGGCAATTTTGCCAAAACACGAGAAACCAACAAAATGTCGCTATGTATCTGGCGGTTTGATTACTATCGTTTTCCCAAAATGAACTGTTCATAAATATCTCTTTTCGAGTCGCTAACAATATATTTTGTACAAAGTGTAGAATTTATTTGTATAAAGTGTAGTCTCGCAGGCTCTGAATCCGAATTGAAGAATTTCAATCATTTGAATTCGCTCATTACTAGGGTAAATTTCTGGATAGATGTGAACAAGGATGTCATAGTTCGATTTTGAAGTTAAGAAAAAAATTTTCCCTTGGTTTTGTCTGGATTTGAAGAGAATGATTCAAATTTTTACAAGAGAGAAACACGATGAATTATTGAAAAACACAATATTGTAGCCCTGCCTGTAGTTTCCTGTTAACTTCTATGGATTGTATGCTGTACCCATTGGTGTCAAAACAGTCTATAAAAAAGTATCCCTTGGACAGTTCTTTCCCAATACTCCTAGCATCAAAGGACACCATGTAAGCTGAATTCACATCTATCTCCATCCGCTCCACCAGAGTGTGTTGCACACAAGTATTGAAGCACATGGAACCAGCCATTGCAATTAAACGCGTAGACTTTTTCACGTGAATCCTCGACCCGGGGAGCAATCGTTTTTTAATTTGTAAATAATCTCCCTGCAATTTTCGGGGTTTGAATTCTCAGTGGAATGGCAGATTTGCTAATACATTTGCATTTAAGCTTCAAAATTTGATATAAATCACAGTGAGCTAAAATAAGCACTACAGTAAACAATTTCAACTGCTTTAACTTACGCGCATGCTTAAAAATACAAAGAAATATGGATTTTTTTGTCTATATAAACAAGTCAAATTTTATTTATATACGTTTTATGAAAATTTTATGGAAACAGGAAACAAATTTTCAACAGTAAAGCAAAATCGTATCATTCTTTCGATGAAAGAGAGGCATATATTAACTCAACATGCGTCTACAACTGGATGGATTATGTATAAACATAGGCGTATGGCGAAAACCAACAAATTAGAGCGCCAAATAGCTATAAAAGGCAGAAAGCAACGTTTCAGTGAATCGTAGTTATATCTTATAAACTAACAAGCCTGTCGTACAGATTAGCAATCTGTAGATTGAGTTGATTCGCGGTGCCGAATTATTCAAACTTAGTGTTCCAATTTGTTGGCTTATCCGCGGAGCGAATCGACACTTAATTTTGATGCTTGTTGAAATTATATTCTGAATACAGAATTATTGTAGACTTGGCGGAGCGAAAGTCTGTTCTCTTTTTGAATGGATATTTCGCTTACCGAAATAAGCTTAATTTGTATCTTATTTGAATTAAGACTTTAGCGGAGCGGAATCTAGTTTAAGAGAGAGACAACTAAATTGAATTCAGAAAATGAGCAGAATGATTCCAAAATAAGATTAACTAAAACTGATCAACAATTTGTTCACAATACTACATTTCCAATTGCGGCAACTTAAAATCACAAGACAACATGAACAGACAAAAGATATCATACACAGGATGTAAACAAATTAAAAGTGTGAAAACATAAGATTTGATCTTCAGAACAAGAACTAAATGATGAATGAAATAATGGTAAATGAAAATGAAATAAATTGATTTAACTTAAAATGAACTTGATTAGCTGCACCAAATCAACAGCCCCCCCACTAATATGTACTATTGTACCACAAAGCCATTGTGGTTCAATTCTATGTTATTCGCTCTACAAAAGAGTATGAAAGCAATTTGTGAAACAGATAATACAAATGATAACATTGCAAGTTTTCTGGTGAGCATGCGTTCCAGATGCTTGCTGACTTGGACAATTTTGTTTATTTTCCATATTTTCAGATTTTTGAAAAGAATAATCTCTTGGACATATTACTATGTAGGCAAGAGCCACGAGATATATAGCTAACGAATTATACTAAAAAATCTGAATTGCTAGGAACTCTTTACTCACAGTTTTTGCCAAACTGTGAAACAAAGGCCCAAATTATGTAGAACTACTCAACAAACTTATTTGATATTTATTCCAATCTTCTAAATTCTTTTGGGGGCTAGGAATGTTCTACTAGCCAGTTTTTTGTCCAGTCAGTTTTATCCCATCAATATGTTTTTGACAGTGATATCCAACAAGGATAACAATGAAAGCTCCCAAAAAAATTGCATTGCTCTTTAAGTAGATGATCAAATTTTTGCCCCTCACCAGGGCTATTGAGGCTTCAAGATTTCAAAAAAATTAACATTTCCTAGTTTGTACGCTTTATTTACGCTGTCCTGTTTAAATGTACCTAAAAAATATAGAAAACAGATCTCCAGAAACTGCTTAACGGAAACTATTTCAGAAGAATGGATCCTCAAAAGAAAGATATCTATTATGGCAGGATGAAGCAGACCAAATTTTGAGTTTGAAAAGATCTTAAAATTTAGCGACAGCATAAAAAACTTTTTTGTTCAAAAAATGTTTCTGTCAATTAAATAACACATAATAAAAAACAGTTTTCATGAAACTTTGTTCGTTAAGTTTCGATTTAATTCAAAATATTTGAAATATTTATTAAACACTTTCGAACAACTTTTTTATAACTTAAAATGGGAACCAACAATAAAAAAAATGGGGACAGCAACAACTGCTACAAAAAAAATTAATGTGATAAGGCATCATTAAATTACTGAAAAGGGAGAATTGACCGGGTTGGGTGTCCACAAATCTTCACAAGTGATAAAAAAATATTCAATTAAACTGCTACTAAATTTGCTACTACTTTCTCTATTGTTTCACGGTACCCAAACTTGAGCAGTGAACATAGCCATGAAAATTAAGTAACATCCATAATTCTTTGAAAATGTTTATGGTGCCATTAGTGCAATATTTGGGAATGCGAGTAAAAAAAACTCATACTAAAAGTATTCATGAATCTATAGATGCACCATTAGTGTCC
Source organism: Convolutriloba macropyga (assembly GCF_964194025.1). NCBI lineage: Eukaryota > Metazoa > Xenacoelomorpha > Acoela > Convolutidae > Convolutriloba > Convolutriloba macropyga. The sequence goes on from NC_134473.1 coordinate 25,622,692, forward strand.
CACTCTTTTGCTCATGCTTTTAAAATGGGTGATGTTTTTCCATAACCAGTCTTTTCAGCTGTTCAGTTTTACTATTTTTTGTTTTTTGGTGGAATGGAGGAGCAAGGCAATCTACTGCAGCGGTAGTTCTTGCACCTGATCAAACAGTTATGACTCTGTAAGGTGCTCCTTCCACTCTACCCAAAAATAAGGTATTGAATGTGTCGATTTCTGAAATTTCGCTAGGTAGAACACCCAGGGCGCAAACTGCCACCCAGAAGCTTAGGCTTAAAAGGACCGTAAGCCTAAATGGTGAGAAAGCTGCTTGCTATATATTTTCGTCGAGGTGCCCTCTGCTCTTGTAGGCTGCTCTTCTCCGCTAAACAACAGTGCTTATGAAGACTGAATTACTCCGCTGGTCGAAAAATCGAGTAATAGAATAAAGCTATTCTGTAGAGATCAACGAACAAAGAAAACAGAAATTCAACTTCAAGACCCGTTCACAGAATCTAACTACTAGTTCACCGTAATTCCCAATCACGTTAAAGAACAGTTCTTAACTGCTACTTGAATTTAGACTACTGTCAGTTAGATCCCACTCAATTTGTCTATCGTTTACAACTTTTCTCTTTTTTTTAGTTCAGTACCACACAACTGTTCACTAAGTCGCTAATTCTCTTCTGTTGAGTCCACCCAACTGGTCGTTAGTTAATTAACTCGCTATCTTTTTTGTTGTTCTCTCAGTAAAAATTGAAAAAATAAGTAAACATCCTAAGTAAGTATCGTCATCGTACAATTCCTGTATATCACAGTTTAGGTGGTGAATCTTTTTTGATATTACCAAAGATTAGGGCCATACAAACAAACTTTTAAGAAATCCAAAAGTGATGAAGAATTGATCCAAACTCAGTTTTACAAGCAGCAAAAGGTTATAATCCCTACTTTTTGCCGAATTGATTTTTCACCGAAACTTTTGAAAAGCATCTCAAAAATCAAAATCGAGCGACTCCAAACCATTTTCTCGTGTTCAGAACTATTTTCCGAACCAAAACCCAAAAGTTTCAAAAAGGGTCAGGATTTGACACATAGCGGTTATTTTCAGTGTCAGAGGTGACCTGATGAAGATCGGATCTCAATGTAAACTTTATCGGCGCTTAGAAGACTCACAGTACTACCATTCATCCGAATCGGTTCAGCCAGTGTGAGTCATTTGCAATTAAAAATTGTCGGATGGAGTCGTTTCAGGCTCACAATTCGGACCGGTTTTTCTCGTAGACTACTGAACCGATTATCAAAATTAAGGTATCTTTGCAAAACGTAGAACTCGATCGAAATTTTGAAAACGAACCCTCTCTGATAACTACACGCAAGTTGTTTAACATCTGAAAACCCATAAAACATTTTAAAATCATAAAATCAATTTCCGATGCTTTTTTGGTATCGCTCGTTACAATTTTTTTGGTAGTGGGCTCTCGGGTACAGCCGGAATTCTATGTGCCCGACCAATTTGGACAGAACTGGCTTCACCATCGGACCGGCGAAAGATACCCAATACCCCAAGAAAACAATACTGTTACCCTAATGGAATTGGAGAATTGAAAATTGTGTCAGTCGGCTCCCGGCCGAGTCACGGTTCGGCCAGAGATGGTCGCAGGTCGATTGTGACTTCATATTAGCCCTTCAAGATATTAGCTCCAGAAATCAGGTGCTAATTCCAATTTCCTCCAATTATCACTTCCAGAAAAGATCGAATGCAAATGCGCCCAATCGGAGAGACTTTGTCTATTTACCCTCTATTATAATCGCTATAAAGCGGGTCGTACCAACATTTTCCACTGTTTATCCCAGTTTTTGATTCCACCCATTTTCCCATTTCCGGGGCTGATAACTCCCCCCGTGTGGTGTGGCGGGATCACTTTTTGACCAATCTTATAATCAAATTCTGATGATTTTTTTCATCATCCTGATTTTCATGTAAATTGGACCATGCGATTATTGTCAATATTCAATAATAAAATTAAAAGCGGGTTCGCATGTTAGGATGCACTTGGTTTTTCAGGCAGTTGGTCAAACTCTGTTTGTTTACTCAAGCTACAATTTCATTTTCACTGCTTCGATCGCTTTTAGACAACAAAATGCACAACGTAGCATACTTCAGAACAAACAATTATGCTCAGCACCGAACTTCAGCTACGGGAATCACTCATATTCAACGTACCGGTGTGACAATTGCCTTACTGAAAAAGCGTTATCGAGCCGATTTTGGCAAATTAATGAGGACCAAGGATAGTCTTACCATTGTACTGCCATCTCGAGCCAAATCATTCTTTAATGCTTGGCACAGAGATCACGAGCATTTACCAGCATTCATTCTCTTTTATTTGTTTTGACGAGAATTTTGGACCACTCGCCTGCAGTCTAGCTGCTGCGAAGAGGTGAGGTCGTGCGCTCTCTGCATAGATCGCCACATAGCCAAGCGATATACTGTTCCGATGTGCTTTTCTTTAAAACGTGCGCTAAACTCACAGTACTACCAATTGGCGAGGTTTCATGCAAATCAGTCCAGCCAGTGTGAGTTGTTTGCAATTTCAAATTGTTGGTTCGTGTTGTCTCAGGCTAACAATTCAGAACGTGTATTCTCGTAGACAGCTGAACGGATTATCAAAAATGAGGCATCGTTGCAAAGCTGAGACTTAGGAAAATAAAAATCTGCAAAGCAAACCCTATCAGATAACTACACGCAAGTTGTGTAACATTTGAGAACCCAAAAAATAAAATAAAATCATAAAATTAATTTCCAATGTTTTTTTGTTATCACTCTTCTCAATTTTCGTGTTAGTCGGCTCTCGGGTACACTCGGATCTCAGTGTTTCCGACAAATTTGGAGAGAACTCGCTTCACCATCCGAAAGACCGTAAAAGTTACACAATACTCCAAGTGATCAACACCGTAAACCTAATAGGTTCTGATAGATGGTATTTTGAAAAAAATGCGTCAATCGGCACTAAGTCGTGTCATGGTTTGGCCCGAGATGGTCGTAGGTCGAATCTTACTTCATATTCGGTCTCCCGGTCCCAAAATAATCTAACATATGATTGTCACACAGACCCCGCCTTTAGTTAACCAGATATTAGCTCCAGAAATCAGGTGACAATTGCAATTTTTCCCCAATTATCACTTCCGGAATTGATTGAATGCAAATGCGCCCAGTTGGAGAGCTTTCGCCAATTTACCCTCTAACATAAGCACCATAAAAGGGGCCGTACCAACATTTTCCATTATTTATCCCAGTTTCCGATTACCCTCTTTTTGCCCATTTCAGGCGCTCATAACTGCCCGTGTACTTGGATCACTTTTTGACCTATCCTATTATAAAATTCTGATGACTTTTTTCTGGCTTTCTGATTTCCATGTAAATCGGACCATGGGAACATTGTCAATATTCAATAGTAAATTTAAAGTCGGAGCGGACTGTTAGGATACACTTGGATTTTCACGCAGTAGACCAAACTATGATTGTTTACTCAAAATAAACATTCATTTTCACTGCTTCGATCATTCTTAAACGACAAAATGCACAGCTTAACATACTTCAAAACATGCAATAATGCTCAACACCGAATTTTAGCTAAGGGCATAGCTCGTCTTGAACGTTCCGGTTTGACAATTGCCTTACGGAAAAAGCGTTATCGAGCCGATTTTGGCAAATTACTGAGGCCCAAGGATAGTCTTGCCATTGTACCGCATATTCGAGCTAAAGCATTCTTTACTGCTTATCACAGAGATTGCAAGCATTTACCAGCATTCATTCTCTTTCAATTGTTATGACTGGAAATTTGGTCGCCTGCAGTCTAGCTGCTGTGAAGAGGTGAGAGGAGGTCGTGCGCTCTCTGCAGAGATCACTACATAGCGAAGCGATATACTGGTATGACGCGTTTTGCCGGAAAACCTGCCCAATATCGCGTATGCAAATATTTTGGGCTGTTTATCCTGGAACTTCTCTACGCCCTTCTTTGACGAGGATAAATAGTAGACACTTTCATCGAACATTAAATCCCTACACAAAAAAAGGCATTTATCAACTTTATTATTTTTTCAGGGTGAAAGATCTAGACACTTCACAATTGAGTTGGCGCGGTGTCAACAAGTCTAACCGGGGATCGCACACTGGGAGGAAAAACCGAAAAGAGATTTGACGAATTACGGGAAGGACCAGACAAACATATCTACACTCTCAGAGATGCGGTTTCCGCTGCAAAGAATGTCCTAAACAGGGCGTACTCTAGAACCACTGATTTTCGCGATTCGGCCAGAAGGATTCCTTTGAATATTTACGTGCATTTCAATGATAGTGAAACCCTGCCATATTATTTATCAATTCAAGGAACCAAAAGTTTTGCAAAGTATGGCGCAATGTACATGAAAATTACAATATCGAAAGGTGTTCCTTTTTGGTTTATGGTTCTTAGTGTTAAAAACATTACTTGAACACAGGAATAGAATAGAATGCTGGAAGGGTCTCTACTGTTGCCGTAATTTCCTCCTGGGCCATCCTGTCAGAACTTCGGTCTAGCTAAGCGGCAAAAGTCCTCAATCAATCTCACAAATCACAAGGACTTAAAAACTTGATGTCAAAATGTGTTCCTTGCCGGTCCGATACTCATCATTGCGATGAGCAGTTGAGGCAGTGCATTGAACAGTGCCCTTGAAAGAAGGGAGAAAAATGGAGTAGTCGTCGGTGGTACCCTGCATAAAAATGGCTCTTATGGTCATGTCTCGCCAACTTCTATCTGTTGTAAATATCTCCAATAAGCAAAAGATGGTCTTGCTGACTCGAAAATCATCAAAGTAACAAAAAAATCGAGCTTATAAGATGAAATTAGACCATTTAGTAGTAATTTGGCCAGACTCCAATTATAATCTCTTGCGAACTCTAGTCGGCCTGAACCGCCGGGTTCGTAACGAACGCAGGGTTAGTAAGGTGGTGATGTGAGGGAGCTTGGGATGACTGCTCCATTGTATGACTGATAGTTGATGAGCATGAGATGAGAAAACTCTGTGTAATACCTGTGCACAATTAGTAGCTGAATTCAAAAATTTCTAGCAGAAAAAAAACTATGTAAGGTCCAGACAAGAAAGGTGTAGTGATAGTCACAGAAAGAACATCACAGAGTAGTGGTGTGTATGTGAAAGCGGAGCTCAAAAGGTATGAGTGGCTACACTACATGTCTGGTCCAGACAACAGAGAGCTGGACTCCAGACGGTCTTTGTACCAATGCTCTGGTCTTTGTGGCTTGAAACAAGTTCCTCTAAAGGTCTGATGACTAAATATTTGAGGCTTTGGCCAAAGGGGGGTGCACTCGAACACAAAAATTTTTTCACTTCAGTTTTAAATTAACTTTTAAAGATACCTTTTTACTTGTTATTTACAGATTATTTACAGTTTCTTGGGGATCTTCTTGCCTACTTTGTACTGTTCCATCTCCTTGCATGGGTCTACTATTCTATCAATAAACACCCGCGGCTGTTTTCCAGCAAAATTTGGACGGACTTGTGGTTTGATTAACATTATGCGAGGCCGCCTCCGAATTCTGACTGGGTGGGCCTTGTTCGTTCATATTCGCGGCCTGACTCATGGCGATTAACTTCAATTGATACAGATCACAAAAGACGCACTCGAATTCATTTAGGTCATATCCTTTTATATTGTTTATTTGCCGCGGAAATTGAACTTACTATATTTGCTTTTGTTCTCACGTAAAAGGAAAGCTAGTCAATGAAAGTTAGTCAATTGCACAATATCATGCTGGGTTGAAATGGCCACTCCTACAGAATGCACTGATGAGATCGTGCAGACTCTGAATGGGCCTCTAGAGAATATTGATCTGAGCAGACTGTGCAGACTCTAATTGAGCCCTGCTAAGACTTTCCGGACCCTTTAGTTGCCGCCACACTCTGTTGAAGATTCAGGTTTTACTCCCAGTGCGTGGCTTAACATGATTTGGTCAGAGTTTTGTTAGGCTGCACGCGTATCTCAGCCTGGGTGATCTTAAGATTTTTTATTTTTCACCATTAGTACTTATTTGATAACGCACAAGAAATGAATACTAGGCTGTATACTGTGAGGGTGGTTCCCTAGATTGAAGTTTTTGATCTAAAGTACTTGTCATGAACTTGTTTCTCAGACAATGGCAGGGGGGGATTTCGATGTGCGAGGGATTTTTCGGAAAAAAATCAGTTTTTGTGGTTGCATGTATTTAAAGCAGTTTAAAGCTTTGAAAGCTTTAATTAAATCTTTATTAAAGTGCTTATTGCATGCTCAAAATGCGCGCGAATAATAGATACCTAAATTGAGCGCAAACGTGCGACAAGATTTGTTACCTACTTTTCGCACCGAATGTTCTTTTACTTCGCAAAATTGGCGGAACCCCTTTTGCGAAAAGTAAGATACCAAGGATGTCTCCTAATTTCGTTCATTGTATGTATCTAATTTTCGAGCCAATATTACTAAGGTGGAAATTTTGGGGTATACCTCTACATCGTAATGTAAGCCAGATCTCTGGTCAGCCGAACAAACCTCGTTCACGCTTGGTCACCGCCATCGAAAAAAAGGTTCAATTTCACGATCTTCCCGAAAGAAGAATCTTCTTTCCTTGAATCTTATTGATCTAAAGGTCGTGATATTCAAATCGTGCATTAATTTTGAAGCTGAACCATCTTTATTACAATCTCAAAAAACTTACTCCTTAAAAACAAATTTGGATAAGCTGTACAGATGTCATTTTTGTACACATGCCACCAAATGACACTCAGAAGTCTGAACGAACAATGCTGAACCAAATTAATAACAGGTCAACCATGAAATTCTAACTGATTTTCTGAGGTTGGCCCAAGATATGACTTTTTTTCTTGTTTTGCGTATAATAGAGGTTCTCTTTGTCAACCATTCCTCTGTCCACTTTTAAAAGGCTAAAGATAATATGTAAAATTATTGCACATAAACTGCCCTTCTCTCAGCTATATTCGCTATATTCTAAAAAATTGTCTACCTGATATGCACATTTTATTGCCCTTAATCCAAAACCATGCGCACTAATTGTGAGAGAAAGTTTCTTGAGCGGCAAGAAAAGTTATTTAGAAAAAGAACACTATTTAGAGCTCAGAGTCAACTTCAAGAAATTTTCGTAATCAATAATCACTAAACCCTTCAGCAAAAACTTTACAAATTTCTGGAAAAATGAGGATAACAGAAAATAACTAAATAAAATGACGATTTTATAATGGCAGGGGACACAGATGCAAGAGAGAAAATATCAGCCAAAACGCAAAGTTGCCCTTTTTGGAAATTATCAGCGTCAAGGCACATCAATCACCAGGTTTTCATCTTCCTCCTTACAATTTTCAGATAAAGAAGCAAAAAATCAAACAAGTAGAAAGCTACCAAAAATAATTGCGTTCAATCCTCATGCCTCACAACAAAAATCACAAACATTGAAGTAAGAAAACCGACATTATTAAACTTAGAACAAATTGCAAGATTTCGCTTCCATAAATATGCGTACGTTACAAACAGAGACTGTTAGAAAATTCCTAATTTTTGCTATCAATTTTTTTTGATAATTAACATTGTTTATGTACTACTGAAATGTTAAATTGTAGATAACAAATAATAGTATGTTGCATGTTTTGCATGCAATACATCTCAAAATATGGCTTCGTAATTAACATGATAAGACACCAAAAACAACAGATAAGGAAATTTTTTTAATACAAATTAGATTTTTTGCGCTTTTAATTATTCCGTTTAAAAAAGAAGGGAGAGGAGATATGATAGCAACCATTGAGAATTGCAAATATTGAATACTAAGTGAAGCAGTAGCTGACTCACATTTAATTTTGAAATTATTGCTTCGAGCTTGAAAAAAAAAACAATTTTTAATTTTGGAGCAGCAATTTATCATAATTAGTTCAACAAAGTAAATCAACTTACTCCTTTGGAACAAAAAAAAACGATAGACTGAAGCCTTTTGTTAGGTAACGATAGACTGAAACCTTTTGTTAGGTAAGCTAATTTCTATTAATTGACTTAAAATATTTCCCATGTATGAATTAAAAGTCTTCTTTTTGAGAGATTTAGGAAGGTGAAGATTCGGGTTCAATTCGTGTCATGACTACATGATAAATCCTCAATTTTTGTTGGTCCGGACCTAACGCAGAGTCAATTTCAGTACTGGGCAAGTATAATTACAGGTCTCATTTTATTACTGATTCAGAACCATGCTCATGTCTTTTTTTACACTTGACAGTCTGAGTCCAAGTCTGGGCTGAGACTTGGCAAGTCTAAATCCAAGTTTGATCTAAGAGTTGGCAGTTCTAAATCCAGTCTGATTTAAGACTTGACAATTCTAAATCCGAGTCTGATCTAAGACTTGGCAAATCTAAATACAAGTCTTGGCAAATCAAAAGTAAGTCCGGAAAACGTCAAGATTAGCCGGGAAATAGTCAAAAATATGTCCGAAAAACGCTAAAATCAGGCAAAAAATAGTCAAAAATATTTCAGGAAAGCGTCAAAAATAGCCAAAAAATTGTCAAAATTAGGTCCGGAAAGCGCTTAAAAGAGCCGAAACATTGACAATATCTGAACCAAAAACAGAATCCAGAGCTAAGGACAAAATTTTCAAAGTTTTTATTTCTAACCAATCAATAAAAGCGAACCAACGGTTGAATTTATCTTTAAAGCGAACTTTGGGATTTGACCAGAAATGTTCTCCAGTGGAGCTGAAAAACTTTACATTGAAGTAAATCCCATTAATCTGATCACCGGAGCAGTTTTGCTCAAAATTAGTTTTGTTTTTTCCTTGTTTAATCTGAAGCGTTTGTGAATGTTCCCTCCTACAAAGGCTACATAAAGGTGAAGTCGGAAAAATTCCCAACGAAAAAAAAGCCCACTCAACTTTAGATAGGAAATAAACCCCCAATTGACTTTTAACGAGCTGCGCATTTAGCGATTTCGGCCATGCCTCGCGGGCCACGGCCATGCCTTGCCGGTGCGTGGGAATTGATATGAAACTAGCACAACCGAACAAATTATCAGGACGAAAATTAAAATTTAAAAGGGAGGTTAACTTCCTGTCTAAAATTATGTTGTTTTTTACGTGGGGATTTATTTCCTAGACCCACATAAAGGTTATATAAGAAAACATAGGTCTACTTTATTTTAGTAATCTGTTCTTGAATTCCGACACCAAAATAAGAGGCTATGATAATGCACTTTGTGAGCTATACATAAAAAATAACTTGGTTATTTTTTTGAGCGATTATTCAAACAGTTCAGATATTTTTCCCAATAAAAATTAACCAATCACAAAAAAGAGTAACCTTAACTTAAAAAAATCTCTCATAACAAAACTTTACGCTTAATAGGGTTTCTACTGGTACTCTTCATATCTTCTTACTTTACAGTATGTCAATAGGCCAGATTTTTTTTTGATGAAAAGTTCAGTTGATCGAAAAACTCCTCATCAACTAAAATGCGTTGGATCACTAAAATGCGATGCCATAATTGGGTTGAAATAAAATAAAACAATTTTCTGCAGCAAATATAGTCTACCTACGTATTCAAATTTTCACGTGAAACGCAAAATCTTTCAGTTTATCATTACAAAACTCAGCCAGACAGTTAGAATTACAAGCTAAAAACTGGGTATTTGTGCTCGCAGAGAAGAGTTGAATAACAACAATTGCAGCGCGCTTGCGAATTTATACCGTTGCTTTTTGTGACAATTTCAGTAGATTTTTTAATGCTAAAATTTGAAAAACTAATCAGTCCTAACCATACAAAACAAACAATTTTTCTCTAGTTAGTATCAAGATTTTTTTAGAGTAGCAATTAGCGTACTGTCTTTTATTTTACATTGGTTTAAAGTTTGTTGGTTTCAAAAGGCTCATAAATTGCTTTGCATTTCTCGTTTTTTATTTAACTAAAATTTAATATTGCTTTATGCTAATTCATCCGTTAAGCAGAACATTTTTTGAAATTCAGACAAATTTAGGCCTCAAACTACACACGTATAATTTCGAAATCTTTAGAATTTTTGTTGGCTATAGTAACAGTAACTCACATCGTTTTTTCAATTTTCCGCAATTTGTTGCCGGGGAAAGCTTAAATGTTGCTTGCGGATATCGATGAACATAATGCATTAATTTTCACCAAAAGTATATCAAATAGGGTTAATTATTAAATTGCACCCAATATCTGCCTCAAAATTTGTCTTAAGATTGCTTTTTCGATTTTATTGCTAGATTGCACAGCGCCCAATTGAGAAACCATCAAAGCAAATCCTCACTCATCAAAGCAAATAAACCCCACGGAAAAAAATCCCCACGAAATTATACCCCCATAATAAAATTGAATTTCTGTCGTGATAATTTGTTCGGTTGTGATAGTTTCATAAGTCCCACGGGCCGCTGAGGCATGGCCAAAGGCGCTAAATGCGCAGCTCTTTAATAGTAAAGTGGGGGTTACACATCTTGTTTAAACGGCTGGAAAAGATGTCGCACTAATTTGTATTCGATTCAGTTAAACGAGTACTTTATTAGGGAGAAGGTGAAATTTTTCACCACCATTTCAACCTCTTTGCCTTTTTGTCCATGGTTGGCTAGAAACCCGATTCTGACACTGACTGTTCCAGGTCGAAACTTGAAGTTATTGATCGCAAAAGCCTCCCCTTCAATTCTGCTTTCATAGTGAGTCCATTCTGAAGGAATAAGGTGACCAGAGAGAGCCGGGTAGACAAAAGATGAAGAGTGTGCATGTAGTCTCGCTTTTGTGATACCAAAAAAAGGGTTGATCGATGAACTCAACGGATTCTGCAGGGTAATTTCGGTCGATGATTTGTTGACAATTATCCGAGCAGCTAGACCATCTCGTAGAGGCAATTTTTCCACATCTCCGTCCAGATACAAAGCAAGACGATTTTGTGCGATATCGTCCCAATCTATTCACACACATCTACCCCAAGTCAAATGATAATACGCTGCTATATTTATAAAAAAAATGATGGAAAGAAATTTCGTTTTGTTCAATGCGACATAAAAGACAAACATCTTTTCAATTAATTGCTTTAACTAAGCAAAACGGATTTTAGCAAAATTTAAATTTTTGCATTTAACATTTTTGGTGTTTAATCTTTGGTGTTTAGATAAGGTTGATTATCAGAATAAACAATCCAGTGAATTAAGTCTTGATACATCTTGTAAACACATGCATGAATTTAGCATCTCTTTTATAACTTGCAACTTCTTCGAAAGAATTCGAAATAAAGAGGATGGGATATCAGGCGAAAGGAATTTTAGTAGCCGCATGGCGTTTAAAAATTTAAATTAAACTTTTGTGGACATAGGGTGAATACCAATCGAAACACTTAAAAGCCGAACTTCAGAATCCAATTGACCCTAAAAAGTAGTCAAATATCTCTAATAATTGTTTATTTTTTACATAAAATTGGGTTAATAAAGCATATATAAAATATGCTTCTTCAAACTATTACAAAACTTCTAAACCTGTGTGTAGGATGCAGGGAATTGTTATAACCAGATACTGTAAGTTAGATAATTTAGGTCAACTTAGACAAGTTAATTAGGTGTTTGAAATAAGCGTTCTTTCTTAAAGGGTTATTATTTCGAAGGCGCCAGAGAGGGGAGTTGAGTGATATATCTTAAACAAACAAATTAATGAACAAAAGCATATTGCTCTGTCGATATATTTCGTTTACTTAGCAAAGCTGTACTTGTGCATCAGGCCAAAGTCGAAATGATTGATTTAAATTTAGAATTAAACTAGAGAGTGAACATTTGAAAAGAACTAGATACTTAGAACGGAAATGGAATTTCAATTTGAAGAAAATCAAAGTGCGATTTCGATTTTGCAAAATAATGGGCAGCCCCAAACCTTGTACCTCTCAACTCTGTAAGGTATATTCATCATTGGACTGTGAAAATTTGTGGGGATGTTCCTCTAATGATTTTCCATATATAATTGGGATGCGCGGCCGGATACATTTTTTTGATCTGAGTTATTAGCACAGGAAGTGGGGTTATTCGAAGGTTTTTTGATATTTAAAGTAAATATTTGATTGTTTATGGATGAAATAACGGTATAAACTAGTCGTAGTAGTATTTAATTGCGCAGTATTGTTTTGGGTGATCAAGGGAAAGGTTTAGAAAATTGAGGGAGAAATTTATTTGCATTTGGAAATAAGAATATGCAATTTATCAGTGTTTCGAAAAACCCAGGGTACATAATTTGTCCGACCCCTCCCGGGATGGGAAAGAGTTATTGGTTGTTAACCAATCAATGATGGGGAGGGACCCGAAGTTAAGAAGTGAGATCTTTGGTTTCGCAATTTTGTTCTATAATTTAATGTCGTATAGCTTACACCTCACTTCAAAGAGTACCTTAAAATGTTTGCCCAATTGAACACACGATGCTTACACATCTTTTTTAAACGGCTGGAAAAGATGTTGCTCTGATTTATTATATTCGATTCAGTTAAACGAGTACTTTATTAGGGAGAAGGTGAAATTTTTCACCACCATTTCAACCTCTTTGCCTTTTTGTCCATGGTTGGCTAGAAACCCGATTCTGACACTGACTGTTCCAGGTCGAAACTTGAAGTTATTGATCGCAAAAGCCTCCCCTTCAATTCTGCTTTCATAGTGAGTCCATTCTGAAGGAATAAGGTGACCAGAGAGAGCTGGGTAGACAAAAGATGAAGAGTGTGCATGAAGTCTCGCTTTTGTGATACCAAAAATAAGGTTGATCGATGAACTCAACAGATTCTGCAGGGTAATTTCGGTCGATGATTTGTTGACAATTATCCGAGCAGCTAGACCATCTCGTAGAGGCAATTTTTCCACATCTCCGTCCAGATACAAAGCAAGACGATTTTGTGCGACATCGTCCCAATCTATTCACACACATCTACCCCAAGTCAAATGATAATACGCTGCTATATTTATAAAAAAAAATGATGGAAACAAATTTCGTTTTGTTCAATGCGACATAAAAGACAAACATCATTTCAATTAATTGCTTTAACTAAGCGAAACGGATTTTAGCAAAATTTAAATTTTTGCATTTAACATTTTTGGTGTTTAATCTTTGGTGTTTAGATAAGGTTGATTATCAGAATAAACAATCCAGTGAATTAAGTCTTGATACATCTTGTAAACACATGCATGAATTTAGCATCTCTTTTATAACTTGCAACTTCTTCGAAAGAATTCGAAATAAAGAGGATGGGATATCAGGCGAAAGGAATTTTAGTAGCCGCATGGCGTTTAAAAATTTAAATTAATTTTTTGTGGACATAGGGTGAATACCAATCGAAACACTTAAAAGCCGAACTTCAGAATCCACTTGACCCTAAAAAGTAGTCAAATATCTCTAATAATTGTTTATTTTTTACATTAAATTGGGTTAATAAAGCATATATAAAATATGCTTCTTCAAACTATTACAAAACTTCTAAACCTGTGTGTAGGATGCAGGGAATTGTTATAACCAGATATTGTAAGTTAGATTTTTTAGGTCAACTTAGACAAGTTAATTAGGTGTTTGAAATAAGCGTTCTTTCTTAAAGGGTTATTATTTCGAAGGCGCCAGAGAGGGGAGTTGAGTGATATACCTTAAACAAACAAATTAATGCTCTGTCGATATATTTCGTTTACTTAGCAAAGCTGTATTTGTGCATCAGGCCAAAATCGAAATGATTGATTTAAATTTAGAATTGAACTAGAGAGTGAACATTTGAAAAGAACTAGATACTTAGAACGGAATTGGAATTTCAATTTGAAGAAAATCAAAGTGCGATTTCGATTTTGCAAAATAATAATGGGCACCCCCAAACCTTGTACCTCTCAACTCTGTAAGGTATATTCATCATTGGACTGTGAAAATTTGTGGGGATGTTCCTCTAATGATTTTCCATATATAATTGGGATGCGCGGCCGGATACATTTTTTTGATCTGAGTTATTAGCACAGGAAGTGGGGTTATTCGAAGGTTTTTTGATAATTTAAGTAAATATTTGATTGTTTATGGATGAAATAACGGTATAAATTAGTCGTAGTAGTATTTAATTGCGCAGTATTATATTGGGTGATCATGGGAAAGGTTTACAAAATTGTGGGAGAAATTTATTTGCATTTGGAAATAAGAATATGCAATTTATCAGTGTTTCGAAAAACCCAGGGTACATAATTTGTCCGACCCCTCCCGGGATGGGAAAGAGTTATTGGTTGTTAACCAATCAATTATGGGGAGGGACCCCTAATGGTCCTCTATTGCGGTTAAAGTTTTCAGGCCAGTCAGACCACCCACCCTCCAGTTATTAACACCGGAAGTAGTGTGATTTGAAGGTTTTTAGGTTTTACTGTGAATTATGATTGCTTGAGTAAGAAATAATGGTATTAATCAGTCGTAATGGCATGCAAGTATGAATTAAGGTTCTTACATGATCTTGGGAAGTGTTTAGGATGAAAAATGGCGATTTTTGAGAATATTGGTAATTATCACAGGAGTTTAGTTATTACCTAAATTGAAATAGTATCTTTTCGAAGAGTTGAAGTCGGATTGACCTGAAGTTTGGGGCATAGACTAATTAGGGTACGAGGAATCCAATTTTAATGTCACATTTGACCCCACACCAACCTGCACGGGACTAGCGCACGCCCGTGCTGCGGAACAAAAAATTTGAATTGCTCGTGGAGTTTTGGTAGTAGCCCTATCATTTTTGGAGGGATAGTGTAACTTTTCAAGGGCTTTCGATTGGTGATATTTTAACCCCAGATTCCAACCAGAAGTTGGTGCTTCGCTTTGACCCGAGTGCCGAAAATCGGAGATTGGCCTTTTTCCGGTTTTCGGCACTCCGAAAACCGGAAACCGGAAAGCGGCCGAATGACTTTGAAATGGTATTAAAATGACAACCTGAGGCATTTAGTGACATTAAATTTCCACTCCGGTCACTTTTCATGAACTCGGATTTTTAGGGTTTTGGCACCCACAACTCGTTAAAAATTTTCAGATTTCAAACGACTCGCAACGGCTCATCCCTAGGCCAATAAAATTGGCAGGCAAGTTGATGGCACCCTATAATACTCGAAAACTTTACCCGAAGACGTTTTGACCACTAATTCGCGAGTTTTAAAGTTTGGAAATTTGGGGTCCTCCGGGAGGTGGATGAAAAGTGTGCGCGGTCATTGCTCGTGTTCTATTAGGAGTTAGGCTATGAAAATTTGTAGGTAGGTGCAACTATGAGAGGACTTTCCATGACAATAATTAGTTTTTATCAACTTGACACCTCATTTTGACCCTGACCTGATTGAGCCCTAGAGGTCAATTTGAAGGTTTTCAGGAAGACTTTTCAGCAGTTTTAACTGGGGAATTGCATGAAATGTTGTAAAGTGGGTTTGTTTACATAAGAGTCCAAACGTCGTTTACTTAAGATAAGGGGAAGTTGAACAGTGGTTGATAGCAGTTGAATGACATAATTTGATATTGGTTTGTTTGCATAGCAAACAAAGGCTTCCTACAGATGGTGAGAGATTTCAAGTGTAAGTTGCAATGTTTACTTAAGAGATTAAGATTTGTTTGCTTAAGATTAGAGAGTATTGGTTGAGTATAAATTGAAGTGATAGGCAGAGAGATCACACAGGGTCGAAACAATTTGCTGAGACACAGCAGAATTGGGACACCAAAAAAATTTTGGCACAAGCGAGAGAAAGTAGTTGGTTTAGTGGGACTAAACTGAAAAGATAGTGTTAAAAGCAGGGAAGAGATTGAGAGTGAGATTGAACTCTGGAAGTTTGTAATTGCAAGACCAGTTGGGATATTGTGTGATTTAGTTCATTTGTGAAGTGAACTACGGATATTGGTATTATTATTGTAATTACTATTATAAATTGTCTTGAATTTTTCTTTTCCATTGATGTGCAAGTAATTTTCTTGCCTTTGTTATCCATATAGCTAGAATATAACGAGCCCCATTGTGAACTAACCTATTTCAAGTCAATTTAATTTGCAACAGCATACAAGAGTGGAAGAGGGGAAATAGCAGAGTAACATATTAACGCTTGCTTCACCAATACAAAACCTTTGGTTATTTTAATTGATCGATCTTCTGGGCGACAGAGTCCCCCCACTGTTGATCCTAGCAGAAATTCAGAAGACGACAGTGTGGAAAAGGATTATGGCAAGAGTTAAATGAGAAAAACGATGAACACAATAAAAAATATTCTTCCTGCATGAGAGAAATTTTAACTCTTCGAAAAATTTTGTCATATGATGATCGAAGTTAACAATAATCTTTCACCACAAAAACGGTTTGCCAACTTCGAGAAGCCATTAACAATTAAAGCTTTTTGCTGAAGCATAATTTGTTTTGAAAACGTTTTGAATTTGTTTTGAAGATATTCAATTTCTAGAAAAGTGCTAAACTTTACATTAGCTAACTAAAAAACTATTAACTTTCGTTCATTCGGCGGTTTAACTTTTATTTACAGTTTTTGCGGTCCACAGACTCGTGGCTGGTGTTCTTTGTAAATGAAAGTTGAATTGATCAAAGATTCAATTTGCCGGAATTTTTTGACGTTTGTCAAATCATTTAAAGTTAGTCGAGTGCGTTAATGATAATAAAGAAAAACAACTTTTTTAAAAACCTCGCAAATGCATGTTCAACTGCTACGATTCTAAACAAGTCACATTATCTAAAAGCGTATTAGATACTTTATTCTACAATTTACTCGATATGCTAACATATTTTTTGTATTTTAAGACGTAATTATATATAATCACGCCCTAGATCTCTTATACGGTCGACAAAAAAATTAAGTTTCAGATCAGAACTTAAAATATTATTAGTTGCTGATTCCAACACCAAACTCCAAAATTATTTCGAGATTAGAAA
This sequence comes from Convolutriloba macropyga, assembly GCF_964194025.1. Taxonomy (NCBI): domain Eukaryota; kingdom Metazoa; phylum Xenacoelomorpha; order Acoela; family Convolutidae; genus Convolutriloba; species Convolutriloba macropyga. The sequence continues at coordinate 25,639,638 of NC_134473.1, forward strand.
CTTTATGCTACCTTGATTTGTTTTTTTTGTTAACTGAATATTGGCCGACTTATATCATTCATGGAGATATACAATGGTGGCATCATTTAAAAGCCTTTATTAACTGAATCGATTGTTGAAAAGGCTTTCCTGTTTTTTTCATTTCTCTAATAAAAGTTGAGGCTCAGCATTTTTCATATTTCTTACTTATTCAGCTTTTGAATAAGATGATAATTGAATTATGAACAAATTTTTTTTAACAAACACGCTAATTAGAGCTCTAATAGATTTGAAACGGAAATTCGGAAAGATTAAATTCATTGGTTGCATAACCGTTAGATATTTTCTGAAAACTTAGAGTGAAATAAAATCTAAAAAGAACTTTGCACAAATATATACTTCCTGTGACATGCTTATCCGCATTAGATTCTGCACCTTTTGTTCAATTTTATGTTTAGTTTAATTACGGTTTGAATAGAAGTTTGAATATCCGTCGGCACTTTCTCTATAGGCACTCTTTTTCAAAGTCAATTTAAGCTGTACTAAACTGGTTTACGGAATGATAGAAAAACTATCCAATTGAAACACTCATCAGCAACAAAATCATAGCTTGAAGAGGCACACGGATCTTTTTGTTTTCGGGATAATCAAACGAGAATCAAATGTTAAAAAACCAACAAGTTTTTAAAGATTGTGGAAGACTTTTAGAAATACTAAATCTATTTTTGCTATATTTGTATGAAATCACAATGGGATACGCTTGATTTGAGCATCAATAGCACTCTCAATCAATTTCAGATGCCTAGAAACGACTGATTTTAGCTCTCTTGCGTAAAAAGAACTCATAGACGTCTTATCCTCTTTACTCTTCAAATTTTTATTCCATTCCTTATTCTTTTTTTACAAAAGAATTGAGAGTGATCTGGTTATGAATTATCACAATCCAGTTGAAAAACAAGTGAGAGCAGCAGCAGAATGAAAAGCAACCCAAAAAATTGTTGAACAACATGCATCAATTCTAAATCGTCCAAACTTTATTGAAATCATCCTTTCAAGCGACATGTTAAACTTCTGTTGGCATGACAAAAAAAGTAGACTGGGGTACAAAAATAGTCTACTTTACGAGTAGGGCGCATTGTTAATGGCCTCAGATGTAAATTTTATAAATGAAAAACAGTTGATTAATTGTGAAAGTTCATGCTACGCTTTGAAACTTGTGCCAGAGAATGTAATACAACATTTAAGTGCACTGAAAATTTTTCAACGCAAAAAAATTTATATGAACTGTAGGGAAACAATGGAATGACCATATCAACAGTAAATGCCTTCGGATGTATTTTTCACAGATATGGAAAATGTTTTGGTGCTCTTTAAGGGCAATACAATCAATTAAAAAAGACTCTTTCGCATCAAATAGTTTTCTTGACTGTACGTTTGTCTCATTTTCACTGCAAAATCAAACCTGCGACTGTCATCATTGAAGTACTAGCTGCTTATATTAATAAAGGCAAACTTCTTTTTCGCTGCACATGAGACAACGGCGACTTATCTTTACGTTCTGTTTTACGCATAAGTGGTTCACGCTGACATAATTGAAAATTAATAAGTTCAACTAAGCAGCTGTTTTTGCTGATCTAAGTTTCTTATACTGTTAAAACTGGAAGCATTGTTATAATGGGAACTATTGCAATTACTTTTCATCAAAATCACAAACTCTTAAGGAATTGGAGCAGAGTATGTGAATTGATTTTCCAATATAAAATGCTACCAGTTTTAACAGTAAAAGTCCAACGCACAGGGTGAGTTTCCAGACCAAAATTTGAGCGCACAATAGTATGTCCAGAAGTCACTTCGGTCTGAGGATGGTCTGATCAGAGGTCACTTCCGGATGGTAATGGTCTGATCAGAAGTCAGTTCCGTATGCGTTGGTCTGATCAGAGGTGGATTCAAGCGCACATTAGTGTGATCAAAGAAGACTTTGAGCGCAATTGGGTCTGATCAGAGACCATTTCAATCGTTTTTTTCGATTTTGCATTTTTTGCTGAGAGGTGTTGGCTCTGCCAAGAGGCAACAAAAGCAGCATTCTGATCAGAGAAACATATAAAGTCTGTAGGCTCTAATCGGAACCAAAGGGGTCCAGCTGATAGCAAATGTGGGTCCCCTTAAGAGGAATTTTTGAATCACTGTATACCACGACGTTTCATATGGACTGCTGTCTAACTTCTTCCATTGTGTCAGAAATATTCACCTAATGGTTTACTAAATCATTTTTCTTCTCAGCAGTTGGGCTTTATTCATTGTCAATACTTATAGAATTGGCTTTTGCTTAGATGAATTTCAAACAGCAAACATCAATTTAAGAAAAGAAAATATTATAGCAAAATTAAAAATTCGTTCATAGTAGAAATTTTCACTAATTAGAATATTTCGAGCGCAAAATAGTCTGATCAGAACTAATTTTGAGCGCACAATCGTCTGGACAATAGTCTGGGTTTGGTCACGGCGATGGTCGCGCAATCTTCTGGACAAGGGTCTGATTTCGGTCTGATCAGAAGGTTATTTCCGTCTGGCAAGGTCTGATCAGAGACAATTTCAAGCGCACTCCGAGTGCACACTGTGTTTCGAGCGCACTTCAGTCTGATCAGTGGACACTTCAGTCTGGTCTGTCATGGTCTGCTCAGAGGTTACTTTCGTCTGCACGGTCTAATCAAAGGTCACCTCAACCAGGTTTGTCATAACTTAACTTCCTTGTCGGCAGATTGAATTGATTTTAAGACAGTCTCCTAAGGAGGTTAAAAAATCCAAATTTTTTATTAGAATTTTTGCAAACTCTTTGGTTTACTTTCAAAGAAATTTTTTTTCAGGCACGGAACTTTTTGATAATTCAAATATTTATTCAAATTAACTTATGAACTAGATTTACTTTGAAAACGATTTTAAAGATTAGGCTTTACTCGAGGTTTCTAAGCCCTGAAGTGAGAATAGAAAACGACAAAAACATTTCGTTGAAAGTAATCGGGTGATAACAACATAGGGCGAAAAGCAATGGGCAAAACTACAATTAAGCGGAAAGAAAATGGATCAGGAGATTATTATCAATGGATTCACTTTTGAATCGAATTATCCAAGGAAGAAAAAATTGTTGACAGAAGATTAAATAATTGAAAGCAAAGTTTTTCCTGCGAAATATACCTTGAAGACTCCAAAAATTGAACGAAATGTTTTTTTTTTGATTTGTTGCTTACTGTTTTTTTTAATGTATTTCGATATTTTTTCGCAAAAATAGTTTTTTGTTCCAATTTATTCCTCATCTCTTGCACAAAAAAGATTTAATTGTATTCATTATGGGAAAAAATGTTCAACACAAAATGAACCAAACTTCATCTGCTATTTGGCTGTTTTCGCCTTCGCCTGAATCATTGATCAACAAAATAAACAGTTTACTTTGGGACACATTTTTAACTTGGGGTACCAATTGTTCATTACCTGTTGTTTCCTCCTCAATTGATAGAACTTTGCGGTCCTCGCTGATGCCAATGATTTTGACGGCTGGAAACTACAGCAGAACTAACTCCAAAATACTGTTTATTGTCTGAAAAAAAACCGGCTAATGTTGGACCAATTTCTCTCAAACGACCAGCACGGAAACTTAATTGAGTGGGTTCTGACTAGCAATGAAATTTATTCCGCAATCTCCTGCATGCTATTCGTGCGTTTTAACCCCTCGGGTACTTCAGATACTTCAAATGCCTATATTATATTCGGTTTTGTTCTAGCAACAGAATTGTTTTTTGAATGAGAGGAATTTATATCCGGCAAAAATCAAGAAGTCAGGAGCGGCATACTAACGACCTGAAATCAAATTGAACATTTTAGAAGGAAAACCCAAAAGCGGTCTACCAATTTTTTTTGTGAAAAACAGCCGTTAGAACAATGAAAAAGGCTTCAAAATTTGAAAAAATAAACTTTCCCTCTCACATAAATGAGAGTTACAAAAATTTCCAGCGACAAAATTGATTGCCTAAAGAATGGAAAAAAAGTGTCATTTATTAGAGACTAAGCCGCTGTTAAAGCCCATTTTTCGAAAAATGAAGTCAACGTTTTAAAACAGAAGTCAGTATTCGAGAAAAAGTAGTCAACTTTAAATCATAAACAAATTTACCGTAGCCGAAAAAGTACAGCCATTGGAATACGGGAACCAACTCAAAGAATCGTGACTAAAACCGCTTAACATTTTTTTAAAAATCAGAATTATTAACGAAAAAAGGAGTTGAAAGTTTTTTCCGCTTAAAACAAACAATAGAATTTTTAAATTGCATTTTTTAGTTCAGCGATGCGGGGGCTGAGGGGGCTAATAATAGGAGTGTGTGATGGTTTAGGTAAGTGCAGTGGAAAACGTTTGTAGGCTAGCGAGGTGGGCGGTGTTCTCGTGTAGGAAGTGGTGGCGCTGGGTGCAGACAGGAGGGCATTTTTTGCTGCGGTGGGGGTTTGTATGTAGGTAAAACTTGCAGTTAGGTGAGAGGGAGAGGGGTTGGGTTAGGTAGGTGGATTTAAAGCCTGCACAATAGATATGAAACTAAGTAACTGTGAAGGTGCAATATTCAAAAACAGAAGTCAGCGTTAGAAATCAAAAAAAGATTTTTGGAAAAGAAATAATTGAAAGTGCCAGTGGTTAAATAAATTGCTTCAGCTCAAAATTAATAACAAGAAAATTGATTGCCTAAAAAATACAAAGTGTTTTTAAAAAAGCAGACTATAATTTTAGTTCAGATCCGAGGGGATGTTGGGTGGGGAAGGTGGCTAATGTTTAATCCGGGGGTAATAAGGGAGGGGTAAGCTGGTTGGAGGGATTGGAGTGGGGTAATTGGGGTAGGATCGGGGCCGGGGTTTGTTATGTGAGCATAGTGGATTTGGAGAGCTGAAAACTGCGTGGGTAGATTAGAAGGCACTTCGGGGGAGGGTAGTAGAAGAGTTTTGACGGGGTAGGTTGGTGACTGGGTGGGAGAAGAGGGACTTTCAAATTAGGTGGGACAGGAGGGGGGGGGGGTTAAGTAGAGTTTTTGATGCAAAGAAGAAGAGGTTTTTTTTGCCAGGATAGGTAGTTGGGGAGAGGTAAGTTGGTGGGGTGGCGAGGGTCTCTTCACATTTGATAGAGTGGAAGACCTGATACGGAAAGAATTTTCCAAAAATGACTTTCCGTTTTCGAATATTACCTACAGTTTCTAAAAACTATTTAATTTGAAGCTATTTTTAAAACTCAATGTTTGAAAGCAATGTTTAAGGTCTTAACAATAGAAGTCAAGGTTCGGAAACAAAGAAATCAAAGTACAAGATATGAACAAACTTGCTTAAAGAACCTGTATAATAGAACACCAATACTCATCCTTGTGTCGAAACTAGATCCTCTTTGAGTTGTAAAAAGACACAAATTTACAAAATTTGCTATCAATTTTGGTCAAAAACAATAAATTTTTTAAATAATTATTTATCTTTTTTGAATCGTCCATCCTTGTTCTAACTCTTTCAACCACATTCAAAAAATTTTGTAGAAAATTTTCACCCAAAATTTAAACCAAATTCTCACCAAAAGCAGACGCAAACTTCACACCCAGATACATTCAAATACTTGTGTGGTACGGTTGTACCTTATTTTAGTTCATGTTCATTAAGTTGTACTAAATTATTTTATTCTTGTCCTTGTCAGACTAAAGTCATCGTTCACATACAGGTAATTTACCGCCGACTAAAAAGTCAATATTTCAGATTGTTCACATCCCCCACTTTTGATTATTTATTCATTCTCTTGAATCTTGTTTCTGAATTCAGTTGCATTCAATCTAGTCTGTTTTGCACTAGTCGAGATCCTATTGATTTGAGGAGGAATTCCACTCTCACTAATTTTGTCTGCAATCGCAACACGATTGTAGCTAAGTCTAAAAGTGGTAATCCAATAATTCAGTAAAAGTTGGATTCGCACCTCGAATCCATTCACCTAACTCTGAGTGGATTTGTGACACGAATTGTATCTCTACAGTCAGGGATATCACATGGCGCAGTCAGCAACTAAAAGAACGTGCACTCTTGGGAATCGAGCCCTTTTGGGATAAACCAACACATGAACCTCCATTGCGATGGGATAGATGGCAGATCATGCTAAAATTGGCTATCATCGCTAAAGAAGGAATTTCAATTGACACTCTCCTTGACGACCCTCCGGACAAGGTCACTCTACCCCCAGAACCTATTTACGAGGATGATGTCGAAAATAGCACAGCTCAAAGTGAACGAGAACGACGTACCAGAAACGAACAGCTCAAAAATTCGTGGCTCAATAGATGTCAAAAAATAGAACTTGTTGGCATACTGTGTGGAGAAAAACCTTGGAAGTACTGTGATAGCAAAGCAGTTTCTCTAACATACCTCAGCTTGGGAATGGAAGCGAGACGAATATTTGGTTCGCAAGAACCGAGCATCCAGATCGATAGAGTGACAACAAAAGTTCTTTGGGATTGCCTTGATAGGGTGTTCACTAAGCAAAGAAATATCACATTTGATCGATACACATTTCTCACTCGAAAACGAATGAAAGGAGAACCTGTGGAAAAGTTCTACGGGTGTCTTTGAGAGTTGTCTCTAAACTGTGATCTAGGAAGTCACGAGGAGTCGATCATTCGGGATGTCTTCATTGCTAATATGCAAGATGGTGAAATCCAAAGTGAACTACTCAAAGAAACACGGACGGCTAAAAAAGCTCTCGAGGTTGCAATGAACATTGAAATGGGAATACAAAACCAATTGAAAATTTCTGGAAATCCAATTCCCAACACCACAAATGAAATTTCAAGTCAATCGATAAATAGTGTTCAAGGATCGTGGAATAGAACCCGAGCACCGACAAATCAGTTTGTCAAACCTACGATTTGCCCAAATTGTGGCTATGGCTGGACTCCTTCTCATAGACAAAACTGTCCTGCTCGTGGAAAATCTTGTAAAAATTGTGGAATCGCTAATCACTTTGCAAAAGTTTGTCGCAAATCAAAACAATCTAGTAAACCAAAACCTAGAGTAAACTATGTAGATGACTCGTTTTCTGAGGCAGCTACAGTAGGTACTTCAACAACGGCGGCGGAACAAGTTAACAACATCAGCAAGCTTCTACAGCAGAAAAGCATTTACGATGCCAACTACGACTCCGATTACGACGATTATAACGATAACTGTGTAGCAGCAATTTCCATCAAAACCGACACTCGTGAGGTAGAACCCGTAAATTTAGTCATTTGTGTTAGAAATACATGCACAAAAGCATTGGTGGATTCGGGAAGCGTATGCACTATTGTAAACAAAAGTCTGGCGGACACAGTGGTGTCCGAATGCAGAGAAAGTTATTGGGTACAGTCACCCGAAATACATGATCTGAAAACTTTTTCTAATGATATAATCAAGATTGTCGGTGTAATCAATACATCAATAAAATGTAATGACTGGATAGCCACGGGCGTTGATGTAACTGTCGTGGAAGACGGTCACCGACCCATCATTGGACGAGATCTCTTTCCAAAGCTAGAATTTTCTGTTATTCAATTGAAACAAGTTGCAAATATTGATCAAAATCAATGTCCAATCAAGAGGCAGATCTCTTTTGATTTTCCAGATCTCATCACCCGTATCGGTAAATCTTTAAAACATTCAGTAAAGTCAACATTTCATAATGAATTTACACCTACACATCAAAAAGGGCGACGAGTTCCAATTAACTTACAACCACTAGTTAATATAGAACTTAAAAAACTACTTGACGAAAAACACATCATAAAATTGAACAGTTGTTCAGATAAAAATTTTATTTCACCTATAGTCATTACAGTTAAAAGAGATAAAACAGTTAAATTAGCTTTAGATTCCAAAATCTTAAATAAATCTATTCATAAAAACAAATATCAAATGCCAAATATTGATAATTTGATTGACACAATTCAACAGAACTTGAATACATCCGCATCACAAGAAACAGCATATTATTCAACACTGGATTTGAAGTACGCATACAGCCAACTTAAATTATACCCAGAAACGGCTCAACACTGTAACTTTAATATTATTAGCGGTGAGAGAACTGGAACATACCGTTTTATTACAGGTTTTTACGGTTTAACTGATATGCCAGCAGCTTTCCAAAAAGTGATGGATTACACTTTAGTTGGACTTCAAAATACCTATTGTTTTCTGGATGACATTATAGTAGTTAGTCGTGGTTCTTAAGATGACCACTTAAAACTCGTCTATAAATGTTTAAAGAAATTAGATGAGGATAACTTAGGAATCAACTTACCTAAATGTCATTTTGCAAAAACCGAAATTGAATGGTTGGGACATAAGTTAAGTCAATCAGGAATAGCTCCACTTGAGTTAAAAACAGCGGCAATCGCTTCACTATCAGCACCTAAAAATTTAAAACAACTTAGATCTTTCTTAGGTTCTGTTCATTACCTCGGAAAATTTATCCCTAATTTGTCCCAATTGTGTCATCCCCTTCGTCCCTTATTAAAAAAGAACACAAAATTCATTTGGAACACTGAACATGATACACACTTCCAAGCAATTAAAGATAAAGTTGCAAAACACCACAGAAAACACACACTATAATCCTCACTTGGAAACGCGGATCAAATGCGATGCTTCAAGAGCGGGTTTAGGAGCAGCATTAGAACAACGTTCGCCTACGGGCTGGCACACAGTTGCATTTACATCTCGTTTCCTCAACTCTATTGAGGAACGCTATAGTATTAATGAACTAGAATTATTAGGTGTGGTGTGGTCTGTAGAATATTTTAAATATTACTTATTTGGCAAATCATTCACAATTATCACGGATCACCGAGCATTACTCTCCATTATAAAGAACATAGATCAAATAAATCCTATAATAGTAGATTAACACGCTGGATCGATCGTCTTTTACCTTTTGATTTTAATATTGAACATATACCCGGTGCAAAAATTGGGCTGGTAGATTATATTTCTCGCCAACCAAATCAAAAAGCAAAAGTTACAAACAAATATGACGAGGAATTTGCGGTAGCAACAATTACCCGCATTGGTGACGCTATTGCTGCAATTTATGTAAATACCACACCACAAACCTGTCAATCACAGCACTTTAACAGCGTTACTCACACAAATTCCACACGTGCCTCGCATCCTCGCTTAACAAACTATTCTAAATTGCTTTCTGCCATTAATCGTAATACAACTCAGTTGCTTCTTGAAAACTTTGCAAACGCAGCACAATTCCAATCTCTCTCTACTAGTAGTACAAAGCCAGTTCAAATCCAGCCTCATCTTAATTTCCCATCATACACATCACATATCCATTCAATTCATAATCACACAATGAGCAGCTCTGCATCTAATCCGCAAACTCCCCCTACACACAGCCGGGTCACGTTCCAGTCTAACCCCAATTCAGGAGTGAATACCACCCGCTCATCGAATGAAGGTCAAACATCACCAAACTTGGAACTGTCAAAAGAAGAGGTCTTTGAGAACAACTTAACACAACTCTTCACAAAGGGATTCTCACCAGTAAAGATGCAGTTCTGAAGGAAGTACGTGACTGCATCCTTCAAAATGACCCCCAAAGGTGTAAGGAAGTGAATCCTTATCTCTTCTCGTACTGGAGGGATTTACATGTCCGCTCGGGATGTGTTTGTGTGGACGAACGCGTAGCGATTCCACATTCGATTCAGGACGCGGTCTTGGAAAGCCTCCACTTAACACATCCGGGAAGTTGGGGCATGATAACGCTCGGGCAATACGCGTTCTGGCCGTATATGCACCGAGAAATTTTGAACAAAGTGGCCGAGTGCAAGCCTTGTACTGATATTGGTAAGAATCTTAAGCCTGTTATTCCGGCGTCTAAATGGAAACCTTTATTGCCATGTACAGAGCCGAATGAAGAAATACAAATTGACTTTGGAGGTCCAATCACCAATGAAAAAGATCAAGATATTCATTTTCTTGCATGTATTGATCATTTTTTTAAATATCCTTCTGTAGAAGTATTTGATAAAGCGAATGGACCCAATGTTCTTAAATTTCTAGACGACTACATTCAAATTCACGGTGTCCCTCGAAACATTAGATTAGATCAAGCACGTTGCCTAATAGGTTATAAAGTTAAAAACTTTTGTAAACAACATAATATTAACATACTCACTACCCCAGCAAACGATCATAGAGCTATAGGATTAGTGGAGCGTTTGATACAAACTATTAAAAGACGCTTAGGCTGTATGAAATTAGACAATAGAAATAATACATTCATAATTAAAGAAGCAATAAAGTCAATTGTATATCAATTACGTATAAGCAAACAAAAGACAACAAACGTAACACCTTTCCAAGAACATTTTGGAAGAAAGCCAAATACACCACTGAGTAATATAAGTACAACACCTAAATCATCTAACTTATCATATGAAAACATTCTTCACCACTATTTAGACGCTGATACCGTCCCAGTTGAAGACTACTTGGACGAAAATGGATGGGTGACGGGGGATCGCAGTGATATCTTGATCGACGAGGCCGTGCAGAGAGCTCAGGTAGACGCAGGTCGCCGCTACAATGGTGATCACAACAAGTCTATCTCCCGTTTCATTCTGCACCCAAAATTGAATAATCCGATCCCACGGACAGAGCAGTCACTGGACCTTAAGTTGGCTCGGAAAGTAACGAAGCGTACGAATTGAGACCTTCGCGGACTCTGGGAAACCCTGGCCCCCGGTAGTACAGTTGTCCGTACATCTAATACTACTACAGTCATTAAGGAACCAGGAGTACCTGAGGTCAGTGTCCAAAATAGCGATATTGCTAAGTTCGGCACCCGTGCCGAACGCAATACAGATCTATGGGAATACGCTAAACGTCGACATCTGCCGTATGAAAAAACGACCGAGGAGAAGATTGCGCAACATACCAAAGAATTGAAGAAAAAATTCCGCGGAGAAATTAAAATCCGTCATCGCTCCAACCAGTCTGATGCAGCTTCGGGAGTTTCATCTGCGAACAGCAACATTTCTAAAGCCATGGCGTCTCGAAAACCCCGAAAACCCCAAGCAGGAGGTAAACGTTCTCGTACTACATCTGCCACGCTGAACACCTCCATTGCTTCATCTGTTGCTGCCTCCTCTGCAACATCATCGGTTGCCTCTCCATCGACTTCCCACACTAAACGTAATCGCCGCGCGCCTGACTACTACGGATTTGAAAGTTCGGTGTGTTCTTTGAGTGACGATTTGGCTGCTCCTGTCTCGAAAAAACAAAGACCCGCAAATCCTGTGATAGAGACTATCATTCAGGAAGAAGCAGCACAGCCTCCTGTACCTGATACGAATTACGAACTGCGAGTGGTGCGCCCTCCTGCGCCCCCTCCAGTGGGAACATGGTCACCTGTGGATTATGACTATGGCGATTATGCACGGGAAATAAGTATGAGCGTCTTTGACGCCGAAAACCAAATTTGAATCAAAACTGCTTAAACTGTCATCATTAATTGTTCAATTGTTAAAAATTTAAATTCTGTAATTGTTCAGTTAAATATGGAATTGTATCACTTTTCCATTCATTTCATGTTTAGTGTGTACCTTAAATTTGTGTTCGTGTTGGGTATTCTTTAGTTAAATTTGATGTTGCTCATGTAACCATATCTCCTGTGTTACACTTTTGCAGGATTTGCATCGCGATTGTGCCTTAATTTATATTGCGTGCATACATTTTACTGTAAATGTTGACAATTTACATTGATTTAATTTACTTCCACATTCGAGCCACCTTTCCACTACTTCTCAGCTACTCGTCTGTTGTTGCTCACAATCTTTATTATTTATAATAACCAGTACATATGTTAATATTATCATAAATTTTTCACTGTTTCAGTTTAATATTTTGCTCAGCCCAGGATATGTGGTACGGTTGTACCTTATTTTAGTTCATGTTCATTAAGTTGTACTAAATTATTTTATTCTTGTCCTTGTCAGACTAAAGTCATCGTTCACATACAGGTAATTTACCGCCGACTAAAAAGTCAATATTTCAGATTGTTCACATCCCCCACTTTTGATTATTTATTCATTCTCTTGAATCTTGTTTCTGAATTCAGTTGCATTCAATCTAGTCTGTTTTGCACTAGTCGAGATCCTATTGATTTGAGGAGGAATTCCACTCTCACGAATTTTGTCTGCAATCGCAACACGATTGTAGCTAAGTCTAAAAGTGGTAATCCAATAATTCAGTAAAAGTTGGATTCGCACCTCGAATCCATTCACCTAACTCTGAGTGGATTTGTGACACGAATTGTATCTCTACAGTCAGGGATATCACAACTTGAAAGGGAAGAGGGGGGGGGGGGTAAAACGATGTAAGGGGGTAATGGAGAGTAACTCATGCATTGTTTTACCCTACTCTTACATCGTTTTACCCCCAAAATTACCCCCCCCCCCCTAATCTTGCACCATTTACCCCCACTCTTACATCGAATTACCCCTCCTTAAACCCCAAAACGATGTAAAAGTTGGCTAAAAAAATTCCCCCGATTACCCCCTAATCTTGCATCTTTTTGGGGGTAAAAACTCGACAAGGGTAACCTAGAGTCATTTTAAAACACTTGCTTACATTTTGAGCCGCTGTGCGGATCTGGACGAATGAAATTGTGCCTTTCATTTCATCAGCCACGAAAGCCGTGTTTGAAACACGCACTTTGATAGCATTATAATCTGGTACTGAACAAACCCACCCGGAAAAAAAGCACCAGGAAAAAGCTCAAACTCTGTTTGAAATTAGCCCTGCCTGTAGTTTCCTGTTAACTTCAACGGATTGTATGCTGTACCCATTGGTGTCGAAACAGTCTATAAAAAAGTATCCCTTGGACAGTTCTTTCCCAATACTCCTAGCATCAAAGGACACCATGTAAGCTGAATTCACATCTATCTCCATCCGCTCCACCAGAGTGTGTTGCACACAAGTGTTGAAGCACATGGAACCAGCCATTGCATTGAAAAGCTGCAGTTTATATGTTTCCAATTGCACAGTCGTTTTTTATGTTCTAAAATAATCTGTTTAAGTTTTGGACTTTGATATTAACTTAACTGTAGTTCTGATGATGAATAAGATGCCCAGTTTCAAATGGCCGAAGAGATGTGAAAAAATTGAACTAACTACTAAACGTTCTAGGAAAACCAAACAAAACAAGATTTACGCTCTTAAACCATACAGCTAAACTATATATTAACTAAAATTAATTGAAACTAAATTTAAGTTTTCGAAATGGTAAAAGAAGCACGAAACTACAAAAAAATGACAGAATTCCCACAGAAAGAATGCTGCATAAACATCGGAACACAATCAGAGAAACTTTTCAAATCCGTAAAAGTTTTTCCAGCAAAAATATCGGTACCAAATTTTTTTCCTGTACCTTGACAGATTGAAGGAAACAATTTTTTTTCGCTTAGAGTAATTTTTGTATGGCACCTATTTTTCTCGCTTTCTTTTTTCAAAAGACGATAACGAAAAACATTTCTGCTTCGCAAAAGAGTTTCATAAAAGTTGTTTTATCTAAGGAAATTATTGCTTCGATGTTAGCTCACCTGATTTGAAAAAGCAACCCAATTAAAATGTCACAAAAATTGATTGAAAACCACGTCTCTTATAATCCTTGTCGAGCTGAAAAACCAGAAAAAAATCAAACTTATAAAGAAATGTTGATCATGTAACAGAATCAAGATTTGATTGCCCATGAGAACACGGGAGAGAATTATACGGCAGCGGGTTGATATAGGTTTTTTTCAGAAAAGGAACAAATAAATCGGGGTTAAACTTTAGTTAGGTGAACGCAAAAGAAGCCGAAGTAATAATAAGTCGGCCTAAAAGTAAGCCGAAAGTTATGTAATATATCAGAAATAATAAATTGTTAGCCGTTACAATCAAAACTGCGTGTAGTATTATAGGCATAATGTATTCCAATGCGCAAAAGAAACAAAAAGACGTCAATTTTTAGACATCTAATTGGTACGGGCCCCAGCGGACCGCCGTCCAAGGCCATGCCCCTCATTCGCTGTGGGATGTAATCCGGAAACCGCAGGCCGGTTAAAGCGGCGAAGCCCACCGGCCCGCCTGGTGCAACTTAAAATACGGGTATACCAAATTTTTTTGGCTTACTTGACCTCATTTTCAAAATTCGGCTTGATTGCCTATTGGCTTGCTTGACCGCCACCCTTTAGTTAATCCGACCCATTGCATTTCCTCTGCTTAAAAGTGAATTTTAAAAAATGATAAATGTTTGAGTGACCTTAATTAGTCGTAGAGCACAATCAATATTTTTACTTAGGCAGCCTGGATTACCTAAGCTGTTTCCACTACTGAAATAACTTTTTTCAACTCCTTTATTGACCATCTATCTTGATTCGTTAAAATTAACGAAACTAATAGCACAGAAACTTGGATCTGCCAAAAGAGTACCTTTAGATGTCAAAAATGCAAAAGTTTTTGCTAGTTAAAATATGCTTATCTTTAAGGGAGCTATATTTAAGGAAAAAGTTGTAATAAACCACGATGTTCAACTTAACATGGCAAAACTAGCTGTCAGAAACAACAGACATACTGTTTTATTGTTTTTGTTTAGTGAAAAAAGTTCTGTTGCTCAAAAATTGATCATTGTATTGGGAAAGAAACTGCAAATTTATTTTTTTTTAAATTAAGATTTATTGTTATCTTGGTAGCAGTAGTTAGAGTTTTATGGTTTTGGTACCAAAGTTACCAATTCATCCCTTATTAATATTTACTTGCCTTGTCAACTGAATGCTGCGTCTGGAAAATGATCTTTAAGTTTTTTTCTAGAAATTTAAGAATTTTGTGAAAAAAAGAATTCTGAGTAACTGTCTTCCAAGCGTGCATCATGCTTTTAGCTCCATGAAATTCTTTCCTTACCCTCAATCTTGGTATTTTGGGAAACTAATTAAGCCATTGTGATGTAAATTAAATCCGCAAATTCGGCCAAAAAAAGTGATTGGAGGTTATGGTCGCTAGAATCTGAAAATTGTCAAAGCTATTTTTCTAACAAATATTTGGATTTGTTCTGATTTTCTCAAAAGCCTCATATCTCACTTCTCTCCCCGTCTACTTGATAGTCAACTTCTCTAAAAATTTTCTCAATGGATTTAAAATTAGGTTGGGGCTATTTTTCCATAGCAACGGACAGAGTATATTAAAAATCTTGGTCCTTCCGTTTCGACCTGAAATTTTTAACGATGTCAAAAAACAAATTAAATTAAAATTAACTGAGGGCTGCGTTATAAATTTTATCGAATAAACGCTATTTGAATTTTAAAACAAAAGGTTTTAAGTGTGGTTTTCTTCCATAGAAATTGCTTACCTCTAGCGATGCGTTAAGAATCGTTCACTAATAACCAACTGAAGAACTTTAACAGAGAACTTCAGTGAGCAACCAGAAATGAGATTTGATAGGTAGTTTTATATTGAATGTTTTGATCTATTTGTTGTTTCACTAATCTACAAATAACTGTACTGCAAAACCAACAATCGGCATAAAGGAGTGTTTAGCAAAACAGCATTGGTTATATCGAACCGTCAGTTTTGTTATGCAGTACTCCAAGTTATTCTATAGAAATGCATATGAGCATAAATAGTTCACTAGGTTTCCCCATGATGAAGCGTTCAACCGCAGTAGACAGGTATGGGCGAGCCGGACTTCTTGGTAAGCTGACAAGGGGTACAGTGAGATCTGAGCTCTCAAGCTGATCAACGTTTCAGCCGAGTCTTCCGTATGATTTTGGTTTTATATGAACTAGCTCGGTAAAACGTTTTTAATAGGTTTATACGTGGTTCTGAATGGCTTTGTCGAACTCAAAACGTAGCAGGAAAACTATGAAACACGCAAAAAGATAACAGAAATGAGCAATCGCATTCACTAATAATGAAACAAATGCATTTTGGAGCTTGTTTATGCGTTACAACGTACAAATTAAAAAAAAACACAAATTCTTTCGTGGCAAAAAGAGTTAAATGAAAAAAATAAACAAAAAGAACACAAACATAACTCGAATTGTCTATGTTCTAAGAATGTAAAGCCAAAGGTGCAAACGATTCCGAATTACTAATGCCCTGGTTAAATTTGACCATCATCCGATAATAACATCAACCAACATTGAAAATTTGTACAGTTCATTGCCTAAACAATCATTTTGCACTCCTCTTTTGTGGGTGCGTATTATCACAAAACTAAGTGCAATCTACTCACTAAAAACTCATAAAGGCGTGTAAGAAATATTTAAAACGTTTCATTTAATAATTGAGCTGTTATTATGAATTCGATTAACACAACAATGGAAATAAAATTCAGTTTTACTATATAATAAACAAGGAGGCTCGGTAATGTGGGATTGTACATAAGGTTCCGACCCCGCTCATTCAAAATTTTGGCATAATTGTCTACCAAATGCGGAACAGATAGAAAACCCCAAAAATTCAGGTATTTTTCAAAAAAAAAATTGGCGTATGAACGAGAAGATAGCCTCCAAAGAAAATAACTCAGTGGATTGAAAAATGATATATTAGATTCATGAAACATGCCAATTTTAAGAAAGCGAGTCAAGACGAACAGCAAAATCAAACAACAACAACAACAACAACAAACATTAATTACACCAAAAAATTTGTCCGTTTTAAAAAAAAACAAAAGTTAATAAAAAAGTCAAAATAGCGTCAGATAAAACTGGAACTAAACAAAATAACTTGTATTTAACCAAAAAAGACATGGGACCAGTCCATATATAGGCTTGGTAACAATTAGACAATAAAGAACAAAAACAGTAAATTTAAAAAATTCGCTCATTTTTTTTTTAAAAAACAATTAATTTCAAAGTGATGAAACCCATTAGAAATCAACTAAAATATCCCACAGGTTTACAATTACCAGTTTTTCTAAAGATGTTAATTAGGAACTGTCGGTATTCAATTTTTGTGCGGTTACCAAAAGAACAACAAATAGACAAAAAAAAATCAGCTAAATTTTGCCAGAAAACGCTTTCGAAGCAGTAAAGCCAGATTTTGTCCCTCAAAAAATCGTCGATTGCACCTTCTTTGAACACCGACAATATATTTTGCGACCTCTCAACAATGAAACCAGGTAGCAAGAAGAGAAAAAAAGCAAAATGAAGTAATACTTGTCTTTTTTCGAAAAAAATATTTGCAAATAAACGAAAGCCATTAATTACAGACTGGAAAAATGAAATAGTTTCATTTATTCTTCCAGAGAAAGCCCTTGGGACCAGCAATTATCCAGAATATATCGTACTTCTACCAAAAGAACGTAAAATATGACAAAAATCAAAAACTAGTTTACTTTTTTTTGTGAAAAACCTGTGTCGAAGCCAGGAAAGTCATAACGATTTCTTTAAAAACATTAGATTTCGTGACACCAATCCCCTAGACACCTTCTTCTGACAACAACATTGTCATATTTTGCCTGTAATTAACGATGCTAGATAATAATCAAACAATAAAAAGAACAAAATTGCGAAATTAAAATGTTTTTTTTTTTATTTTGGAAAACAATTTTTTTCAAAGTCATGAAAGCCATCAGCTATCTTTTAATATAAAAAAATTGGCCCATGCTTCTTTAATGAAATTGGGTTATTGTACAGGAAATTTCATACGACTAAAAGACGACTGTTAAAGACAAAATTAAAAAATTCAAAAAATTCTCCGAAAAACCGTCGTCGAAGTCGTGAAAACCAAGGTCTATTTCATTAAAGATTTTAAAATGGAGGCAAAGTTCAATAGGTCTTTATTTATTTAAAAATCCAGTATTTTAAAATGTCAAAACGACCATAAGCTTTCAAATAATAAACTAGATACAATAATTTGGAGCTAATTAGAAAACAAATCGGACCTATCACTAGTGGGTTTTGATTTGAAATGTTCTGTTTTTTAATTAATATATAAAACAGATCAATTTTTTCTTATAAAAAAGAACGACTGATTACAGTCACAATTATTTTTTGGATTGTAACAGTCCAAGATTGGTCCAAAACTAGCTCTGCTAATGCTGTTCGTCCAATGAAAACACTTAATTCTTCGAATGTTATAGATATAGATTTTTTGTTAGTCAAAAATCCAAAAATAAATGCAGCGTTTTTGATAATCAACGAGTAAAGTTAGCAAAAAACGGCAAAGTTTTGATTACGGAGCACTCGCAACGAATGTTGAAGCAAAAATAGCCCCCGTTTCAGACTACGAAAGTTGATTTAGTGGTGTTTGGGTGTGTACTTCCTGCAATTTCAGTCAAAGTGGACTAAAGAATTTTATTTCGTGCTGTTTTTGATGAAAAAGTCTGAATATTGAAATATTTAGCCAGAATTATTGACAGAAAAAGTGGATCTATTCTGTTTCGCCCCCCCCCCCCCACAGCTTAGTGAGCATATCTTTTTAATGACCCCCAGGCGCACGTGCTATTTTCTTACATGGTAACGTGCTATTTAACAACACATAATTTGTAATTGGGTGTCATAAAAAACACTGGGGGGGGGCGATACAGAATAGATCCGAAAAATTAAATAAAAACAGCCGACAATATTTTTTTTGTCTTTAAAAATAAAATCAACAACACTTTCTTAAAAAAATTTGACAAATGTTAGCAAAATTAGCGAAATTTTAGTAAAAAATTCCGGAAAATGTGAATAAAATCAACGGAATTCACTCTATTTTCTCAAAAGTTTAAACCTCGATAACTCCGTAAAAACAAAGAAAATAAAAAAATCTTATTTTTATTCCATATTCTACGCTGGACAAGCTTTCTAATGATACCAGTCTCCACTCTCTACGATGAATATATCGATCTGCCAAAATTGTCTGAACAAAAAAACCCATTTGAGTATTTAGTCCCCCCCCCCCCCCTCAAGAGGGGTCGGAACAATTACATATTTGCCCAGGATGATTTCGGTTTATCATGACTTAGATGTTGAAAAAATTTAGGTACACTCTCATATGCTGTATGTTAATTGCGCTTTGTTTCCTTGTTTTTCTGATTTTGCGATGCGTTTTGAATGCTGGCCAATCCGGGATTCCATTTATCACAATTTTTCCTTAGTAATGCTGACAACAGAAGCAAAAAACTTCTTTCCATCAACTTATAGTAAAAACTATTCAATGCTCCTGCAAAATTAAGTTTCCAATAATTAACTTCATTACTGCTGTTATTCTGCTGCCAATGGAAATAAAATTGAACACTCATATTTCAAATATGAATACAAAACTTTATAGTTTTATTTCCTAAATGTCCGTAAAAATGAAAACTTTGCTGAACTGAATTGAAATATTTAATCGATGCGACAGCACACAGTCAAATACAGTTATTCGAAATGAAAACTGCTGGTGATTAGCGCTAAGGGAGATAAATGTTTGGGTTTTTTTGAGGATGCACTCACTATGAAAAAGTTTTCCTTCATTTGGATTTTCAGAACTCCAGTTGAAATTGAATTGCTATAATAAAACATCTGGAAATTTTAGCACAGAATGGCATGCTAGCACAACCTTGCGAAAAACGCCTGCCATAAAAAAAATGGTTATTTCGCAAGAATCATCTTGAATCCTGCTTGAGGTCGAGCTATGCTCTCACTGACCGTCAATGGCGCATTATCTTCCATTTTTGGAACAATTTCTGTTTCAGCTCCCTCTTTTTTTTTGAAGGAACAACGATCAACCAAATTGCAGCCATAAGTTAGTAAAATGTATTGAACTTCAAACAAAAAAAGTACTTGACTTGAAAATGCAATAAATGCAATTTTGACTTTGACAAAATATTATTAAACGTTTGAAAAGTTTGAAGTTCTTGTTTCAATTAGGCAGTTGAAAATCTTCAAAACGATTGCGATAGTTGATCATGATTTACTCACGTTTTTATATGATTCCAAAATCAAGTGGCTCATCTTTTGTCCAAAATATAAAATATAACTTACTTGATAAATATTTGTTTTGGCAGCCTTTTTAAGAATTGATTTAGAGTCACATTCGAATTTCTTTCCTATCCATGACCAAGCAAAATATTCAAACAATTTTTTTAGAAAAATATCCAAAGGAGCCACAAAAGATGTTTCAATATCTGAACGATTTTATGCATGCCGTACAATGGGTAAGAACAGATAAAAAATTACGTTGCCGAGGTGATCGACGCCGCTCAAAAAGTAATTAGCGATGTACTTTTCAACTTCATTCCTTAAAACTTTTTTCGTTCAGAACTTCCATCATACATGACTTTCTTTGACTTCAAGTTAATTTAAATTGACCTTAATTTTCAAAAGGCAAAAGCCAACTTCAGTGATGTGGGTCACGTATGATAAAAACCTAGTCGCGCGAATGACCTCAAAAATTTTCGCTGAAGAAAGAAAGTGGAAACTCACCTTTTTGTTAATCAGAGGATGAAATTGTTCAAATAGTTCGAATTTCAACTTCTCTGTGTGAACAATCTTACGACAAAAAAGAAAGTAAGACGACAAAACAAAACACAGAGCAGAAATAGATAAATACAATACAGAAAAATTACACTGATAAAACAGCAGCATATTCCAAGAAAGAACGGTGAACGCGTAAAACTTTAAGAACCGCCCGTCGCACTAAGAGATTGTGACTCCAACACAGTTTCGATCAATTGCATTCGTAGAGTATAGGACGCCTAAAGGCTCTTAGACAACCTATATGGACGCACTTGAACGAAATTCAACGACAGAAAAGGCTAATATCTGTTGAGAACAATTGTTCATTCTAATTAAAAATTAGAGTAATAACAGTCAAAAACAACTTTTTACTAAACTTCTTACTTCGAATTGACCAAAATCTTGAAGAGTCGTCTCTGCCAAGCTGTCCAACTCGAACATTTATCACCAACTAAAATCACTAATTAAAATCACTAAACCCCAAAAACCGTTTTGAAGTAGCTAATGAAAAAAAACATAGCAGGACAAGTGCTGAGGTACAATTCAAAAAGTTTTCATTGACTAACAAAAAACTAGACCCAGAACGGATACCATTTCTAAAAAATCAGATAACAGAAAACAAAAAAAAATCAATGTCAAAGCGAGAACAAAAAACCACTAGCGAAAAATGTACAATTGATTCTAACAAAAAACTAGGCCTAGAATGAACTATGAATGGATTGGGAAAACCATTTACAAAAAAGCGATCCACAAAATTGAAAAAACAGTAAAAACCAAAGTGAAATTGCCGCATGTGAACAAAAACCCACCAGCGAGAAAGCAAATTTTTGTTCAAACACTGTTTTCTCACTCTACTTAAAAATTAGAGTAAGAAAATTTTACGCCGCAAAACCACTCGCGTTTTCGCTCCATTTCCTGTTTCGGCGTGACCGAAATCACTACTCCATTTTCACTTCAAAAATCATGAAAACGTGTGAACAGATCGTAAAAAAAAGACAGCGCCCCAATACAATTCAAATTCTTTGAATTGTATAAACAGCAGGACAAGTCCTGACATACAAACCAAAAAACTGAATGACAAACTGAAAACTGATTTATCTGACCTGCAGATCAATTGAACAATGCCAGTCAGAAAAAAACAGTCTCAACAGTTTACAAACTCAAATATTCAAAAAAAAACTAAACAAAAACACCATCATTGCTAAAACTTTTAAAAGCAATACTTACCCTAAAAGCAATACTTGATCTCTTCAATTATACCCATTAACCCACGCACAAGCCCTGAAATGGGTCAAGTGGCCACTAAAGATTTAGCATAAACATTCAGGATAAAGATATATGTGAAATTTGACAAATGCTTAAAAAACACAAATTGCAAAACTTTTAAAAGTTTGTATACTTCGTAATATTACTATGTCCAACCCCACTTCTTGTTTCTCAAATACTATCTGCAAAACCACCTGCAAAGCCTAAAACAGTTTCATTTGCCCTTAAAAATCGATCAACTTAGAAAATGAGAAAAATCTTTAAAAAAAATTGATTACAGTTGCAAAATTTTAATGGAATGTTGATACAATTCTTGATATTATTGTCTGTAGAACCATTCCATTGTCTCCGGAAACCAGACAGTAATTTAATTTGAAGCATCAAAAAGCTTCACATGCCCATACAGATCAAACATGGAAAATTTTAGTAAAGTTCAAAAAATCTGAAAAAAATTACAAATTAATTAAAAAAAAATTGCGAAAAATTTGTGATAATAAAATGCTGAAAATCCTCATAATCTCTCCAAAAACCCACCTGCAAGGCCCAAATTATATCTCATTGGCACTTAAAGATCGATAACCTCAGAATGTGACACTTCGTCAAAAAAACAGTGCAAATTTTAATAACATGTTGCTAAACATCGTGATATTAATTTCTTCAGAACAAATTCAGTGTCTCCAGAAACTATTCAGCAACATGATTTTAAGCCCACATGCAGATAAAGATCGAAAAACTCGGGATATGAGAAGAAATCTCAGATAAATTGAAAAAAATCTAAATTTTATCGAAAAAAATTGCAAAATTTGTAATATTAAATGTTGAATGCCATTTCATTGCGTGCTATGTTTGGAGTAACAAAACGCAGCTCACAAAATGGTCATCGAAAGTATTTCTGTCTAGCAAAAGACCTTTATCAACTTTTACAAACGTCAGTTCAAGACTAGTCAAACAAAAAACTCAAGAAATGACGCAAAAACGTCAACTGCACGTGACAATTGCACCGTGAAACATCGACTGCACCTTTTTGGGCTCAAAAATTCCATAAAAGTAACATTTTAACATTGAATTACGACCTTCAACTACGAACTTGAAGGACTACGAAAACCAGCTAAGGGCCTCTAAATAAACTTGATGCCAGCTGAGCTTTACCTGTTTACCCCGTTTTGAAAAATCAAATTCATCACAAATGATAAAATCAAATTCATAACATCTTAGAAAAAGACAGGGCACTAATACTTTCCAATTTTTCGCGTAACTGAACAAATTAGAAAACTAAAGTCACTCTATTACATAAAACAAGAACACACCGTAACAAAAAACAGGCGATGATAATAAATCCTCAGAACAACATCAAGCAAGACATTTTAAGATTTAAAATTGCTGCAATTTTGAGAAACATTTATACTCAAAATTGCAGAAATTTTTCGAAACTTCTTTATACGAATAAAGCTATTCCTGGTAAAAAAACGTCTCCCCGAAATTGGACTTTTTTAATGCCCAATGGTGGCAAACATAAAGGACTAGCATCGGGAGCATTGAGATGAAATGATTCTGAAATTCGTCAATAACCAGCGGAATCTTAGGCAGTCTAGTTTTAGCTTAAGTTAGGGAGGGTGGTTTCGTTACGAGCAATATGGGGGTGGCAGTAAGTGTGCGGGGCTATGTGTGGAATGAGGTGGATGGGGGTCAAGTGGCGAGGGGCGGAAGTTGGAAGGGGACGGTTAAGTGGAACAGGGAAAAAGTCTGATAACAACCCTTAACACCAAAATTTTACGTCTCAAACAGTTCCGGCGAATCACATACTTAGACACTAATGAGTCGTAAGGATCTAAGAGAGCAAAATGACCCCAGGGCTTTACCTAAGCGATAACAAAGTGAAACAATATCTAATTCACTTCGCATTTCTAAATGCCGCCAAAAAAAGTTCTTCAGAAGTGAAAATAATCGAAAAATTAATTTTATTTAAAAGACTGATAATCAATAATAGACTTTCTGATGTCTGTAGGTTTGTTACTAAGCAGATAATATAAGTTCGCTCAACAGAAATCTAAGAAACTAAACACAGCCACCGAATTAATTGAAAATACCCGACGTTGACGCACTTTACGCAGAAAAAAGTTTCAAAAAGTGTTTTAATTAGGTGTGTAGTTTTAGTCAGATTTTTAAACTATTTTTAATTTAGCTTCTAAACTGAAAAAAAATCAAGCCTAATACTAATATCAGCTAGCAAGCTAATGAACTTTGATAACCTAATACACTACAACTTAATAAGCGGATTTTATCGGTTTATCCAGTGTTTTTTTATTTCTCTTTTGACATTGACCTCATTCGCTATATTCCATATTTCAATGCAAAACTAAAATCTATTTAATTGAAACAGTGAGAAAGGTAAAGAACTTTTCTAACGTTAAAATTGTGACTTATGTAAAACGAAAAACGTGATCAGAAAGTAAAGCAAAATGAAGAAACATAGCAGAAAAAGTCCCAAATGCAATCCAAAATGAATTAACAAATCAACAGCCATTTAATTTGTTACGGAAACAATTGTTTTATCTTTTGACCCGACAATTAATGTTTTTACAGCAACATCAAACTAAAACAGTCAACAAAGCCCATTAAACTATAGGTGAAAAAATGAAAAAAAGAATCAAAAACAATTAGATAACTTTCTTCCTCTTTTCAAGATTTAGTTTTTTGAAATTCCCCAAAAAATAATATTTTTTGGAAGGTATTGACACTATAGCAATCTTTTGAGGATCAATGACAGCAAAATTAAAAAAAGTAGGCAAAAACTGCAGAAAAAGGGAAAAAATCAGATCAGAACTTTGAACACCAGTGGACCTAAACTAAGAAATCCTCACAACTACAAGCCCAAACCTTCAATTACAGCATTTCATCAAACTTCAGAAGTCATAAAATGCTTTTTAGCAGTTCTAGCGGATGAAAAAAGAACGAACTAAAAATGAACGCAAGATTCACAAATTCACATAAAGCTTTCAAAAGCAAAAGGCGCCTCGTTTAAAGAAAACGTTACCTAAAAATAAGAGCCGAAAAATTGACTAAAATTACGCCACACCAGACCAGAAGGTCAATAAGAATTTAATGTTCTTTTTGAGATTGAGCGACAAGACCACAAGAAATAAAACCACCAAAAATCAGCTTTTATTTTTCGAAAAGCAGGAGTTAGAATCTTAAAAACAATTTCTATGAACGATTTCAATGAACAATTAGATTTTAAAAAGAAGAGCGTATTAGACAAAGAAAAACAAAAAACTGAATTTATTAATTCGATCATGTAGGCATCGGCAGCAACTGAGGTCAATAAAGAGACTAAGAGATGAGACATCAAATTGATTACAAAACTCCTAAACCTCAAAAAATCGAGAATATTTCTTGAAAAGAATGAAAGTCAAAGTCATAGAAAGAGTTAGCTATGAACTGAAAATAAAAGCTCAACTTTGGACTGAGGTTTTCAACCGATTAAAATAATTCTTCTTATTAGCAAATTTTGAGGCCTGTCTCTAATGATATTAAATGCTAAGAGATCAAAAAGTATAACAAATGCCCTCAATACTAAAAAAAATAGTTAAAAAATATTGAGAACCAATAGTGTCGAAGTCATGAAAACCACTAACAATAATCTGAAACACTTAATTAATTTTATCTATTTCTCATACGTATTCAATGATACTGTCATTAATGATACTAGATGATAAAACAACCCAATTAATAACGAAAAAAGGCAAAATTCAAATTTTCAAGAATATTTTTTTATGACAAATGGTATCAGTGTAAAAAAGCACCAGCTGCCCGTCGATGAGTTCAGTGAATTGCTAATAGGCTATAATAGAGCACAAATGCATCATATCCATAGTACTCAAGAGTAGAGAAACTGAAAACAGCAGTCCAATTGCCGCACGTGAAAAAATGCTTTCAAAAACCTAAAAGTTAATCAAATACCATCTCACTCCTTTAACAGTACTTGAGGAAAAAGCACTCTTCGAAACTACTCGTTTTTTGCTCTCTTTACTACTCCGGCGTTCTTATAATCACCACTCTAAGTTGGCTTCTCATTGACGTGAAAAAAGCGAAAAAAGTGTGAAAAGTAAAAAAAACAGCAGGACAACTCCTGACAGAAATCAAAAATTTTCATTCACTAAAAAAACACTAGACCTAGAACGGACTATGAATAGATTAGGACATTAATTTTAGAAAATCCAATACAAAAAACTTAGTTCTCTTTCACTAAACGACTACCAATTGACGGAAAAACAGAAAATGTGTTCGAATGGAGACAACCGCGAAAGAGGAAGAAAATGAAGGACAAAGTAAAAAAATTGTACAGATATAGGTGACTCGGGGGAGGGGTAAGTACTAAGGGGTTATATGCGTGGTGGGGGGTAGGTAGTTGGAGCTGGTTAAGGTAAAAAAATTATAGCCAGTAGAATACCGGGAACGACTTCAAGAGTCGTGCGATAAAAGTATCAACGCAAATACACCTGATTTTCGCTACAGTTCCTGTTTTGACGTGACCAAAATCAGTACTCCAATTTGACTTCAAAACTCATCAAAACGTGTAAAAAGATTTTAGAAAACTTAGCAGGAAGAATTCCGGAAACAACTCAAAGGAGAAAATTGGCCACCCTAACTAGCATAATGAACATCCTACTCGATAAAACATCAGTTTAACAATTTCAAAAAAATGAACTATAAAAGTATCTGACCAGAAAAGCTGATAAAGCATCTTATAAAAATCTCCCCATGAATTGCGACTCCAAATCAACTATTGGCAAGCAACCATGTGACAAAAAAGGATCCACTCATTAAACAACTACCAATTCACAAAAAAAAAAACTAATAAAACAATTCAGAGAAAACAGAATTAAGAGAAAGGAAAATAAGAAATTAAAAATATTCATTGCCAAATTTTAACAAAATTCAGCTGAAAATATTGAAAATTTGCAATATGATATTTCCCAACCACTATTTAAAAGTTATCACTGCTTCTTGTCAAGCATTCACCCACTCAACACCCTGCAGATTTATACAATAAGATTCAAGGAACAAAATGAAAACAGAAAATAGAAATTTGTATTAAATAATTCAATGACATGCACCCTGTCTAGCTTCCAGTGACTTCCAGCAACACCTCCTAGAACAGCTCCAAATAAAAGATTCAATAGAAAAAGTAGCGAAAAGCACGAAATCAGAAATTAAGCCAAAACAAGGCATAAAACAAACGAAAATCGGTCAAAATTTGCTTCAAAATACTCGATTATCTTCACCAAAACAAATCAAAAATAAAATCAATTCAATCAAAAGTCAGCCAAAACAATTAGTTTGAACCATAGACCTCCCCAAATGTTGTAAAAATTTGAACACAAATAGCATTTAAAAACAAATTGAACAAAAAATTTGAGAAAATTACCAAGTGTTTTTATGATACGAGAGCTCAAAAAAACCAAACAAGGTAGTTGGAGCAAATAGACAAATAGTGAGATGGTTAAGGCAATAAGTAAAGGCAATAAGCAAGCCAGAATAGTCTAAGAAACTTGTCTAAGGTAAAAGAAGTTTCTCGATTTTCTCAACAACAAAAACGTTTAATAGCAACAGGTATGTAATTATTTATTATCTAAAAACTCCTTAGCACAAAAACGTACTTTCAAATCTCACTTAACGTATTACAAAATCATACAGCGAAAAGTGCAAAAATTCACCCAAAAATCAGCAAAACAGAGAAAAAAACAGAGAAACTCATATTAAATACCATAAATCACTTTTAGTCAAACCACTTCCAAAACCAGCATTAAAATAGTGCAAAATCATAATCAAGCCTCCTAACCAAAAAAAAAAACTGAAACAAACTTTAAAAGAGGAATGTGAACAAAATTTTTTGCTCGCTTGCAGAAATTTTTTTACACAATTTCTCGCTCTCTCGATGAAAGCAGTATAAACAGGAAACCACTTTCCGATTAGTTCGAAGAACAGCTGAATTTTTTTTGAAAAATTCAGAAAATATGTCACTATTACCAAAAAAGCGTTTTTATTGACACTGAGGATATCCAGTGATCCATCACCAAGTTCATAAAGATTAAAACCTATAAAAGGACAAAGTTTTAAAGAACTTGGCGAAAATTATGACATTAACCAAAAATCATGACAAGGCCAAAAATCATGACATGGTCAAAAATCATGACACTAACATCTGTAAAACACTTTCTTAGTCTGTAGAAACTATCTTTAACGATCTTTAAACTGGCTATAGCTCCTAAACGATCTTATAAGGACAATAAATGCAATAAACTACGAAGATTTTTAAAAAGTTTGACATAAATAGCAAATGTTATTAAAACGCAGCTGAAATTGTCGATAGTGAAATTTTCAGAACCATCCTACTGTCTGGAGAAACCATCCACTAACCCATCTCCAAGCCCTAAAAATAATTCATTGACACCTCGAAGATCAACAAACCGACAAAAAATTGAAAGAAATTGAAAAGAAAACTTTCATTTTGGGTGTTTAAGTTCGCATTCACAAACTACTTTAGCACAAAGAAAAAGACATAAACAGAAATTATAGCATGCAGAGCAACTTTATGAACTTTGAAAAACACTTTTGCACACAAAATCTACATAAATTGACCCTTTCACATTAAATTTAGGCCTTCCCAGCACGTTCAGCACTTGGACGACATTAAAGCCAGCTTATGGCCTCCAATAAAAATTATTGCCCACTGAGCATTATTTAATTATCCCGTTTTGAAAGGCCATAGTCATTGAAAAAGGTGTGAAAACAAAAAAAGACGGCACCAATATAAAAAAAATTCTTTGTTAAAAGATTGTAAAAAGAAACAAACGAAGCAATCTATAGTTAAAAATAACTAATTTTTAGTAAGAAATATGTGTAGGTGAGGGGGGCCTAAGTAGATAGAGGGGGTTAGGTAAGAGGCAGTGTAGGTAGGGGGTGGTATGTATGTAAGGGCGGCGGGAGCATTCAGGACACTTAATAGCAAAAACACCCATAAAAAAGCTCTTAGTGCAGAATTTACAAAAAAACTACATCAAAAAGCATTAACTCAGAAGAAAAACAAAGCTCAAAAACAGACAAAACTCAAAATTGTTCAACATTATTCGTTTTCAGTTTTCATCGACAAACAATTCAAAAAAATCGATCAATTGGAACAACCACAAACTGTTAGAACAACTAATTTCTTGCACGCAACTTCCTAAATGCTATGAAAAAAGAACGAGAACACAAAACTGTTAAAATAAGTTTAAAACAAGGCACAATATTAAAAATAGCTGAATATTGATTCTAAAATTTAAAAATTTTCTCATATCGTCAAAAATGCTTCCAAACAGAATTTTGCTGGTATAGATAATTGAAAAAAACACATACGACAGAAAAAGAGAGTTGAAACTAAAAAAACTGCTTCGAAAAAGGCGCACGTGATTAAATTTTTTTGCTCGCTTGGACACAAAAAACACTTTTCGCTCCACTCTTCAGTATTGTCTTCTCCAATACTCCTCTTCGAATCGTAATAGCCGGAAAAAATCTTGAAACAACTGGAAGAAAACAAACAAACAAACAACCCCATCAGAAAACTAGTACCTACCCAAACAAGTAACTACCTACTCATGGGAAGTTATAAAAAATATTTGAAGTAAAATCATGACAAAAAGTTTTAAAAAAGAAATTGAACTTAAAAACTAGAAGTAACGCAAATTTTTATAGCAAGGGCACATAAAACGAACAAAGATTTTTATACCAAAGGAGTATCAAAATGCTCGCAAAACAATAGGGAAATCATAATAGGCTAAAAAACATGTCAAAGACTATAGAAAACACGAAAAAAGCAACAGAAAGGAAAAACAGTTGAAAATTTCACTATTTTTCTCTTAATTCTCAAAAAACAATTAACAACAAAACTGTACGCCCTTCGTATATAAAAACTCTGTAAGTAATGGGCGTTTTTTCAGTTTCTACTTAATGCATGAAAAACAAAACAATCAGCAAAAAATGGCTAAAACTCAGCAAAAACTGAAAAACCTGCTAATTGGCATAAATTACGGGGAACCTTCAAACCACTATCAAAACAACCTTAAAAACATTAGAAACTGATAATCAAACTTCTCAACCAAAAAATTATGAAAAAAGTGGTTTAAAAAGCCGCACGTAAAAAATTGCTAGCTTACAGAAATTTTTTCACATCCCAATTTCTCTCTTTCGAAAACAACCTCTTTTACTCCACTCTTCAATTTCTTTAGCACCCAAAGCACTAAAAAATTTCCAGCTGCAAAATTCACTCCAATAAAAATGATTACAAAAAAGGACTTCTCTAATACTTCTCTTCGAGTCCTAAGTCGCTCCACCATTACTCCTCCTCGAGTCGTAAAAATCTTATCCAATACTCCTCTTCGAGTCGTAAAAATACAGCGCCCCAATACGTAAAAAGACAGCACACCAATACAATCCAAATACTTTGGGTTGTAAAAAAGGAGAGCGATTAAGTAATAGCCGTTGAGAGGTTGACGGCGGCTATTAAACATATCCTAATCAATACAGACTACGCGTACATCAAATATGGCTGTAACCGTTTTGCGGCTGTCAGCTCATTGTTAACTACCTTTACAGTAGCCATTTTACATAACCAGCTTTTTCGATTAAACTTAGCTCCTAGTGACCATTACCTCTTTTCCGCCGAAAATTTGAATGCAAACAGGTGAATTAACTATTATTATTTTTAAAAATGTGATATGATTAACTAAGAGCACTTCTGTTAAATTGAAGGAACTGTTTCCATGAAGCGCTCAATAACTTTTCTTTGATCCATGTCATACATTCCACAAACATCCCATATTGAATATTTTATTCAAATAATTTGAAGTGAAGACGGATTTTTCTCATCTTCCCATCAAGCTGAAGTTAAGTTATTTAGCGGCTTTAGGTTCCAGTCCCACTAAGCCGATGCAAAGGGGTACAATCGAAAAGTGATCAATACAGTTGTTAAATACAATCATTCAATTCTTCCCGGGAACAGTTCCGTATTTTGAAAACCTCAAATAATTGTTTGAAAACTATCTCGAAGTTATTCATCTTCTAATGTTAGATACGACATGTTCACCCCGATGTGCAAAGAATAACACTAGTTCACTTTCTTTATCTTCATGGCTCACCCAACTCCAGGCGCTTGCTCCCAGTCCATAACTTGTTCCATCTGAAACTCTTCCTCCTTTTTCGTCTCATCGTCATCTTGTGTCTGGGCAGACGAAAACGTTTTTGGGTTCATTGGAGGCATAAATTTGCTGGTAATTGTTTTTGTAAACTGTATCGGCGGTAGAATATTTGAAATTGATAAAGTTTCTGTAGCTGGTGGAGTTTTTGTAGACAATAGAAATTTTGTTGCTGGTGAAGTTTTATGTGATTGGCTCTGCACTGAAATAGCACGTAATTTGAAACTCAGTTTCTTTTGTTTGCAATCTCTATTTGCTAGCAAATGCAGCAAATATTTGAATAAAAATTTTTTCGCTGTAATTCGACCCACTTCGTGGAAAAACATTTAACTCAACTGAATGATGACTAGCATGCACTGGCAGCTGTTTTTTTACTCGGATCAACATTGCTTTTAGTTTAAACAACACATCACAAAACACATTCTAATAGAAAGACAGCGCTCTAATACATTTCATATTCTCTGAATTGTAAAAACTTACCCGCAGAATACCAGAAACGAGTAAGGAGTCGTGCAATAGAAACTTAACAAACTATATCTATTTCACAAATATTAAAAATATAGCACGACAAGTCCTGAAATACAATTCAAAGAATTGAGTGAAACACTAAAAGCTACTGTACCTGACCAGCAGACCAATTGAACGATGCCAAAAAAGTAGTTTCTCAAATTCAAGAAAATTACGTACATAATTCATAGTGTACATATTTGAGTGCATTGAAAGCCAAGGAGTTGAATACCAAGATCCACTAGAACTTCGGGTGTCAAAACTTTCAACACTTTCTTAAAATCTGTAATCTTAAAATTCATGCATGGACACAGCACCCAGCTCACCAAAATGATGACTACTTGAGTTCAGAAAAATTGGAAGTGACGAAACATTCACAAAACTTCAAAAGAAGAACGAAAATCATAGCAAATTTGTTTACTTTTTTACACTTAACTCTTCAAAGCCAATTTGTTCAGCGCAAAAATTTGGAAAGAAAAAGACTAAAAGTAACAATGTCAACGTATCTCACAAAAACTGATAAAGCATCTAAAATTCGTGTACCAGTTGCTACTCCAAAACAACTGTTAGCAAAATTCCTTGCGGTATGAAAAGATTTCATTGATTAAACAACTACCAATTGACACAAAAGCAATTTTAAAATTTGTTTCAAAACAGAGGAAAGGGAAATTAAATGAAGGACAAAATTACAAAACATTCCTTCGCCTCTGCATTCATCCACCCAACCCCGGAAGAAACAGTGAACGAAAAAAAACATGCGAAGAACAGAAACAAATAAGGTTGTATGATTTATTTCAGCAAGAAGTTCGCACCCTAGCTTCGAGCGGCAATTTTCAGAAGCAACACCTATTGAATAGCTCTAAATCAGATTGAACAAGGAAATCTGAAGCACAAAATAAGAAGAAATAGGCAAAAAACTTAAATGTTAGATCGATATCGGTCATAATTTTCTTAAAAATGCTTATTCATCTTTCACAAACAGCTCAAAAAATCATAAATTGAATCAAAGGCAATTAAAACATCAAGTACAACAAAATTGAACCACAGAACTCCCCAATTGCTAAAAAAGTTTGAAGAGGAGTACAAAAACTGCTACGAAAGCGTCCACTGTGGCAAAAACGCTTAAAACAGCTAAAACTGAGTATACCATTTTCTTCAGATTGTGAAAAATGACCTCAAAGAAGCTATCACTGAAAAAATGCTTTGAAAATTCCACACCTGATTTTTAAAAATATGCTCGTTGAGCGAAAAACTTTTTATATTTACTTTTCTTGCTCTCTCTTAAATGCGACCAATTAATATTTGTGGCTACGTCTTGAACACATGATTATGAAACAAATAACTCAAAGATTCCGGAGTTGAAAAAAAAAAGAAACGAGACTCATAAATCAGCCACATATTCTCGCAGTGAGACAATTTATTTACTTTATCTGAACGTTTAATCTTAGTTTAAGGAAACGGAGGGCAGACCAAAAATAATTTACAAACTATTCACAATTTATGACTGGAATAATTATTCTCATATTATTTGTGATAGTTGATATCATTCAAAAAAAGATTACCACAATAGAACACTTGGCTATATAAATCAAAAGAAAAACCTGAAAACAAGTCAACCAGACGATGTAAAAAACTAGCTTGCAAAAAACGAATACCTGACCATACACCAAATTCTCACTTCACTTTAAAAGCAGTCTGAAAAAATCTTGCAATAAACAATTAGCTTTTTTATTAATCCCTTCACAACTCAAGCGTGGCTAAAATCGCCACTCTGATTTGACAGCCCATTAACAACAAAAAGAGTGAAGAGATGACAAAAAGACAGATCTCGCCTAAACAAGGAGATCGCCTATATAACAGCCGTTGAGAGGCTGACGTCACAAAACCAGCTGCAGCAAAAAAACACCACCAATGCAATCTAAATTTGTATAGATTGAAAGTAACAAAAACATAAACGGACTAAAGTTAAATGAATTGCTCAAATTGCGGGCGGGGCAATTTGACTTAGAGGGGGTGTAGCCTTGAAACGTTTTATGGGTGTAAAAAATTTTGACCCCACAAGAGTTCGAAAACCGGACCTCCAGACCAACATCTTAACCAGTGAGCTACAATGCCATTGATTCTTTAGCGCTTCAAATCGCGTTTACACGAGCAACAATCTTTATTGTTCTGACCCCACTTGTGGGGGGAGGAACTATACACTCAAATGGGTTTTTTTGTTCAGAAAATTTTGGCCGATCGATATATTCATCGTAGAGAAATGTGAGTAGTATCAATAAAAAGCTCGTCCAGCGCAGAATTGGACACTAAAAAGATTTTTTTTTAATTTCGCTTTTTTGAGGAGTTATCGAGGGTTGAAGTGTTGTGTGAACAACAGGATAATTGGCATGATTTTCTACAATGTTTAGTACAATTTTTCTTCAAATTAAGATTTTTTAAAATTATTAATTCAAAATTCCAATTCAAGCCACAAAATGAATCAATTTTGAGTTCTTGATAGACGAACGAAAGGCGATAGAAAGACTAGTTCTAATCTCATAGGGAAGTGTACTATGAAAAAAATTCGAATTCTATTTGAAAGCTCTCTTTTTAGAGTTTTTCATATTTATTTTGTTTTCTCAAGTCACCTAGAGACTAGACACTTTTCATATCGAGGTTCCGTTAATGACAACCTGATTTACAGTCTAATGAAGCCCAATGAAAAATCAATTAGTTTTCAAGGAATCACTCGTGTTTTTTTTGGCTTCGACTCTGAGTTTTCGTAATTTTGATTTTTTTTGATGTTTTACTAAAATTTCGGAATCTTATGGCATAGCCTCGTTAACAAAAAGTGCAATAGGTTTTGGATATGAGCACTATAACCTCTCTAGATCTTTGAATGGACAGATAATGGCTGTGAAGACTTTAAAACTGATTTTTCGAAAATTTTTTCAACATTAACTGATCGTAAACTTATTTTCGTGAACTCTTTGTCAATCTCAGTAATAACAGGACCCCCTTCCTTTCTACTGCAACCAAAATTAATCTGGCTAAAGGTTTTACCTTCTATCTTTTTGTCCTATGACTTCAATGCCACATGATTTCAAAATTTTTCAAAAAATTTTTCGGATATTTTCGTAATATTGGTTCCTCTTGAAATCTTATCACATTATACTGATATTGACATAGGAAACACTTTCATTGGATCAAAGATAAAGTTTTCAGATAAAAGCATATGGTTTAAATGGCTTCGAAACTTTCTTCTCGAACTTTTCAACTGAATTTTTGGTTTCCGCCTGTATTTCTTGTTGTTTCCATAGTCATAAGACTTATTGTGATGTCTGATTGACAACATATGTTTGAAAAATACCCTTTTCCTCCATTAAAGTCATAACTGAGCGTATTTACTACCTTCCGTTGAATGCTATTGAAATTAATTGCTGTTGAGACTTTAAAAATGATTTTTCGAGAAACTAATTTAACATCAACCGATCTTAAGCTTATTTTCGTGAACTGTATGTTATCTCAGTAATGACCGGACCCCTTCTGTTCTATCTGAACTAAAATTAATCTAGTTAGCTGTTTTATATTCTAGCTATTGGTGTTATGACTTCGATGCAAGAGTTTTCATAATTTTATAAAAAAAAATTTGGATATTTTTTTGTCATTTTCTTCCATTTGGAATCCTAACCATTATTCTAATATCAAGGGTTCCATTGGCTTAGAGGAGACTTTCAATGGATCATACATAAAGTGTTAACAGAAAAACTTAATGTTTAAAGGGCTTCGACACTCTTCTCACACTTTTCTACTTATTTATTGGATTTTTGCCTGTATTTGTTGTTGTTGTTGTTTTCAGAGCCAATGACACACCGTAAAATCTTATTGATGACTTGCAAATTAAAACAATTTTGTTGTCTCATCGAGGCGTAAGTTAGCGTTTATATTAGCTTTCTTTGAGAGCTATTGAATTTAATGGCGTTGAGACTACGGGTTTTCTCTAAAATTTCGTGGTTTTAAAATATTTGTTCATGTTTGTTGATCCATTGTAGTGAAATTGTTGAAAAAACGATCTCATTGCCGTTAAAAAAATATTCGGAATCAGAAAAAAATTACTGAAAATTTCAATTTTAATTGGCTTCGACATTTTTCATTTTTCTCGCTCATTTTTTTAATTTGCTGTTTTTGAATGTTTTTCATTCTTTAGGTAGCCGTAAATTCTGACCGGTCTCATAGGCTTGTATTTGAGGATTGAATGAATGATTTTACCCAAAGCAGTCGGTTTATAGCGAATAGTCTTAAAGTTAAGGATATACATTTTGGAGATTTTTCAGGATTTTTCAAGTTTGAGAGGTTCCGTATATTTCCTTGTATTTTCAAAATTAACATGTTTACTGATATCATGAGGTAACTGATGTTTTGTTTGTTGGACAATATGCGTTTTCAAAAAGTTATATGAGTGGTGTATTTGTCTTTCTTTTTCTCTTCCTTTAGCACAATTGCGTGATAACAGATCCCAATGATTTTCAAATGTAGCCCATTTGCACTTTTTTAATCAATCAGTATGATTTTAGCTGAATTAGTATAAATAGAAATTGAAATAAAATATATTATATTCAGATAATAGCTAATGATTTTAATGGCTTCACTAATTTGTGTTTTCGCAATGTTTGTAATTTGTTGTTGGTAATTTTTTGAGCTTTTCTACATCTTCAGTCCGTTCCTATGTCTTCGTCTAAACAAAGACAGGTCAGATTGGTTTCATTCTGAATTTTTAGTAAATTTATCTTGAATTATTTTGTTAAAAGCTAATGATTTTAAATGATTTTGAAGATTTTTGAAATTACAAGGTTTAACAAATGTTGATTGATTTTTTAATTTCGCGTCATTATTCCCTCTTTTTGTTGATATGTTACGTAGTCTCATTAAGAAAAATTTCATAGGCTGTTTTAGTTAGGAAAACGTAAAACTGTGTCGTTAGGGTTTTGTCTGATTGTAATTTGACGTTGTTACTAGGTGCTTTTGAGATAGTGAGTTTTGTTTTTGCTTTTTTGTTGTTGTTTTTATTCTCGCAGTCTTTTCAATGGCAGATCTCGTTGTAATAAGGCATGGCATTATTTAATTCAATTATTATTTTGGTTGTGTAACGATTTTTTTAAATCTGAAAAATCTATTTTTGATTATCTCTTTGTCAAAAATGTAAGTCAAAAGACAGTAAAGACAAAAATGTAGATGAGCGCGGGTCGGAACATGATGTGCGAACGCACAATAACGAGTCTCCTTGTTTCAGAAAGAGAAGAACTCCGATCACTAAAAAGTTAAGATTTCAAGGAAAATTACTGAAGAAGTCAAAGAAGGTTCTAGAGCAAAAGCGCAAAATTGTTCAAGCAAAAATGTTGCATAAAAACACATGTTTACAACAATTGTTTCAAACTTCGTTCGAGAGCAATTAATAACGCCAATTACAGTTCCTCTCAGCTGTCTCTAACACAACGTCACATAAATGTAGCCGACGAGAGTGGGAAGTCGACGATAGTGATCAAAACTTTTGGATCTTTAACTAGAATGTTTGTTAATTTGACAGTTGCTTTTAATAGTCAGAGAGCCATTTTCTCGAGGCAAACGGCAGCTAAAAGACTCAAAACGCAAAACTCATGGAGTATTATCATCTAATTATTATGTCGTGACCCGTTGATAATGGCAAGCTGAAGAACTTTGAGTGATCCGATTAAACCTCGTTAGAAATCCACTTAAAAATGTCCTTCATAATCTTGTAAATTTTAACATTCGTCTTCCCTAAGGTGTTATTGTTGCCACATTTTCGAGGTATACCAGATCCTGAAAATCACGACAAATGAAGTTCGAGCTTGCTTAAATGATTTTTCACCAGATAATTAATGACTGATTCTTATCTCTCTGAGAGGTCACTAATATCACTATTCGCAATATGTTCACACTGTTAGAAACTTCCAGGAAACAAAAAGGAACCGTAGGCGTCATAAAACTTTTCACAGAAACTTACTCAGTTGAATTAATTTTCTCTCATTAGCAGTCCTAGTGGCAGCTGAAAATGAAATAAAATATCATGGAGAACTTGACATCAATCAAATTGTGGCATATAGACTCACAGTTGATTGGTCCTAGATATGAGACATTTAGATTGATCAATTCACTCCTAAGCTCATCATCTGAAAGTTTCTTAACCATTAGCCATTCATCGTCAGTAGCCATTCTTCATTAAACTGAAAAGTTCATTCAATCAACTATTTACTGCTATTTTAACTCCCATAAAAGAGACAATTGAAAGTAAAACAAAACTGCTGAGAAACAAGTTATTTTCAGGCACCGAATTATACATTTGTCAACCCATTTGCTTCCAGAATATTTGATTATAGTTTAAAATGTTCAAGGACTAAAATTTAACCAACTTACACAATTCGTAAAATTTTTAATCCAGATGACTTCTATAGGTCTGAGTCAATTTCGTTCTCAATTTGTAACACGAACAGTTCAGCTTTGAGCAAAATTAGATGACCTTTCCTACAGATGTGAAAACTTTTTGAAAATCATCGCGGCAAAAAATTTCGTCGAGAAGATAACTTATAAACAAAGGGTGACTGCTGAGGGTACCCAGGTGCACTGAAAAATGCAAAACACTTAAGGCGCTGGTTCATAAATTGACACACTTCCTCGTGCAGGAAATGAGCGATAGAACTATTGTGGA
Organism: Convolutriloba macropyga; assembly: GCF_964194025.1. Classification (NCBI taxonomy): domain Eukaryota; kingdom Metazoa; phylum Xenacoelomorpha; order Acoela; family Convolutidae; genus Convolutriloba; species Convolutriloba macropyga. The sequence continues at coordinate 25,677,833 of NC_134473.1, forward strand.
TTTAAGAAAGTTAGTATTACTTTGTATCTTACATAAAGTAGATGATTACTTCCTGCGAGCCTGATTTGATCATCGTTCAAAGAGATTAATATGGACGTTTTTGATAGGTCCAAATAAATCTCAATTCCTGATTTAGCCCCTGGATGCAGTTGTTTTTCTATACATTAGAAAATTATGTTAGAGAGAATACGCCTCCGCCTCGCCAAAACAAAAAAAATGAAATTTATGGCAAGAGAGATCTTGAGGAGGCAATCAGTTTGATTACAGAAGAAGACTATACGGCGGCAATTATCACGGATGTCTGACCAGACTGTGAGACTAACTGAACAGCACGAACAAGAGACCAAATCGAGCTTTCAGTAATAAGATAGAGGTGAAAGTGAAGCGATTGGTTTGAGAAGCTTGTCTAGGCAGGCCATCTCCGATCGAGGGAAACGCAATCTCAAAAATTGTGTGGTTCATACCGCTCATAGAATCTTCTATGGGTATGTCGTAAAAATGAAAAGATCTGAGCAAGGCATCATTTAACTGACTTTATAAAAGGCAAAACGTCTGTCCACAGTTCGGAAAAAAAGAGTTAAGTAAACAATATTCCATTGTGTCCCGCAATGGTGTGCTTCTGTGGAAGCCTGCTTACTGACGAAGAGCTCTGCAGCAGCTGCTTCATCTGGATATGTAGCACTTGTGTTGAGGATATCCATCGCTTATGCTGCTCCTAAAAATCATTAGTTTGTGATGTTTCGACTCTTTCAGAGAAATGATTTTAATCTCATGTTTTGATGTTACTGGCGGAACCGTTTTGTATTCATAAAAGAGTTAAAAAATACTTGGTTCTTGAGTTCAGGATATTCCCCTCTCTTACTCTTTCTCGTACTCTGAAAAGTGCGCTGTGCAATAACTAGCAAAAAAGCTCAGTTCAGACAAGAAAGGTTGTCATGCTATACAATCCCATTTGCAAAAATAGCATTTCCTCTTGTTTTTTTTGCTAATTTGGCGGAATTTTGTGCTCTAGGATTTCTTGAGTTTTTAATATAGAAGAGCGTCATGTGGTGCCCACATAATGTTAGTGTACTGCAGAGGTCATTCATTTAACAACAGACATGATGCAATGAGCAAATCTGCCGAATATATTTTAGAGAGACATTAAACTCTGTTAAAAACGAATTTCCTAATGGTTGCTTCTGTGGTTCAAAATTTCAATTCTGAGAAACATTTGCCCCTCGACTTTTTTCGACGATTTTGTAATTGATGTATGTAATGTATGTATGTGGTCGGCTATAGTAGGAAATACCAATCTAGCCAAACAAAGAAGAGTAAACACTCTTTAAATCATGTGATTAAATTTGACCAAAATTTACTTGAAAAAGAAAAAATGAGAAAACAATTTAAAATACTTATTAGCATCCAATTAACAGTAAACAAAAAAAGAACTTTGTAGTGGAAATCGGAGAAATGAACTTCAGTTTTGGAGTAAAATTATATCATGCTTTCCAGAAAAGGGCTGTGAAGCGCGTGTAACTTATTTCTAAGGCAGGTATACAAACCATTTTTTTAATTGGACCTTTTCCGTTTGTCCTCTCTGTTTTTTATGGATCCCCAGATATAGAACACGTACCATATAGGAATATAGGATATTATAGCAAATGAACCCGGGGTGGGGGTGCAGATAATATGCACCCTTTTAGTTGGGGCAGAAACGAAAAAGTTGGGTTGATTTTTAAAAAGTGGCCTTTTTTAAATTTTTCTTTTAACATGGAGGAGGAGGAGGGGGACGGATGAGAAGAAGTAATTTCACAGCAAGTTTTTTTTTGATTTTCCAAGAAAAAAGTTGTTCACTCGATTGACTAACAATATGGGTTGCGAATGAACAGCTGCTATTCAAAATCTCGACTGCCAAGTAATAGATTAAAAAAAATCAACTAGTCAAATTCTGTTCTTTTCTTTTAAAATATGGACACAAATGCTGGCCCGACTTAAAAAGCGGTTATCAGCTCTATATAGTGTACAAGCTGCATATTAGTTGAGGCAAAATTAGTTGAAACACTATTTAGGCAAAAGGATAATGAAAAAACATCATTGAAAAGAAAATGAAAATAAAATAGCGCGGAAAAAGATGACGAAAACTCCCGTGTTGAGAGAAAGCGAAAACCGACGCAAAAAAATTGTTTTTAAGCTTTCGTCTGTTCCTTTTTGTCAGAACTGTCGGCTTTGTCGCCAATTAATGTAAGAAGAGTCTATTACTTTCGGTCTCATTGGTTTTTTTAAGAACCGTCGATTTGGTATGTCTATATCAAAAATCTCAACTCGAGTGGTGAAGTGTGATACGCAGCTGGTGACAAACGGCATTTTCGAACCAGTTTTGTCGAGTTAAAGCAGCAAATAAACCGACCAATTCGTATGTTTATCTTGATCAAAAAATTGTGAGCCATTTTATAAACGGGAACGCGCTAGTCATTAGGAGGCGCAAAAATAATGGACAGAATTAAAGCTGAAATAATCCGTTTTTCAACAGCCAATATTTGGTACATTACCTGAAAAAAATCGAAATTGTCTGTCAATTCAACACCTCATCAAGAAGTTTTTTGATTGGAAAGCTTTACATGTTGAACTATTTACATAGTTGAATTTTATTTTGATAAATGGTAAAAATGAAGACTGTCAACTTTTGCCTAAAAAACCTAAAAAAACAGTTAACGAAAACTAAAAGCTTTCGATAAAATATCAGAAATGAGTAATATTAAATTATTTAATTTGAAAATTTTAAAATGTAAATGCGTTGAAAATGTAGAATATATTAATTCAATGATAACTTTAAAAAAACTCGAAGAACTAGCTAAATTAAGGCAATGACAATGTAAAAACATTTTCGTTTCATGTTAATCTGATACAGAACAAAACCATTAATTTTGTTCGAAAGCATCTGTTTTAGTATTAAATAAACTTCAAAATTATAAATGCTATTGGACCTTAAATGCACTATTTTAATGGATTGTATCATTTAGGGTCATTTTGTTCAAAATACATTATTAATAGAAGAATTAAAATGATTAATTCTTGTTTAAAGGAAACACAACTTTACAAAGAGAGCAAACAATAAACAGTTTGCACTGCAAAAATTATAAATGCTATTGGACCTTAAATGCACTATTTTAATGGATTGTATCATTTAGGGTCATTTTGTTCAAAATACATTATTAATAGAAGAATTAAAATGATTAATTCTTGTTTAAAGGAAACACAACTTTACAAAGAGAGCAAACAATAAACGAAAACAGATCAAGAGTAGAAGAGCCAACAATTTTTCTAATAAAACATACAATTTGGAAAAGTTCAACATCTTTGCTTGCGAACGCGAAGCCTTCATAGAATATAGGACTCAGGTGTAGAGCTTTGCCTCAAAAACAAAACATACAAATTAATTATTTAATACCAAAAGCTTTTGTATAGAAGGAAGAAATCAGTGATAAACATAAGCGACCAACGTCGGGCGAATTGCTCCCAAATGACCGGCGAGCGGTTGGCTTCATCAGTAGCTATAGTGCAAACTGTCAAAACCGAAATTTAATTTTTCTTATTTTAGTGGTCTGGAAAGGAAAATCCGACGCTTCTTACCTCTAAGATCGACCGGAACCGACACTTTCTACGTTCAAAGTAGGCAAAAACGGACTCTTCTTACGTTTAAAAGTCGACAGATACCAACTCTTTTTACGTTTAAAATTTACAAAATTTGCTGCTTCTTTCGTTGGAAGTCGTCGACAGATGATCAAACCGATGACAAAACCTAAAGGTTTTGATCGGTTTTGCTAAGCAAAACGGACAAGTTCTTTTTTGAAAATCGAAAATCCTCAACTCGTAATCTGATCATAGTTATCAAGAAACCGACAAATTAGTACGATAGTCAAGTCTGTCTTTTGCAATTTTTTATTATTGACTACGACTGATTTTCTTTATCAAAATTCTAATGCGAAACTCAATTAGTTGCATTTTTTATCCGATGTGCCTGGATGGTAAAAATAAATTTTTGATAAACTCTTATAGAATTCCCTATTTACAATTTCTCGATTATTGAAAATAGAAATAGGAATTAACAACTGATTGTGCAAAAGAAATCAAGCTTTATTCTCCATGGATTACAAACAGCTAACCCGACAACAAAGATCACCGTACAAAAGATACGCAGCAGGCTGAAAAGCTCAAAAAAACATAACCCACTAAACGTCGAAAGAATTGCTCTCGAACGACCAGTGGAAGCTCTAAGCAACTGCCGCCTGCTTCAATCGGGGGTGGGGGGGCAAAAAGGGACTAAGAAGTTCAATAGTGGGCTTCAAATAACCACATTAGAGGTTAACATATACCACTATTGATTTAAAGTGAAAAATGGCACCAGTTTCGGCGCACTTTTCATTTGACTTTTAGTATTAAATTGCCGCCGATTGAGTTCAGCTGCTTGAAATTGTGATTGAGAGAGAATCTTAGATCGAGCGAAACACAAAAAGTCAAGGCCGTAAAAGTCACTCGAAAAGTCAAAACGGTCAAGCGAGAATTTTGCATAAAAAAGACGCGCAAGTTTTTAATAATCGCTTCTCTACGAGAGCAATTAATCAAGAATTCAAGATTGATATGCAGTATTGCGCGCTATTCTTTAGAACTGAATTTATAGTGAGTTAAGTTTTCCGGGATGAGGTCTCAAGACAGATAAGGGTCAGTCAAAGTTCAGTCAGTGACATGGTACTCCTGTGAAACGCGAGCTAATACTCTGGATAAAATTTCAATGACGCCTTCCGTCTGGCCTATACGTTTCTCGATCCTGAGTTTTACAACTGAAGAAATATAATAAGTCCAGTTTTAAATAAACTAATAGGTGTAAACTTTTTCGCAGCGACTTCTTCATCGTTTTGAATAGTTATTAGAGAAGACAAGGCACTCAAAAAAGCATTCGTAAAATGGTATAAACTAACCCAAAACAAAAAAAGAAGCGAGCAATTGTATGCACTTTAACACAATAGACAGTTGCAAAGTACAAATTGGCACAAAGTCTATTAAATTTACTTGGACTTACACTGAATCCGTTTTATAATCTTTAATCATAGCCGAGAGCGTCTCAAAAACAAATTTCTCCTCCGTCTATTTTAAAGGTTATTTTAATTCCATTTGAGGATATTTTAAGTTTTTGAGATTTGGAAAACGGATTTCTCTCGCACGATTTGGAAGTGGAATCCAAGAATTAGCGTCAGTAGTTTTGTGGAGATTTCAGGTGGCGGCCTCTGCATTTGAAAATAACGGATAATCCGCAAATAGAGTAATTTTATGCAATTTCTCGACGAAATTTCGAAACAATTTCAGGGCCTTCGATATATTGTATATTAAAAGAAGCCAATTACAATCTAACAAATCCCCGGATCGGAAACTCAATCTAAAACCTCAGGCTAAAATGTAGAGGTTTCATGGTTATGTACTAATGCAGCTTTTTCCTAGTCGGTCCACTTCAACTCTGAGGCTGGAGACAATTTGACTGAAGATAATTTATTGTTTTCCAGTTGATTACCATTTTTCTTATAAAAGTTTTGGCTTTAAAGAGCAAATCACTAGGAAAAGCTAATTACATAAAGTGTTGCGTCATTTACAAAAATTATGCAAGAAATGGTTCCAGAATATCATGAAATTCGTGAAAAATAATAAAGTAGTCATAATCAATCTCTCGATAATAACTTTTGCTCAATTAAAAATGAAGTGATGATACCATTTAATTGAGAGAGGTTGAGTAGGCAAAAAAAGCTCGGCGGCAGGTATTTGTCCTTTTCATTCTTTATGTAACATTTTTAGGCATTGATATGACTTAATAACTCATCATGTGTGCAACAATGTTAGGCTCTAATAATCGTTAGATTAAACTTGCTTACGATATAGTTAAAATATTTTAAAGAAATTTCTTCCGATATGAAGAATTTTCCCTAATTACTCGTAGTTGAAATGCGACTAGTTGCTTATTTTAGCTGAAAACCAAGTTAGTAATTTTACCAAAAACTTCAAACACATTCCTAGCGAGAATCCAATGCATTCGTACGCGAAAACCGATATTGAAATGTTTTTAAAACGTGCCACTTAGTAAATAAAACGCAATGGTAAGTAATAAAATAAAACAAACTCAAAAATCAATACAAACTTCACAAAAGTATCTGTTATAAAACTCACAGTAAAAGCTACAAAATCTCACTTAAACGTATCATTAATTAAGCTTGCAAAATTGAAAAATATAGCTGACAGATTACCGGAATAGCTGCGAAACAGAATTGCGCAGTCAACGACATAAGGTGAAAAATTTATCGACGCCTCTCAAAAAATTGTAAAAAACATTCAGCGATAAATTAATAGTGCCTGTTAAAACTCACTCCGCAAAAACCTTTTTAGTAGGAACCTTTATTGCACATATGAGTTCCTTTGACCTCAAGCTAATTCAAATTAAAGCAAAGTTTTAAAGTGTAAAAGTCATTTTATTGAGTGAAGTAAGTCACGTATGATCAAAATCTAATCACGCAAATGACCTAAAAACTTTTGATAGAGTGAGTGAGAAATGACGTCACGCGAACGCCGTTATTGAGAAAAAAAAGCATCAGACGACGAAACAAAAAAGAAAACTACGATCAACGCAATATAGCTCAGCTCAGCTTTGCATCTATAATAAAAGAATTCAAGTAATCATTATCAGACATATCGGTTTTTAAAGCCCGCAAATATGTTCCAATACAGTACTCACTACCACCATAACTGCTCTAAAAGAATGATTAGGTTTCACGGACAGATTTTCAATTGAGTAAGATTTTTCCAAAGCATTCATGGTTACATCAATGGCCGCCCGCATGCCTGTTTTTTATTACGATGACAAGAAGTTTCTGGCCCTGAATTGCTGTTTGATACCAGGTTGTTGTTTTTCTGGGGGGGGGGGGTATGATTTCGACAAATTATCATAAATTCTATCATGACTGGATTTTGCAGCACCTCGCCCATAGTAAACAGCGTGATCGCCATGGATTTTCAGTGTCTGTTTTGTTATATGAACATTCCTTTTCAAAATTAGAGACACCTACAATTTAGACACTTAATTGCCACACTACAATTTTTCAATAATCATCGACTTACAGATACAGAACAAGAGCAGGTATGTGTGGTACACAGAGCCATGCCCCCGAATGACACAGAAAACATGGGACTCCTTTTCTCTGTGGCCAAGTTGTTTCTCTGTTAATTGTTTGAAGTCTTTATTGTGAAAAGTCCATAAAGTTTTGAAAGGCTTCGTAATTAAATAACTCTGTGGGAGTGTTGCCGAAAGGAAAAACATTTGAATTGAAATACCTTGGGAGCGCATTTTGTGTCGTCGACTAAATCTACTTTCAAACAGCTTCAGATTGGACATTATACTTACAATTTCTTTTTGGGTTTAACTTGTGATAGAACGGGGATTCAGGATTAGTTAAGTTTTTATACTGAGTATTAAACCTAATAGCTTCTGATGTAGTTGACCAAAACAAGAAATATACAAAAATCTTGTGAAAGATTTAATAAAGAATGTCAATATTTCTTCCGCAGTTCGGGAAATATTTCCATAAGAGTGTGATCACTCTAGTTAAGTATGTCATCCATATTCAAGAAGATATGCTTATTACTATCAGCTTGTCTTAAAGCCGTTCATTTGCATGAAAAGTGCAAAAAGCTGTAGCTTTTGCTTCCTCCACTAAAAGTAAAAGAAACAATGTCCACACTAAATTAAAAATGGAAACTATTGAATTTTAATTTTAAGAATCTTGTCTATGTGAATCAAGTTCTCCAGGCGAAAACCATGCAAAAATTGCAGGCACTAAGTTTTCAGGATCAAAAATTTAAAATGTCAAATAAATTGTTTGTAGTATAAATAATCAGTTCTGCCATTTACTGAAAGGAACACTTAAATGTTCCACAGAAAAAAATTTTGAACTCATTGGTTAAAATGATTTGTTTTCAAAAATTAGGCACTGAGCAAGTCGAGGAAAAATGAAAACAACGGCCAGAAATATATATCCAAAAAATGATAATTTCACAAAACCTAAAAACTAATATGTTAGATAATAAAAACAAACTGCATAACAGTGTTTTGTAATAAATTAAAATAAAATGATTAACAATTTTTTCTTCTACAACAGAGGAAATTTGGAATGTTGAATTTCACACAAACATTTGTTTTTGTGCTTGTGAAACATCTGTAGAAAACTGAGCATGAAAAAGCTGTTATTCAATCGTTTGCCCTATAAATGCTGAGAGCACAGGGATTCATTGATTCTTTTCCAAGAAAACTAAAAAGCAGGAAGGTTTCTATGCTAGGAGCAAGGTAATTAGTATTCTATGATAGCCTTAATCATTGATTTAGTGTAATATTTAGCGAGGATATCAAGCATTGTGATGGGATAAACTCATAAAAAAATTTAGGCTTTTGATTTTATTTTCTCCAACAATTAGTTGGTCCCCAACTCTTCACTGCCGTAAGTGTATTGTTACCCCCTTTTTTCCAGCCTAACAGTGCGCCAACCTGCCTTGTGTCGATGAACTCATCTTGGTACAATTAAAGCACTAAAAATTCTTTTCTAAAGAGCAGCAAGTAATATTTCACTACAGAAAAAATATTCGATATAACCATGATTATTTGATAACAAAACTTGAGTGTTGCAGCTCAATTGTCTGACGTCGACAGACAGATGAAATAGCACTTAAAGCAAACTGCAGCAATGTATCGACCCTCATCTTCAGTAGCTCAGAGAAATTCTTCATTAGATCTTTTGGATACTGAACGTTTTGACTTGAATTTTATCTTTAATATTCAATGAATATCATGAATGGGAACGCATCGTCAAAAAGGCGTAAGTTAGTCGTTAGTATAATGTTATTACATACGTCATTTTAAAATTTGAATAAATCATTATAGGTGTTAGTAGCTGACAAGCATTCAATTAAAAGTGGGCAAACTCCTTGCAAGAGAAAAGCTCAAAAGCCTTGCAAGAACAAATGGCAAAATTTCCCATGCCAAAAAATTGGTATAATACAGTAATCGGACAAAGAACAGCAGATAAATCCTCAGGGAAAACTAAACGTTCGAGATATCTCAAAGAAAACTCATGAACTCATTGGTTAAAACTTTTAACAGCGATCTGTTTTCAAAAAATATTCGCGGAATAAAGAAAAGTAAAAATAAAAGCCAGAGAAAGTCTATGCAAACATTAGCAATTTCATGAAACCTAGAATCTAATATGTGTTATGTAAACAAACTGCACATTATAGTTTTGAAATATAATTTGATAAAAAATTTTAAACTCATTGGCTAAAACGTTTCACAGTGATCTGTTTGTAAAAATTGTTGGCCGAGAAAATTTAAGGACAAATGTAAACGAAGGTCAGAAAACGAACAGCACAGGATAGCAATTTCAAAAAAAAACTTAAGCAATTTGAAAAAAAGTGGTTTTTTATAGAACTTAATGAAACTAAAATAATTTAACTTTTTTCCATTTAAAACGGAAAATTTTGAAGGTTCAATTTCATTTTAACTTTGTTTTTCTGATTCTTAAAAATCGGTAGATAACTGAGCATCAAATGGTAATTAATCAATATTTTGCAACGAAATTGCAAAAAGAATTACTGTTCTGCTTTTTTTTTACAGGAGAACTTAAGAGCTAGGAAGGATATAATACCCCTTAGCTTTTAGATATTGTTTCAAGTTTTAATAGTTTTTTCATGATAATTGTAATTAGAATTCTGTGATACTCTTGATCATTGGTTTGGAGCCACATTTAGGGAGGATAAAGCATTGTAGGCGGATAAATAATCAAGCATTGTGAGAGCAGCATTTAGCCCAAGTGAGGCCATACCTGCCTTGTGTCGCGCAGCCCATGCTGAGAAAATCCAAGCACTAAAAATACTTTTTAGAGCAGACTAGGACAAAAAATTCTTGTCAGACCTTCAAAAAGTTCTTGAACTTCAATAATCCTCGCCCATTTGATAAATAACAACACTGAGTGTTGCCGTTCAATTTCTTGACGTCAACAGACAGTGAAAGTAGCAATTACAGCAAACAACAGCAACGCATCGAGTCCCACCTTTAGTTGCTCAGAGAAATTATTTCATAAGATTTTTTGCATATTGAACGAGTTGACGCGTCGGTAGGTGTAAACTTTACTGAGCTTTATTTTTTATCGTTAATATTTAATAAATATAGTGAAATGGAACACATTATCAAAAAGGCATCAGTTAGCCGTTAGTATAGTGTTACTTCATACGACAATTTAAAAATTTAATAATCAATTCTTGGTGTTGGTAGCTGAAAAGCATTTAATTAAAAGTGAGAAAATTCCTCGCAAGAGAAAGCTCAAAAGCCTGGCACAAAAAATGAAATCCTAATTTACATCAACAGCTCTACTCTCAATCTATTTAAATTTAATTAATTTCGATAAAATATATGGCAATAAATTAGTGTAGATACAGGGAGCGGACAAATAACAACACTCAAAAATCCTCAGGGAAAAAAATTTTTTCAGAGAAAAACTTTTGAACTCATTGGTTAAAAAAACTCTCAACAATGGTCCGTTTTCAAAAGCCATGCGCAGAGGAAATTTAAAAAACGTAAACAAAGGTTAGAAAAAGTCTACGCAAAGAATGGCAGTTTCACAAAACCTAGAAACTAACACGTGTTACGAAAAAAAATTGCACAATAGTGTTTTGTAATACATTTTAAAAAATTAAAAGATTTTAAAAAATTGATAAAAGTGAGCAAATTGCTTCCAAGAAAACACCCTATGTTAAGTCCACAGCTATTCTGATTTTATTTAAATGATGTATCCAAATTTGATTGAACGAAATTGTGTAACTATAGTGCACGCATAAATAAAAGTGCCTTACATAACTTCGGGGAAAAGTTTAAACTTTTTATAATCGATCAAGGAAATTTTTACATTGGTTAAAACGTTTTTACATTGATCTGTTCTCGAAAACTGTACGCAGAGCAAAGCATGAAAAAAAAGTCTGCAAAGAACGGCAATTTCAGAAAACCTAGAAACATGTGCTTTGTAATAGAAACAAAATATAATTAATTTTAACAATTTGATTAAAAGTGACCAAATTCCTAGCACGAAAAAGCCCAGATATAAGAAAAACTGAAAAGAAATGACACCATCAATTAAATCAATAGCTCTACTCTCATTTAATTTAAATAATTTAACTAATTTCGATAAAATAATTTTGTGTAAATACAGTAAAAGGATAAACAAGAGAACAGATAAATCCTAGCTTGAACACAGCTGAATAAAGCCAGAACACGCAGTTGAAAAAATTGTCAGCAGAAAGTATATAAATTTTTTGTACTTTATCACTAAAAAAGCACTCGCCACACAATGGAGTGATAAATGCAAAGCTATTCTGTTTTGTTGAAGCTTTTATTAGGTACCGATGCCACTCAATATATTATTTGAGCTCAATAATTCGCACGGGATAAGAATTGTTTACTAGCTATTGCGAGAATTCAGGTGAACTATTTTTCAAAACAAAATTCAAAGTTTTTTCGATTTCGAAGCATTTAAATCAGTTTTCGGTCAGTAAGAACATCATACATCCTGTTCGCAGAGATACAACTGAACAATTGCTCTACATTTGAAAATTGATTTTATTTGAAAAAAGTAATTGTTGAAGTTTGTTGGACCAAGGGACAGAAAACAGAGCAGTGCTTTGATTTGATATTTATAAAAGATATCAAATTATCGTTGGGACAAACTTTAAAAATTCAATTTTAGATTTTGCATTTTATCTTTGATACAGAAACGATGACTCATCATTTTTTCACTGAGAAAAAATTGATCCACCGAGGGTTGGTGTCTGTAAAAGAACTGACCAATAAACGAAACGGAATGACGAGAAATTCCTGAAACAGGCGAAATATTGTTGGACTGTGACAGATATTTCTTTGGTTCTTTGAGAAATGAAAACTAGGTGGTGATCAGTTTGAATTGTGACACCTTATTTTGCAATACAAAACCCTAATCATTCTACTTCAGCGTGCGAACCCTGATTTTTATATCTAAGCAAAGTATTCCCCACGCGAGGCTGAATGGCTATCTTGCACCATCAAAATATTTTGAGAAAGGTTACTTTTAGTAATATTAGGGCTTCTGTGTTTCTTCACAAGGGTTACAACACCCACGAACGTTATAAATTGCCGAAAGTCAAGTCTATAGTACCAGAAGCTAAAATGCTAGAAGTTGCAAAATATAGCCAGAAATTCACATTCGTCATTTCAAAACTTTTAAGTTGCGTGTTTTAAGCAAGGTTACGTGGCTCTACTGAAGTCTCTTCGAAATTTCGTTTTAACATCTCCAACTGCTACGCGGTTCTCGATAAACGTCGGAAGTTCTTAATGACTTCAAGCAGAATCGCGCAACCTATACTGCACGACCCCTTCCAGTTTTCAAACTCAAAAAATGAAGCTGATTTCTGTGCGGTTGTTTCTGCAATCGCATGCCCGTCAACAAGTGCACGTGTTTCTCTGGCAGCTGTTAAATTTGGTTAAAAAACAGAACAGTATTTGTTTCAGAACCATCGTACTTCGTAAATCGACGAGAACCAAAAAACGAAATGTTTGAAAGAAGTTGTTTTGAAATAGACGGCTTCCAGAATATACAGTAATTCAAACAGATTTAACACAACCGACTAAAGTCGGGCGATTTACCCTCAAACAACTGGCGAGCGGTTCGCCTTGTCAGTAGCTAGAACAAAATCACATAAACGCGAAGACTACGCGCACAAGCAAAAATGGCTGTCACAATTTCGCAGCTATCCGCACACTGTTGGCAACTTATGAAGCATCCATTTTCATAACCAGTATTTTCATCAGATGAACTTTAAGTACTTGTGACCATAAACTCTTTTGTGAGAAAAATTTGAACGCAAACAGTTAAATTAATAGATCAATTTATCAATTTAATACGAAGTAAATATATGATATGATTTTCTAGCGCAATCTTGACAAATGGAACTGTTTCGTTGAAATTGAGCAATAGTTAGTAGTCTTTAACTTTTACTTTAGCCATATCAAAGAATTCATACAATCACCCAAGGTTGAATATTTTGGAGATTCAAAGGAAGACTGATTTTCTCATTTTCACCCCTAACGCTATAGTTACCCTAACTCGTATCATGAAGTTCAAGCCTCACAACTGATGTGGCCGATTACAGCCAAAAGGATTGCAAAGACACTTCAATTATTACGGGGAAACAGTTCGGCATTTTGACCACTTATAAAAATTAATGTCCAAGTAATCGTTTAATAAGTGGAAACAATTTTACAATGATTTCATCTTCTAAAGTCAGAAACAACATGCGCACTTTGGTGTGCGAAGAATAACATCGGTGGACCACCTTCCTCGTCCTCTTCATTACTTTCCCGTCTCCCGAACCCTTTTCCTCCCCTTACCTTCAAAGGAATCGGGGCTTGTTCCCAATCCATAACTGGTTCCATTTGAAACTCTTCCTCTTTTCCCGAGGTATCGTCATCCTGTGTCTGGGCAACCGAAGAGGTCTTTGGTTTGACACTAAATTGCGACTTGTGTTTAACTTGAGGCGCAGGTTTAGTTGCATTTGTTTTTGTAGAATGTGTCGGCGTTAGTAGAGTTTTTGTAGTTGATTGAGTTTTCGTTGTTGGTGGAGTTTTCGTTGTTGGTGGAGTTTTCGTTGTTGGTGGAGTTTTCGTTGTTGGTGGAGTTTTTGTTGTTAGTGTAGTTTTTGTTGTTGGTGGAGTTTTGGTGGTTGGAGGCGTTTTCTGTGACTGGCTTTGCACTGAAATAACAAGGATCGTACCGTAACAACTATCAAATTCATTCAGCTTCCTTAATTGGCGCAAATGACGTTTTTCAAATCAAGCAATTATCATGAAAAACCGCTTTAGGAAAAACCACCAATTCGAGCTTACTAAAAATTAGCAAAGCTCCGTTTAATAATGAGCAGACGTTTGCAGTGACGTAATATTTAACCATTAACTGAGAAAGCAGAACAAGCCACGCTAATTTCACCTACCAATGAGCTAAAGAACTTTGCTACTTATTAAGAAGGACTTACGGATTTAGATCGAACTCAAATTAACCTGATACATTTAGCATCTAATTCCGAAATTCAGAAAAGAGCTGATTAATTATTTGTTTAGAACAAAGACCAATGATCGACTTACGTCGGATGAATTGTTCTCAAACGACAGATGGGGTCAACTTAATTTAGAGGGGTGTAGTTTAGAAATGTTTTATGAGTGCAAAAAACCGACCCCACAGTCGTTCGAACCCCGGACCTCCAGGTTGACAGACGGACATCTTAACCACACAGATACAACACTTTTGATTTTCTTAGTTCACAATCGCATTTACCAACGAGAGCAACTTAGATCACTCAAAAATTATGAACAAGTGTGAAAAGTCACTCAAGAAGTTAAAGAGCCAAAACGTTCAGGAGAAAAGTTTGCATAAAAAACAGACGACAGAATACCGGAGACGACTCGAAGAGTAGTGCAATAAAAACTACTAAACCTACCTATTTCAGAAATATCAAAAAAAGTTAGAAACAACCAATTTTTAGTTAGGAATGTGGTAAGGCGTGTGGGGGGGGCTAAGTTGGTGGTTAGATAGGTGCTCAGGGGTTAGGTAGGTGATAGGTGTGGGGGGTTATATATGTTACGGAGAGTTGGTGGAGGGTAGATAGTTGGAGAAGTAGATTGTTGCGCGGGTTGGGTATTTGGGGGTAGGTAGTTAGAGGGGGTAAATTGAATTGCGGTCGGTGGATGGGTATCCAGGGGGGTTCGATTTGGGGCTAGATAAGTGTAGGAGGGTTGGTGGGGTAGGTAGTTGGGGGTCGATATGTAGGTGGATGTTCTGTAGTTAAGATAATAGGAGAGACTTGTATATGATCAAGAACTCTAAAATGACCTGTTCACTTTGAATATTTCCAGCAGTTATTATTTTCTATCCTTAACCAACTAAGTAGCTGTTAAAGTCCAATCATCGAAAACAAGTCAATTTTCAAAAACAGGCAAAAGTTTGAAAAGAAAGAAGTCAAAACTCAATTAATTAACCTTGCTTCAGCTAAAAAAAACAGCAGGTTAAGTTGTGAATTGTAATCCAAGAAATAGCCGGTCTTTTGAGCTGACAATTATCATCTTTACAGCAACTTTAAACTCAGACATTCAACAAAGCTCACGACCCTATATAAGCAACACTACAAAATCGAAAAGCAATTAGACATTTTTTCAAAGATCTAGTGTTTTAGGAATCACCAAAGAAAACTATGAAAAAATGGCCAATATCCATCCTTACAATGAGTTCGCAACACTGCGAAACAATGACAATGAAACAGGCAAAAAACGACAAATTTGCAAAAAAAGAGTACTTTTCTGAAAGTCAGCAGAGTAAAAAAAGAAAAAAATAACAATTTTAAGTATCATAAACATCAAGCAGAAAAAACTTATGAAGTCATAAAATATCCTTTAGCAGTTGTGATGGCTTAAAAAGCCAAATAGAACTACAAATGAAGGAAAGATTTACAAACTCACATAGGCATTTCAGAAAGAAACGGTATCTCTCTCAGTGATAACGTTACCTATAAGTTCTAGCCAAAATGTTGACCCAAATTCGGCCTCAATAGAATGCCAAAAAGAATTAATATTTTTGAGACTAAGCGATAAGACCACAAGATAAGCAACAACCATGCAAAATTATTTTGTAATAAAAAGTAACCAAATCACAAAAAACGGTTTTATGAATTCAAACAAGTAACTATATTCACATATGTTTCATTTGCAACCAATGATACCTGTCTTTATTAAGACTAAGTGAAAAGACAACACAATTACAAAGGGCAAAATTCCAAAAAATCACTAACATTTTATGACAACAAAGAGTGTCAAAGTCAAAAAAGCATTAGCTGTCCGTTGAAGAATTAACGCAAACGCCAATAGGCGCAATTCGACCACATGTATCATATTAAAAGCACCCAAGAAAAGCACTGCAAACAAGTACGTGAGAACAAATTGCTCTCAGGGGCCGAAAATTCATTCAAACATCCATTTCTTACCCCATCTTTAACGGTAGTTCGAAAAAAAATTAGGCTTCAAATCTACTCGCTTTTTTGTTCCCTGTACAACTAAAGCGTGACCAAATTCAACACTATAATTGGACTTTTAAAGAAAGAAAAAGTGCAAGCAGATCTTATAACAAACATAGCCTGAAGAAATCCGGAAACAACTCGAAGTAGAAAAATGGCCATCCTCATATACCTAATTCACATACATTATTAGACTTAGCGTATGGAAACAATAACAGAAATAAACAGGAGAAAAGTAACTGAAAAAAAAATGATATAGCATCTGATATATTTACTTTAAGTTGCAACCAGAAAAAAAATGACTGAATACCTTGAAAAACAAGTATTTTGCAAAAATAAATAAACCCAATTGACAGAAATCCCATCAAACTAGTTTCATAAAGAAAAAATGAGGAACAGAAAAAATTAAAGAGAAAAAGAGATGAACGACAAAACAAAAAAAAATTAACCAAATCTTTAACAAAATACTCTAACATGCATTTTCCCAAGCAATGATCATGAAAAAAATGATGTCAGTTTATTTCCTTGAAAATAGCAATGTCTAGCTTTCAAGTGTCAATTGATAGTAGCAACAGCAAAAAGCATAATTACAGAAAAAAAACAAAAACTTGGAAGACATAAATCGGTAAAATCTCATTCAAAATGAAAGACAGTCAAAGCTATTATAATAATATCAACCACAAAATTCACCATATGCAATAAAAATTGAAGAAATGTGCAAAAACTGACCTAAAAACTTGAAAAAGGCAAAATGTCTTGAAGTGTACTATTTACTTCAGATGATCAAAAATGCTTCCGAACGCACGAATATTAGATTAGATAATTGAGAGACGCGCCTTCGACTGAAAATCTTGGATTTAGAACTAACAAAACGGATTCGAAAAAGCGCACGTGCTCAAACTCGCTCAGCTTATTTTTTTCACACCTTCTCTCGCTCTCTCTCTCTCTCACACACACACACACACTCTCAAAAAGACATGAACAGCAAAACCATTTTCTTTTCTCTGCTCTTCAATTTTTTTCAGCAGTTTGAGCTAAACACTTTGAATTTACGCATTTCATTTCCTGTTTCAAATACATTCCAACAAAATTACCGATAAAAAAGATGCTCCACCAATACTCCTCTTCGAGTCGCAAAAAACAGCGCACAAATACAATCCAGATCTTTGGATTGTAAGAAACCCGTAATACCAAAACTCCTCTTCCAGTAGTCAATTAATCGCTCTCGCTTGTTCAGTCACTTGTTCAAAAAAAAATATTTTTAAAATAAACAAACCGTCAAAATATATCTCAAGTTAGCAATTTTTATGGAATTTACCATAGCTGAGGTTTTGGATATTATTAGTTCATGTTTCCAGAATGACATTAATCTCTAATATTACTAATAATAATTTCACGGGACAGAGAAAATTGTAATCATATCACGCAGTCACAAATTCAATTTCCTTCTCAAACGCTATGGAACTTGTAATCTGTCTTTAATCGATAAATCACTAACACACATACCCAGTTTGAGCTTTTTATAATTAAAAAACTATACCCAGAATCGTTGTTCAAGGGTGCCCTTTAAATTTTGATTTTTCATTCACCATTATCGCGCGTTATAACTCATTTACGCTGATGGCACTAATCTTGATTTCCCCATTGAGTTGTATCAATGCCCATAACGAAAATCTTCCCACTGATATCTATCTGTTTATGAAGTGATCTAGTAATTTTGACTTTACCCTGAACACTGATAAAAGGGAAAATTTAGACAAAAAATTGATATCAAGACTTTCAATTTCATGTCTTTTTGTTTTTCCTCGGCTAGACCAATAAACGAATTTTGTACGTTGCTCTTGTTACTAAGCTACTCAAATTCACAAGCTACATAATGCTGCTGAAAAACTCGAAAGGCTGACAACTCAATGCTGCTAACAAAGGAAAACAAAATGTATCGCGATCGACACTTATCTCAGGCGTAGATAATTTTAACCCTTCAGAGTCTCCGGAAACTCTCAGCATCGATAAAATTCTCCACATGCATTCATTAGATGCCCATCGCTTAACTCATGTTTCATTTGCCTACGGATGTAGCATGGTTCACTGTTTGTTTTTTCGTGATTCGTCTGCTAAACTTCATCTACGATGATATTCAACAGAAAAAAGTCGATTGCAAGTTCTTAATATTAATACAAATCAGTTAAGATTATTCAAAACAATTGATCATGCATCCAAGTCGAGTAAAGACCAAAACTGTAGAGTTTAAAATTCAGCTAAGGTGGGCCAAGCCGTAGCCTCCAAATTTCAATAAATTTTGAAAATAACTCCTAAGTACTCCTAAGTTTTCCCTAAGTAAGCCCTCTAGGCGACTTTAATTCTCTTAAGGTGCTTCTGCTAACATCAAGTGCATATGCCTACTAAGAAAACTACATCAAAATAAGCCGAATCAAAGTATTGATTGACTCTCCGTCTTACCAACAGAAAGGAGAAGATCTACATACAAAACTAAATTCGAAAACAAGCTCTGAAAAAATACAAGAAATGAGAGGCATATATACCTGTACATAATAAAGATACAATCAAGTCCGAGAATTATTTTTAAACCTTATCATTTGAGAAAACGCCTAAAAACCCATATAGTTAAAACAAGTTCGTCCCCTATTTGGAAAATAACCTCTAATTTTATCTGCGAATTACAAGTTTCATTAAAAGTTTAAATATGTTCTGTTGGAAGAAAGGCAGAACTGCCATTACTTATCAAAATAAAAATTTGCTGAATAAACCGCCTATTAAGTCCTAACTTACTTAGCCATTATACTTTTATTCTGATCCAAATCGAAACTTCTGAGAAATATCGCAAGGTTAGTACTTGTGCTATATTTTCTAAAAATTTAAGAAATTCAATTCCAACAATTGGCCAAGAGGGGCAATATGATCGTATGAGCCACTTAAGTATACTTGTCGGGATCCTATTGCAGAATTTTTAATTATTCTAAATTGCGCCACTTGGTTTGTTCATCTCAGAGCTGCTGTTTCCCAATCCATTGCATTCAAAACCGCGTCAGCACTGAAATCAATTTGGAACCGTTGTATTCAAACATGACCGTGTTCGGAGGCGTTGTGTTCAGTCATGTCATGTGTTGGGAGACAATAATTTCATTAGGTCTTAAAATGAAATGATTAGAGCTTATTATAGACTTCTACCAAGATTTAAAGCGAAAATCAACCCAATTTCGGCACAGCTTTGATTGGCCTCTTAAAATGTCTGAACGAGAAGCGTAAAAAAGTCACTCGATGTCAAAACGGTCAGTAAAATCAAGTGAGAACTAGCATGAAAGGTTAACAGGATTCAAATAAATGCTTCATACTTTGTTTGAGAGCGATTAAAATACAAATGCAGCTGAAATGGAAGTAGAGAGATCGAAAACGACTAACATGTTTTCAATTTGTTCTGATACATTTTTCGGGTGGTGTCAGTGATTGGACCGACGGTGACTCCCAATTTGGCCAACTCTTTTCTCAGCTCATCATCCGGTTTGACAGGAGATACGGAGGCTTTGCTTGACACACCTCCTGTAACAATAACAATATCTCATACTCAGCATTTCGTGGAACTGTTCAATATAAAAACACACTAAGAAGCCAAACATCAATGATTAACAGAGGAAAATTTAGAATAGACTATTTTTTTATATATTCAATCGGTGTCAGGACAAAATACCCAATGCCAAAATACCCAATGTGACAAAATGCCCAAAATATACTCAATATTTTGTCTATCAGACCGATTATTTAGCATTTAGTTAGTACATTTGGCCATGCCTCGCGGGCCATGAGCATGCCTCACCGGCCCATGGGACTTGATATGAAACTATCACAACCGAACATGTGATTAAAGTACGAGATTAATTATGAGAAAAAATGCTTGTAATACCGAGTGCTAATTTGTAATCGGACTATTGAACGGAATGATGAAAGGAAGTAAATTGAGTATAATGGCATTGGGTATTTTGGCATTGGGTACTTTGTCATGCAACCATTCATTCGCTTGCATAATATACAGTAACATTGACATTTCTGCAGAGGGAGTTAAAATCATGCGAACGTATGCTTAAGTCAGCAAGAAAACAGTCAACAAGAAAACAGCAAAAATTAACTCAAGAAGAACGAATTGCTCTCAAAGGACGGGGGATCGTTGTAGACTGCGTAAGTTAAGTACACTGGTCAGAATTTTTGATTTCACTATGTAAATAGTCAACAATAAGCGAGCGCAATTGAGTTGTTGTTTTTAGATTTAAAAGAAGCGTTTCGGATCACACAAAAACAAGCCAAGTCTGAAACGTCAATTGAAAGATCAAATGATTCGGGCCAAGGGGGTAGTATATTAGGCTAAAACTTGATTAGTCAAAATAAAATTTTGTAGACATTAGCGGAAAGTTTTCACTATAAAAACTGCAAAAATTAGGCGAATAACAATTGCAACAGTTGAGAGCATAGTATTTGCAACTCCAAGCGCACTTGCCAAAGTTATACAAAATGATTTACTTGGTAATGGTACGTGCTACGTAACTGTGGGGTGCTTAACGTGTTCTGGTCACAAAAGAAGACCTAAACAACGTAAAGTGGTCAAGTGTTCACAAAACCTGTCTTCACTCTAGAAAATACGTCGCAAAAAGGTAATATGAAGTTTATTTTGCTCAAATGATCCGGAATTTTGCTTCGCTCGAGTTGAAATTAATTCAGCAACATTTACCGCATTACTGCCAAACATCTGTAGAAAAAGCTATTGAGATTATTTTTGTTGTTAAGACAAACTTGGAATCAAACAGCACCGAGGGCACGGGAGATAAATTTACACCAAAGTTCGAAGAAATAATTAAGCTTTATGTGTTCTCTTCTTCGAACTTTTTGCATGAGACAACAAAATAAGATCTTTTCCGTTCTCTCTCCCCGCCAGCTTAGTAGATGCATACTAATTACAATCTAAAGAGCTATTTTATCACAATGATTCACTATGTAATGGATCGTCTTCTATAAATAGCGGATGAAATAACGTTCTGGAGGGGACTACTTTATATTGTCGAGTGGATTTTGAAGTGCCATAAATTTTTCAAATGGGTTTGCTTAATTTCCACAAAGTTGAAAAATTTAGCCAATTCACCTTATTTCCCCGCCCAAAATAAATTCAAAGTTTAAAGTTTATTTAACTCTCCAATGTTTGGATAGTTTATTGACGGTGCTAGGACAACAGATCGAAAGCGAAAATTGGGACAATAGATCGAAAATTAAATTATTCAAGTTACGTATTGGCCTGGCCAATCAGATTTGAGCGCTCATATATTATACAGCATATAACATGTTCTGTTGTGATATTTTGTTCGGTTGTGATGATGCTAGGAAAATTGGCCGACAGGGCGTTTAGCCGACAAGGAAAAATGGGAAATTTAGCCGACAGTTTTATCATAATTGGTCATAAAAGTCTCATTGGTCCATAAAAGTCTCAGTAGTTCGGTTGTGATAGATTCATATCAAGTCCCACGGGCCGCTGAGGCATGGCCATGGCCCGCGAGGCATGGCCAGATGTGGTTAAATACCTTTGTTACGCTAGTTGATAGACCTTCGTTCCAATAGTCGATGAAAAAACTGCGGTATATTTGTCCGCTTACGAAATAGTGTTTTAAATTGGCCAATCACAGCTTTAAAATAAAATTATTTGCTCATTTTACTTAAATTGTCGGCTAAATTTCTCATTTTTTGGTTGTCGGCTAAACGCCCTGTCGGCCAATACGGCGGCCACCCTCGCGAGGCATGGCCATAATGTGGTAATTATATTGCAGCTCTTAAATAATGCTTAATTTCAACCAATAAGATAAAGATTAATTTTCGATCTATTGTCCCAATTTTTCTGTTTCCGATCTGTTGTCCTTTCGATCTATTGTCCGGTCACCATTATTGACATACCTTTTTACACTATTGATCCCGTAAGCTAGATCTAGATGATATCTAAACTCACTGGCAAAAGTAAATGTAATCGCAATTTTGCATTCAAAAGTGCCTATTATTTCTCTATTTCTGAGATAACATAAAACTATGCCGACGTTATTAAGAGTGCCGAAAGTGAAATTTATTTCAGGAGTGCCGAAATCATGAAAAGAGTCTTTCTGTGAAATCAAGAGCATCTAAAGTAAATTTAAAAAACTTTCAGGGTACGCTGATCACATGTTCGGTTGTGATAGATTCATATCAAGTCCCACGGTCCGCTGAGGCATGGCCATTGCCCGCAATTACTTTTGTTTACTTAAGGTTTGTCTTTCTGCAGTTTTCGATTTCTAATAAACAATAAGTTTTATAAGAATGCCGAAATTGGTTCTCGTTTGTGATTGGCCGATAATTTTTTTGCGTCATCTCCGTAAATTAACGTGATTGGTTAAGAAATTAATCAAGATAAAAATTGAATAAATTTTCGGCACTCTTATAATCGGCATAGTATTACGTCGGCATAGTTGAACGTCACCATTTCTGAAGACAAATTAAGTCAGACTAACTTTGGCCGTTTGTTTTCATTTGTATATCAATCTTCGCATAGTCATCATAAACTCAAAACCTCACAATTCAGTTAAGCTGCAAAGCTCATTTACCCAAAAAATCCAAAAGCAGTCCTTGACAAAATTAAACGTAAAAATTCAATTTTTCATGGTTAATTGCCTGCTTCAGAAGCCACTTTTAGTCAATATAACTAGCCAATTCTTCGATTTTTAGATCAATCGACGCATAATCATCAAAATTTTTAACACATCTATTTTCGGATAAACTGACAAACTTACTAACAGAGGAAATTCAGATAGAAGTTGGCCAGTTTTACATAGGCAGCTGTATTATAATTATAAGTCACATGGGAAATCTGTTCAACTTGCTCATGCCTCCATATTCTTGAACAAGATTTTGCATTGTGAATTCAACAACTTTATGAGCAAGTTAAAACAATTCACGTGCGACTCAAAATACAGCTGCCTACGGATCAAAAACTGTCCAAGCATTGATGTAATCTTGTATAAAGTTAAAATATGAATTTTTAAATGCAAAGAAAGTTCAGGTTTTAACTGATTTTTGACTGTCAGCATGAATTTTATGAACTTTGCTTGAAAGTAATTAATTGCTATCATTCATAGAGTGGAGCCAATCCATGATAGGCATTTCAAAGCAGTAACCAAACCAAAATGATCGCGGCTTCAGCGATGCGGCATTTCCATCATTTAACTTGCAACTTTCATCAATAGTATATATTTAGCTTAGCTTGCTTATTTAATAATTCTAGTTTTATAACTTCGACTAGTTAAAGAACATAATACGTGAAAAATTTAGATTAATATTAGTTTACTATTTGATTATTATTTCGCAACTAGGTGCAATTGTTTTTTCATCCGATAATTTACAACTGATCACAATTTTTTTTTTACTAAGAGGCCTGTAGTATCAGTATTTTTGGAGCATAAGTCCATAATAGTGCAACAATTGGAGAGAGCATGCTCACAGAGTTGGAATTTTTAACAAAAGGAAACTAAACTGCAATAACACACGCATCATAAAACATTTCAAGAAACTTACTCAATTGAATCAATTTCTTCTCGTAAACAGTTCTGGTGGTGGCTGAAAATGAAATGAACAATATTTTTGAGACACTTGGACTTAAATCAAATTGTAGCAGATACACTTACAAGTGATGGGTCCTACGTTTGAGGCATTCAGTTTGAGCAACTCATTTCTCAGCTGATCATTTGAAAGTTTCTGAACATCAGTAGCCATTGTTCATTAACCTGAAAGTTCATTCAATGAAAACCTTAATCGCTTTTTAACTATCAATAGCATTAGTTGTTGAGAGTAAGTAAATCAAAAACTTAATCATATAAACGCACTCAATTCAATTGGAATTGTATGAACGAATGAAAAAGATTTGAAGAAATGTGACGTCATATGGTCGTAAAAATATCTTGACGACGAAATAAAAAAAGCAGGACGAGTCCTAACACAATTCAAAGAGTGTTCATTGACTGAACAAACAACTTGACTAGAACGGATAATAATGGATTGCAAAAACAATTTTCAAAAAATCCAATTCTAAAATTGAAAAATTAGGAGAAATGAAAGTCAAATTGACGCAAGTGAACAAAAAAATCAATCAAGAAAGCGAACTTTTGTTCAAACACCGCTTTCTCACTTTAAATCAAAATTGAATCAAACAAGCCACTTGCTTTTTCGCTCCAGTTCCGCTTTCGGCGTGACCACAAGCACTTCGGATTTGACTTCAAAAACCATGATAATGATTTAAAAGATTTTTTTAAAAAAAAGCCGAAGACTCCGGAAGCGACACGAAGTGCACCTTTCTTCAGGCACAAAAAATAGAAAAACCTACTAAGTAAATCTACTATTAATTAATAACAGAGGAAGGATAACATCAGAAAGGCCAAAGACAATATCTGGGAAAAACCGGCAAAATTTCATCTCAAGTTGCGCCTTCGAAACAATTATTGCCAAACACACTCGCAACATAAAAAATCAATAATTGACCACCCTCTGATATTTTTAAAAAAAAAAACAAGAGAAACACTATATGCAGAAAACCGAGGAAAGGGGAAGAAAATGAAAAAATCAAACAACGAAACATAGGAACGAAATTATAATTTTTTCAAGTAAAAATTGCAATGTATAAAACCCTGAACTCTCAAGTCGTGGTTTAAAAAAATCCTTCGTTACAGCTCTAGGTTAAAAAAAGATCAGGTAAAATTATTACTAAAAACCTAATTGAGATTAAATACGCAAAATATGTTGAAAAACAACGAAAATGGGCAAGGATTTTATTAAAGATACCCAATTTTTTTTAGCAAACAGAAAATCAAATTCTATTAAATCTCAAGACCAACTAAACTCCTAAAACAACCAAGTTCAACCAAAGAACTCCGAGTTTGTTTGACTCTCAGTCACTATATATCTGGAAAAGACCACCATAATTTTAATACAAACATGACAACGTACTGAATTAGCTGGCAGACTGCCAGAAAACAGTCGCCTAACTTGTAGATCTGCAGTCTGAAAAACATTAAACATATGGCATATTTCGATACGGTGAGATGGTGCATTTCGATAAAGAATCTGTATAACTTATTACAGATTCTATCAGCTAATTTTAAATAACCTTCATTTATACCGATGCACGCACTTGACCTTGTATTCTTGAAATAACGTATAGAAAATTCATTTTGAGCGATGAAGTCATTTTTGAGAGTGAGGGAAGTCTCCCGAATGAACAGAAAACTCACTCCACTAAGAGTAAAAAATGAATTCACGCACGCAATTCAATTGAAATTGCATGAACGAATGAACAAAAGGCAGATTTCAAGTGATTTTGTCGTGATATGGTTGCAACAAAGATCTTGACGAAATAAAAAAAAACAACAGAACAAGTCCTAACCTATAACTGACAGAATTTTCATTGACTAAACAAAAAAACTAGACATTGATTGGACTATGAGGAGATTGGGGAACCACTTAGAAAAAAATCCGATCAAAACAAAAAAATCAAAGTGAAAATGCCGCATGCGAACAGAAAAACCACTAACGAGAAAGCGAATTTTAGTTGAAACAACGTTTTATCACTAACATTTAAAATTAGTGCGAAAAAATTTTACGCCGCAAAACCACTCGCTTTTTCGCTCCACTTCCTGTTTTGGCGTGGCCAAAATCATCGAAAAGGCCAATAATAGCCTCAGCTATCGCTTCGCGGCTATTAAAAAAAAACAAAACACAAACCGACTTATGTCTGATCAACTGCTCTTTAGAGGGGGGTGTAGCTTAAAAATATTTTATGGATGCAAAAGGACCCCACATGGGTTTGCACCCCACTCCGTACATCTAGATTGGCAGTCTGACATTTGAACCACTCAGCTACATTGGATTTGATTTCCTTTCACTCAAAATTGCTATTACCAACGAAACTTAGATCACTAAAAATGAAGAGCTCAATTGTGAAGTTACTTAAGTCAAAGAATGTTCTACAAGAAAAACGCAAAAACTATCAAGGAACAATTTTGCATTCAAACTTCATTCGTGAGCAATTAGACAGTTGAAAAGCTGTCGCACCTGAGGCAGAAGTCTTAATCTTTCAAAAATGCCCAACAGTCACCCTCAGAGCTTCCAGGTTTTTTAGTTCCATTAAATGTTTCGGAGTTCTACAATAACCATTTTAATTTGACTTCAGAAATGACCACAATGTGTAAACAGATCTCATTGCAAATACAATCCAAATATTTTGTATGAAATAACTTCTCACACGAATGAAAAACCTGCGGATATAAACAAGCAAAAAATACCGCAAAGTTTCTAAAACTGATTGATAGCATAAACATCTCTTCAATTTCCTGAGAAACCCGACTGATTTTCATATATGAAGCAGTCGCTGAAGCATAGCTGGCAGATTACCAGAAAATAGCCGCAATAGATTTGTAGATCTGCAGTCTCAAAAAAAAAAGTAAAAAAGACATACCGAAAAAATTCGTCTTTTCATTGAAGTTTGATATGTTATATTTTGATTAAAATCGTATAAGTTTTTGCTGCCTCTATTAGCTGCTCTTAATGAATCTTCATTTAGAATGACACAAACCCATTTGACCTTATCTCTTTGAATTAAAGTAAACAAAAGTCAATTTCAAAGTGAGGAAGTCATTTTTGAGAGTGAGGTAAGTCAAGTGTGACCAAAAATTTAATCAAGCGAATGAACAAAAAACTCGCTCGACTAAGAGCGAAAAATGACGTCACGCACGCACTTCAGTTGAAATTGCATGAAAGAATGAAAAAAAGCAGATTTGAAGTGGATGTGACGTCGTATGGTCGTAACGAAAATCACGACGACGAAATAAAAAACATATGTGCAGATTGCAAGAAAATAGCTGCAATAGCTTCGTAGACCCGTAGTCTAAAAAAACAGTCTGAAGGACGGACCCAAAAAATTCATCATTTCATTGAAGGCCGATATGCTATATTTTGATTAAAAATCTGTATAAGTTTTTGCTGCATCTATTAGCTGCTCTCAATGAAAATTCATTTAGTGACAGACACCCATTTGACCTTATCTCTTTGAATTAAAGGAAAAGTCAATTTCAAAATGAGGAAGTCATTTTTGAGAGTGAGGTAAGTCAAGTGTGACCAAAAATTTAATCAAGCGAACGAACAAAAAACTCTTCTGATTTTGCAAAAGAAATCAAGCTTTATTCTCCATGGATTACAGACAGCTAACCCGACAACAAAGGTCACCGTACAAAAGATACGCAGCACGCTGAAAAGCTCAAAAAAACATAACCCACTAAACGTCGAAAGAATTGCTCTCGAACGACAAGTGGAAGCTCTAATCAACTGCAACCTACTTCAGTCGGGGGGGGGGGGGCTAAATGGGACTAAGAAGTTCAATAGTGGGCTTCAAATAACAACATCAGAGGTTAAAATAGTATACCACTATTAAAATTTAAAGTGAAAAATGGCACCAGTTTCGTCGCACTTTCATTTGACTTTTAGTATTAAATTGCCGCTAATTGAGTTCAGCTGCTTGAAACTGTGATTGAGAGAGAATTTTAGATCACGCGAAACGCAAAAAGTCAAGGGCGTAAAAGTCACTCGAAAAGTCAAAACCGTCAAGCAAAAATTTTGCATAAAAAGACACACACGTTTACAATAATTGCTATGAACTTCGTTCGAGAGCAATTAAAGAATACACAGGCAAATATCAATTTCTCAGATATAAAACAAGATTAATATAATCAAAACAGTTAGTCATTCCAATTGACAATTAGAGAGTGACTACATCGATGTCACGTCTATCACTGAAATGCAGATCCACCGGAGGGTGCCTTGCTGCTTATATGTTCAACTATGACTTTGTTCGCATCTACAAATCTCTCCACACAGTTCTCAATGCACGATTCAGTTTTCGAACTCAAACTTGAACTAATTTTTGTGTCAGCTACGCACGTGTCCCAGCACTTCGATGTCAACTCTTGCATCACTGAATTGAGCTGTTCTAACTGACTGGCACGAGATATGAATGACTGGAGTTTGGGATCTTTCATTAATTCAGCCTGATCAGAATCCGCCATTTTCAACTGAAACATACTTTTCACTGTTCACATTTGAGCAAGATTTGTACGAAAAGTTGTTTGATATTATACCTTCTGTTCACGTGCTAAATGTAAAGGCAGTAAAGGTTACAATTTGCGCTCACGGATAAACTGATGATCAAGTAAAGTCAACAGCTTGAAGAAGTCACTCAAAACAAAGAACGTCAGAAAAGTATCAATTCAAAAACAGAAACTCAAGGATGGATATAAAAACACAAATGGATACCATAGAAGAGCTATTAAAACATTGACACGGCACAGCAATCACGCTTCACTAACCACAGAACATTTCAATATCAACAGAAACTGATTTATGTAATAATCAGACATGCATATCAATAGCAAGTTACGACATCAAGAGACCCGACTGATGGATTCGCAGTTGGGAGTTGAATCCTTCTCAGTTTCTTTACTTGGTTTGCTGGGTCTCTGGCATGTAGGTCGAGGTATCCAACTCATCAGGAAGTTCGCCAATTTGCACATCAAATCGTTCTTGCACTTTGTTCAGAACGCCGGCATCTTCTTCGCTAGAGACGAAGGTCACAGCCAGACCTTTGGTTCCGAATCGTCCAGCTCGGGCCACACGATGCAAGTACGTGTTGCTGTCCTCGGGCATGTCATAATTGAATACAATGTTCACTCGCTCAATATCCATGCCTCGGCCGAACAAGTTGGTTGCAACCAGGATTCGCTTTTTGAAGTCCTTGAATTCCTTGTAGTGAGTCAGACGTTCGTCCTGGGACATTCCTCGGTGGATTGCAATCGATGGGAAGTTCTGTTCGATGAGAAGATCATTTAGAGCCACACATCGAGGCACTGACTTGACGAAAATGACAACTTGGTTGAAGTCAAGAACGTCCAGGAGATTGAAGAGACGTCGGTTCTTCTCAGTGTCCTTCAGTTTGATGTAGTGCTGCTGCAGACAATGCAGAGTCAGCTTGGTGTCGTCGTCCACAAACACTTCAAGAGGATCTTGCATGAATTTTTTGCACACAGTTCTGACACTGTTGTCCAATGTTGCACTGAACATCATCACCTAAATTCAAACTTCATCCACTGCAAAGGCAAAAAACAAGCCATACAATTAACTCAAGTATTATCACATTTGCTAGCTCAAAATAATTGCTCCTGAAAATTTCTGCTAGAAAACAATTATTGAATTTTATCTAAATTATGTTATGCAGATTTAACAGCTACGATCTCAATTTGATAACCAGATTTTCAAATGACATGGTTGTATACCTGTTTTTGATGTGCAGTTTGCTTGAAGATCTCCTGTGTATCTCTTCGCATGTCCAACTTCTCAAGCATGTTGTCACACTCATCCAGGATGAAGTGCTTGAGGTTTTTCAAGTTCAGGTCCTTCTCTCTCACCAGAGCCAGAATACGGCCGGGAGTTCCAACCACGATTGATGGGCAGTTTGATTTGAGGGTTTCCTTATCTTTCGTAATAGGTACACCACCAAAGAACACAGATACCTTAATATCTGACATGTACTTGGAGAATCGCTCGTATTCCTTGGCAATTTGGAAAGCCAACTCTCGAGTGTGACACATGACTAGCACACTGACTTGTCCTTCAGTAACCTCCAGTTGTTGCAAAGTTGCCAATACAAACACGGCAGTCTTACCCATACCGGACTTCGCCTGGCAGAGGACATCCATTCCAAGGATTGCTTGAGGAATACACTCGTGTTGCACTTCGCTAGGATGCTCGAAACCACAGTCGGTAATCGCTCGCAACAATTCCGGTTTCAGAAGCAGATCACGGAAGCCTGAAGTATGAATAGACACATACATACCCTTGACCTCTTTAGTGCTCTTAACATCCTTGGCGTCACCCTGGGTTGTCTCTTCCTCTTCATAATCCAAAAGTTCAACTTCGCTCATTTTGACAGGCAGGGACGCGAGAAGACACGAATCTGAAAAAAATTACTTTCATATGGCACTTTAATGCGTGTTATTTCAACCAATTCTGGAACAAATGAATAGTAATGGGAAAAATGCCAAAAACTGAATCCTCAAAAACGGTTATCACAAAGAGTAGCTTTTTCATAAATTGTTCCTGGGATGCATTTGAATCATAAAGCATTATCTAATCTTATTTTTATCTAACAATAACGCACAACACAATGAAGTCGACTTCAAGAAAAAGTAGTACTTTAGTGGTCAGATATCGTATAACCCCCAATCACGGTAATTATACCATGGCGGGCGATAATGGGAACACCCCAATGATGTTAATTCTGTGGTTACTACGGGCACTATATATCCTGTATACGCTTTTAGTTCACTGTAAACTGAACAGTTGCTGGTTACATTTCTTTTGATTTGAACGAGGGCTCCCATCGCTTTCGTTTTTCTTTTTTGTGTTTGCTGGTCAGTTGAAGTTGTTTTAAAGCCATCAGCGTACCCGAAGCATCGAACATTTGCCAGGTCCTCTGTTAGATCGTTGATGAAGAACAGGAACCGTAGAGCTCATAGTACTTTGGTACTCCATTCTTCTTAAGAGTTGAAGAACAGACCATGTTCCATGTACTGCTTTGTGGTAGTAATGTATCACCAAAAGTTATGTCCTCGCCGACCTGTTCTTTCGATACCTGGTAGCAGTTACGAAAACTTGAACAGATTTCTGGCACCATTTTCCCAGAAACTACCGGGCGCAAACATTGAAACCAACACGCAAGATGATAGAAAGGCCTTAGAGTCTCCCTCTCTTGAAGATAACGAGCAGAGTATCTCTTGACGTAAGTTTGTACACCAACGTGCCGGTTGGCGAGGCTATAGAATTGTTCTAAGATAACTCTATTCAAGCACCCAATGATCCCAAGATCCGCAATGAAAAGTTTGTTAAAAATTGCGGTAACAAATGTTTACTTTGAATGTAACGGGATCTGGTATGTACAATCATCACAGGCTGTAATACTAGCAAAAGTGTGGATGAAATTGTTTGAGGCATCACTGCAAACACCGGAACTTATTGAAAAAATCTCTAGATCCGATCAAAACGGGAACTGCAAAGACTGCAACCACAGAGTGACTTTCCGAGGAAGAGCAAAAAATGTGAGTCATGCAAAAACTGGTTTCTTGCAAAATACCAAAATATAACGAATGAGGAATACGCTAAACTGCAGGATGTTGTTTGGATTTGTACGTAGTGCAGCAATCAACAGACAGACGAGCGGTTTAAGGAGATAAAACTGTTCAACAGGTTTAAGGATGACATTATCTGCACGGTGCGTGGTGACCCAGTCGAGTATATAAAAATTGAAAATTCGTTACACAACAACCTGCAATTTACCATTAAAAAATAATATGAAAGGAGATTTGGCTTTTCTTGACATTAGCGTAAATGATAGAAGCACAAGTAATATCACCTGTCATTGGTATCAAAATCCAACTGACACTGGAATAATACTGAATTTTCGCAGCTGTGTACCGGTTCAGCTTAAGTGAAAAAGGATTCAAGGGACGCTGCACAGTGTTTCTAATGCAACATCATATTAGTTGGCATTCGAACCGGCTCTTAAAAAAAAACGAAAATTGCCAGACCAAAAATTAGTATCCAGAGAATGGTATAAAAAACAGTGAACCAGACTTTATAGAAGATAAAAAGTGGCGGTAAAGATCAATTGAAAACAACACCGAAAGCATCAAGAGCAAGACTAAATCTCATGCTAAGCCAACGATTTCTCTACATAACAGAGGCAACATTTTTCAAAACTCTGCAGAAAAATTGAAGAAACTATGCGACTTACAAATTGAAGAATCTATGCGAAAATTAAGATCAAGCCTCCCCACCCTGAAATCATCTTTCGATGAGACCTGAAATCACATGATATAGCAGTTAAATTGGAATGCATGCAGATCCATCGATGTTTGGCAAACAAGCCGGCATGTTACCACAAAGACATCTGATTATCAAAGGAGGAGTGCACAGGTGGGTCAACATCTTATTGAAAGTGGGGGTGTCACGAATGACTCTGAATTAAAAATTCTGGACTGGATGATTATCGGACAGTAAAAGAGCAAGTGACTATCGAACCTATCTACATCAACAAGCTGAAGCCGGCACTAAACAAATGCGACGAATTTAGGGGGTAGGAGTGGGAACTCACGCCAAAATATTAGTTCTAATCATCATTATAAAACGAAATTTGCAACACTTCCACTACATGGATAATTTGGGTTATATGCTAATTTGGAATACTTTAGAAATACAAAACATGGCAAATATCAAAAAATCCAGAAAAGGACTGTTTTTAAACAAATTGATATCAGTTAAAAATAAGAGTTGTAAATAGGCTAAGTATTGTATATTTGAAAACATTTTTGATTGCTTTTTATATAATAGTTCCTAGAATTGTTTTAATTTTGGTCGCAAAAAAAATGTAAAGACATATTCATTTTATCTTTTAACAATTTGTGAAACCATTTTAACATGAAGATGAACGTAATTTTCGAAACCTTTTGCTTTAAAAAACGGAAGTAACCTTAATTTGACAAATTGGTTTCTTTTACATTAATCTGTATTGTTATTAATTTAATAATCTTAAAATTGTGGATCTTCGTTCTCATAGGTAGAAATAGGATTTCAAGGCTCCCAATATTAAATAGTTTTTATATAACTGAATTTTATTGTAGCCGTGGTTGCCCTTTTGTAATGTTGATTGTTGGAGCTAGCTCATTGAATCATTCTTTGGAGAAGTGGGATATTATTCGACGACAACTCAAACAGAAAATCATCTCGAAAACGGGATACAATTTACATCCAAACGCTAAAGATAAGTACAACATATTTCAAAATCGATTGCGGTAGGATGAAAACAAAACCAAATTTATATTGTGGCGCGATATAATCAATAACTCGTTAACTAAACCGAAAAGCGATATAAGGACACACTTCAACAGTGATGAAAAAAGATGAAATTGAACTTCTACAACGAATGAGGTAATTGGAATTATTTATTGTGTCACAGAAGGCTCCCCTGACATCTATAAAAAATTGAGAATAAAAAAGAGAATGAGATACCAGTGTTGCATATTGTCAAGAATCTTAAATCTCTCCAAAACCAAAAGGAAAAAAAGTGCTAAAACAGTACATTAAGATACACACGGATCCATTTCTCAATTTGATTAAACTCTTCACGAAAGAACGGTGATTTGAAGAAAATTTGCAAAAAGATGACTACCTATTCTCAGAAATTACGAAAAAAAACTCACCTAACAAATTGTCAGCTTTGAGTTTAGTTTAAGTTTCGTGAGGTTCGTAGCGATTAGGTTCCTTAGTCCAATTCAAAAATTTTAGCCTCCAGTCCCGGTTGTTAAAATTACGTTTGAGAAATTCCCAGATATTAAGTTGCTTGGTCTCGCTCAGAAAATAACATAACACGAAGTGGTGAAAAATTGTAGAACTTGCGAGAAGGCGAATAAAGCAAAAGAAAACAGTTATACTTGTGTGGCATGTAATTGTAAAATGCATCTGATTCCTGAATGTGCAGCCTATTCCCCAACTGCTATGACTGGCATGAAACAGCATGGTATGAATGCCATGCTAATTTGCAAAGATAGTAATGAACAAAATGAAAAGGAATAATTTATTCGTTTTCGAACCTTGGCAAAAGTTGCTGTAAAAAATGAGAGCGTGGATTTTGAGGATAAACTGAAGACTATAGAAAGGCGCCTAACGGACGACTTAGTGGATGAGAAAATTGAGAATGCTACACAAACGATATGTGATGCAGTTAAAAAAAACGTTTGCTGCTGTTGTTGCTGTAAAAGATACTTCAGGATAACCTAAAAGAGGTAAACTGATGAAATCTTGAAAAGTCACAATTTGAGAAGTGCATAAGAATACAAGGAATACATGAGGATCCTAATAATATGAAAGAGGAAAATTTTCTCCAAATGAATGATGAAGTTAACGATCTGCTGGATTCAATAGGTGCAAATACACATGTCAAGGAAATACAAAGATTTGGAAAAATTCTAAAAGATAGAGAAAAGTCAAGAGTGGTATCAGTAACATTGGCAAACAAACACGCAGCAAGAATCACTCTTTCAAAAAAACAGGAATTTATAAATAATTTGGTCGAGAGAAACATTTACATTCTGCCAGCGTAGACGAGGGGGAGGGGGGGGGGAGTGCACTAAAAAGAAATCAAATGTTGGAAAGCAAAAGTAGCTGGTTAAAGGAGGTGTACTTAAGGAGAAATTGAAAATTCGATAAAGGGAACTTTTTAATGTTGGAGTCAAAGTGCAGTTGGATATACAGAATGCCCTTACCCAGGGACTAGGTTTTCTCTTTATCCACCAAATAAATGCAAAAAGTTTAGTAAATACCGAAAAAGATCAAAATAAATAAATGCTGTAATTAACTCAGCTTATAGTGTTTTTTATAATGTCTTTGCGAAAACTGTTTGAACAATAATTTCAATGACTGCGAACTCTTTTTTAACGATAACAATTATCATAGAAGTGATTGAGCTTCGATTGAAGATAAAAGTGCGCATGGAGGTACCCTCATTACTGTAAAAAACCACTGATATCGGAGGAAATGAATTGCGCTCCACCCATTTCAAGTATGGTGTGTGAAATTACTCTTTAAGGCACTCAAGTCTTTCTATATGTGTTCCACAAACAACCCATATCAAGCCCATATTGATTTCCGATAGAAGATTTCCAATTGCTCCTGAGAAAATTCCTGAAAACAAACCAATTTCCATCAGTGGAGACTTTAATTTTTAGAAGCAAACTGGAAAACACTGTATAGTCTCAACAAGACTGAAGACAAAGTCATCTAAAATTTGAACAAAAAATACTTCGCCAAACTATCGGTTTCCCGATATGTGGAAACATCATCTTGGATACTGCCTTCCATCAAAACTGTCATCTATCCGGTGGATTAGACAAATTCTTCCCATCTATCTATAATCTAATTGACCATAAAGCCAATCGTATATGTTTAGAAAGACCACTCATTGAAACAAAACCATCGATAGAGAAAATTAAAACTTTTCGAAATGCTGACTATGACGCTATAAACGAGCTTCTTGTTGAAAAACCGTTCCAGGCAATTTGTTACACCAACCTAAACAAAATGAGCAAAGTAATTCTCAATGTTCATTTTATATGTCCCGAAAAGAACAAGGCATAGACAATCAATGCCACCTTGGATTTTCTGCATTAGTTCAAATATGATTAAAAAGCTAAGTACACATAAACATTTATTGGAGAATAAACCAACATCCCACAAAAACAATTGAGTTTTAAACTGGAAAACCAAATCATTGACTCAGCTGAATAAGGCATAGTTGTAAACCAAGAAAAATTAATAAAGACATACAGACAGATCTTTTAAACATCCAAAAAGAGTAAACAGATCTTCCTGCCTGCCCAAAGTCTTGTTGAATGATACCAAACCAAGTTCGCTTCGATGCGAACAGGTAAATATGTTGAAGGAAATCGTTTACTCCGTGTTCTCCCCAATAAACAATTTCAGCTTGAAAGATTTCAAAGTACCAAAACACTCTCTAGAAAATCTTTACTTCTCGAAGAATACAATCAACAATATAATAGATGATATTGATGATGCTGAATCAAGAGCGCCGAACGCCATACCTCCGGGTTATTATGTAAAGGCTAGCAAGAATAGTGCAATATCATGCTTTCAGGCCTTCGGAATATAAAGAAGCTGCAAAAAATGCCCGACAGCTGGAAAGTTGCTGCCATAACGCCAATTTTCAAAAAAAGGAAACCCCAGAAAAGTTGAAGTCTAACGGCCTGTCTCAATATTGGACATTGATAGCAAGATTCTGGAAAATTGTATATACATTGCCTGTTACAATCGTTTTCGACAGTTTCTGACTAAGAGTCAACATGGTTTTGTCAGCAAAAGATCTGTGCAAACAAATATGCTGCTCTTCCTAAAAAAAGAATTGAAGGGCTTGATCACGACCCTCACTCAGAGATAATTGCTTTCTATTCTGACTTCTCAAAATTGTTTGACAAAGTACCCCATCATGAATTAATTCCAAGTTGATTGACGTTGGATTTGGTGGATGTTTGCTTGAATAATAATTGACTACATAAAAGATCGACGACAATATGTGCGTGTGGACAATACCAGTTTTAAGATACTCGACATAAAAAGCGATGTACCACAGAGGACACTCCTAGGTCCATTTTTGTTCTCTATATTTATTAACGATTTTCCAGATGTCCTGATGTCTTCTGAGCCCTTTATTATCGCTGATGATTGTAGAACTTGTAGAACTTGCGAGAAGGCGAATAACGCAACAGAAAACAGTTATACTTGTGTGGCATGTAATTGTAACATGCATCTGATTCCTGAATGTGCAGCCTATTCCCCAACTGCTATTACTGGCACGAAAGAGCATGGTATGAATGCCATGCTAATTTGCAAAGATAGTAATGAACAAAATGAAAAGGAATAATTTATTCGTTTTCGAACCTTGGCAAAAGTTGCTGTAAAAAACGAGGGCGTGGATTTTGAAGAAAAACTGAAGACTATAGAAAGGCGCCTAACGGACGAATTTGTGGATGAGAAAATTGAGAATGCTACAAAAACGATATGTGATAAAGTTAAAAAAAACGTTAGCTGCTGTTGTTGCTGTAAAAAGTACTTCAGGATAACCTAAAAGAGGTAAACTGATGAAATCTTGAAAAGTCACAATTTCAGAAGTGCATAAGAATACAAGGAATACAGGAGGATCCTAATAATATGAAAGAGGAAAATTTTCTCCAAACGAATGATGAAGTTAACGATCTGCTGGATTCGATAGGTGCAAATACACATGTCACGGAAATACAAAGACTTGGAAAAATTCTGAAAGATAGACAACCGCCAAGTGTGGTATTAGTAACATTGGCAAATAAACACGCAGCAAGAATCACTCTTGCAAAAAAACAAGAATTTATAAATAATTTGGTCGAGAGAAACATTTACATTCTGCCAGCGTAGACGAGGGGGAGGGGGGGGGGAGTGCACTGAAAAGAAATCAAATGTTGAAAAGCAAAGGGAGCTGGTTAAAGGAGGTGTACCTAAGGAGAAATTGAAAATTCGATAAATGGAACTTTTTAATGTTGGAGTCAAAGTGCAGTTGGGTATACAGAATGCCCCTACCCAGGGACTAGGCTTTCTCTTTATCCACCAAAAAATGCAAAAAGTTTAGTAAATACCAAAAAAAGATCAAAATAAATAAATGCAGTAATTAAATCAGCTTATAGTGTTTTTTATAATGTCTTTGCGAAAACTGTTTGAACAATAATTTCAATGACTGCGAACTCTTTTTTAACGATTACAATTATCATAGAAGTGATTGAGCTTCGATTGAAGATAAAATTGCGCATGGAGGTACCCTCATTGCTGTGAAAAAAACACTGTGAAGAAATGAATTGCACTCCAACCATTTCAAGTATGGTGTGTGAAATTACTCTTTAAGGTACTCAAGTCTTTCTATATGTGTTCTACAATCCACCCATATCAAGCCCATATTGATTTCCGATAGAAGATTTCCAATTGCTCCTGAGAAACATTCCTGAAATTAAACCAATTTCCATCAGTGGAGACCTCAATTTTTAGAAGCAAACTGGAAGACACTGTATAGTCTCAACAAGACTGAAGACAAAGTCATCGTAACATTTGAACAAAAAATACTTCGCCAAACTATCGGTTTCTCAATATGTGGAAACAACATCTTGGATACTGCCTTCTATCAAAACTGTCATCTCTCCGTTGGATTAGACAAATCTTTCCCATCTATCTATAATCTAATTGACCATGAAGCCAATCGTCTATGTTTAGAAAGCCCATTCACTGAAACAAAACCATCAATAGAGAAATTTAGAAGTTTTCGAAATGCTGACTATGACACCATAAACGAACTTCTTTTAGAAAAACCGTTACAGGCAATTTGTTACACAAACATAAACAAAATGAGCAAAGTAATTCTCAATGTTCATTCTATATGTCCCGAAAAGAACAAGGCATAGACATTCAATGCCACCTTGGATTTCCTGCAGTAATTCAAATATGATTAAAAAGCTAAACACACATAAATTTTTATTGGAGAATGAACCAACATCCCACAAGAACAGTTGGCATTGAAACTGGAAAAACAAATCATTGATTCAGCTGAACAAGCAGAGTTGTGTACCAAGAAAAATTATTAAAGACATACAGACAGATCTTTTAAACATCCAAAAATAGTAAACAGATCTACCTGCCTGC
The DNA here is from genome assembly GCF_964194025.1 of Convolutriloba macropyga. Classification (NCBI taxonomy): domain Eukaryota; kingdom Metazoa; phylum Xenacoelomorpha; order Acoela; family Convolutidae; genus Convolutriloba; species Convolutriloba macropyga. The sequence goes on from NC_134473.1 coordinate 25,716,377, forward strand.
CCAAAGTCTTGTTGAATGATACCAAGCCAAGTTCGCTTCGATACGAGCAAGTAAATATGTTGAAAGAAATCGTTCACTCCGTGTTCTCCCCAATAACCATTTTCAGCTTGAAAGATTTCAAAGTACCAAAATCTTCAACTCTCGAAGAATACAATCAACAACATAATAGATGATATTGATGATGCCGAATCAAGAGGGCCGAACGGTATACCTCCGGGTTTTTATGTAAAGGCTAGCGAGAATAGTGCAATATCATGCTTTCATGCCTTCGGAATATAAAGAGGCTGCAAAAAATGCCCGACAGCTGGAAAGTTGCTGCCATAACGCCAATTGTCAAAAAGAGGAGACCCGAGAAAAGTTGAAATCTAACGGCCGGTCTCAATATTGGACATTGATAGCAAGATTCTGGAATATTGTATACAAATTGCCTGGTACAATCGTTTTCGACAGTTTATGACTAAGAGTCAACATGGTTTTGTCAGCAGAAGATCTGTGCAAACAAATATGCTGCTCTTCCTAAAAAGAAAACTTGAAGCGCTTAATCACGACCTTCACTCAGAGATAATTGCATTCTATTCTGACTTCTCAAAAATGTTTGACAAAGTATACCATTATGAATTAATTCCAAGTTGATTGACGTTGGATTTGGTGGATGTTTGCTTGAAATAATAATCGACTACATGAAAGATCGACGAAAATATGTGCGTGTGGACAATACCAGTTTAAAGATACTCGACATAAAAAGCGTTGTACCACAGAGGACACTCCTAGGTCCATTTTTGTTCTGTATATTTATTAACGATTTTCCAGATGTCCTGATGTCTTCTGAGCCCTTTATTATCGCTGATGATTGTAGAACTTGTAGAACTTGCGAGAAGGCCAATAACGCAAAAGAAAACAGTTATACTTGTGTGGCATGTAATTGTAACATGCATCTGATTCCTGAATGTGCAGCCTATTCCCCAACTGCTCTTACTGGCATGAAAGAGCATGGTATGAATGCCATGCTAATTTGCAAAGATAGTAATGAACAAAAAGAAAAGGATTAATTTATTCGTTTTCGAACCTTGGCAAAAGTTGCTGTAAAAAATGAGAGCAAGGATTTTGAAGAAAAACTGAAGACTATAGAAAGGCGCCTAACGGACGACTTAGTGGATGAGAAAATTGAGAATGCTACAAAAACGATATGCGATAAATTCAAAAAAACGTTAGCTGCTGCTGTTGCTGTAAAAAATACTTCAGGATAACCTAAAAGAGGTAAACTGATGAAATCTTGAAAAGTCTCAATTTCAGAAGTGCATAAGAATACAAGGCATACATGAGGATCCTAATAATATGAAAGAGGAAAATTTTCTCCAAACGAATGGTGAAGTTAACGATCTGCTGGATTCGATAGGTGCAAATACACATGTCACGGAAAAACAAGGACTTGAAAAATTTCTAAAAGATAGACAACAGCCAAGAGTGGTATTAGTAACATTGGCAAATAAACACGCAACAAGTATCACACTTGCGAAAAAAAAGATTCTGGAAAATTGTATATAAAGTGCCTGATACAATCGTTTTCGACAGTTTATGACTAAGAGTCAACATGGTTTTGTCACCAGAAGATTTGTGCAAACAAATATGCTGCTCTTCCTAAAAAGAAGACTTGAAGCGCTTGATCACGACCCTCAATCAGAGATAATTTCATTCTATTCTGACTTCTTAAAAATGTTTGACAACGTATACCGTTATGAATTAATTCCAAGTTGATTGACGTTGGATTTGGTGGATGTTTGCTTGAAATAATAATCGACTACATGAAAGATCGACGACAAAATGTGCGTGTGGACAATACCAGTTTAAAGATACTCGACATAAAAAGCGGTGTACCACAGAGGACACTCCTAGGTCCATTTTTGTTCTGTATATTTATTAACGATTTTCCAGATGTCCTGATGTCTTCTGAGCCCTTTATTATTGCTGATGACTGTAGAACTTGTAAAACTTGCGAGAAGGCCACTAACGCAAAAGAAAACAGTTTTACTTGTGTGGCATGTAATTGTAACATGCATCTGATTCCTGAATGTGCAGCCTATTCCCCAACTGCTCTTACTGGCATGAAAGAGCATGGTATGAATGCCATGCTAATTTGCAAAGATAGTAATGAACAAAATGAAAAGGATTAATTTATTCGTTTTCGAAACTTGGCAAAAGTTGCTGTAAAAAATGAGAGCGTGGATTTTGAAGAAAAACTGAAGACTATAGAAAGGCGCCTAATGGACGACTTACTGGATGAGAAAATTGAGAATGCTACAAAAACGATATGTGATAAATTTAAAAAAAAAACGTTAGCTGCTGTTGTTGCTGTAAACAATACTTCAGGATAACCTAAAAGAGGTAAACTGATAAAATCTTGCAAAGTCACAATTTCAGAAGTGCATAAGAATACAAGGGATACATGAGGATCCTAATAACATAAAAGAGGAAAATTTACTGCAAACGAATGGTGAAGTTAACGATCTGCTAGATTCGATAGGTGCAAATACACATGTCACGGATATACAAGGACTTGGTGCACTGAAAACAAATCAAATGTTGAAAAGCAAAGAGAGCTGGTTAAAAGAGGTGTACCTAAGGAAAAATTGAGAATTCGATAAATGGAACTTTTTATATGTGGAACCAAAGTGCAGTTGGATATACAGAATTCCCCTACCCAGGGACTAAGCTTTCTCTTTGTCCACCAATTAAATGCAAAAAATTTAGTAAATACCAAAAAAAAGATCAAAATAAATAAATGTAGTAATAAAATCAGTTTATAGTGTTTTTTATGATATCATTGCGAAAACTGTTTGAACAATAACATCAATGACTGCGATCTCTTTTTTAACGATTACAATTATCATAGAAGTGATTGAGCTTCGATTGAAGTTAAAATTGCGCACGGAGGTACTCTCATTGCTGTAAAAAAACACTGATAATGGAAGAAATGAATTGCGCTCCACCCATTTCAAGTATGGTGTGTGAAATTACCCTTTAATGCACTCAAGTCTTTCTATATGTGTTCTACAATCCACCCATATCAAGCCCATATTGAATTCCGATGGAAGATTTCCAATTGCTCCTGAGAAACATTCCTGAAAATAAACCAATTTCAATCAGTGGGGACCTTAATTGTTAGAAGCAAACAGGAAGACACTGTATAGTCTCAACAAGACTGAAGACAAAGTCATCGTAATATTTGAACAAAAAATATTTCGCCAAACTATCGGTTTCCCGATATGTGGAAACAACATCTTGGATACTGCCTTCTACAAAATTGTCATCTATCCGTTGGATTAGACAAATATTTCCCATCTATCTATAATCTAATTGACCATGAAGCCAATCGTCTATGTTTAGAAAGCCCACTCACTGAAACAAAACCATCAATAGAGAAAATTAGAAGTTTTCGAAATGCTGATTATGGCGCTATAATCGAATTTCTTGTTGAAAAACCGTTCCAAGCAATTTGTTACACTAACATAAACAAAATTGAGCAAAGTAATTCTCAATGTTCATTCTATATGTCCCGAGAAGAACAAGGCATAGACAATCAATGTCACCTTGGATTCAATGCCCAAAGTCTTGTTGAATGATACCAAGCCAAGTTCGCTTCAATGCGAGCAGGTAAATATGTTGAAGGAAATCGTTTAGTCCGTGTTCTCCCCAATAACCAATGTCAGCAAGTACCAAAACACTCTCTAGAAAATCTTCACTTCTCGAAGAATACAATCAACAATATAATAAATGATATTGATGATGCCGAATCAAGAGGGCCGAACGGTATACCTCCGGGTTATTATGTAAAGGCTACCGAGGATAGTGCAATATCATGCTTTCAGGCCTTCGGAATATAAATAGGCTACAAAAAATGCCCGACAGCTGGAAAGTTGCTGCCATACCGCCAATTTTAAAAAAAGGAGACCCCAGAAAAGTTGAAATCTAACGGCCTGTCTCAATATTGGACATTGATAGCAAGATTCTGGAAAATTGTATATACATTGCCTGGTACAATCGTTTTCGACAGTTTCTGACTAAGAGTCAACATGGTTTTGTCAGCAGAAGATCTTTGCAAACAAACATGCTGCTCTTCCTAAAAAGAAGACTTGAAGCGCTTGATAACGACCCTCACTCAGAAATAATTGCTTTCTATTCTGACTTCTCAAAAAAGTTTGGCAAAGTACCACATTATGAATTAATTCCAAGTTGATTGACGTTGGTTTCGGTGGATGTTTACTTGAAATAATAATCGACTACATGAAAGATCGACGACAATATGTGCCTGTGGACAATATCAGTTTAAAGACACTCGACATAAAAAGCGGTGTACCACAGAGGACACTCCTAGGTCCATTTTTGTTCTGTATATTTACTAACGATTTTTCAGATGTCCTGATGTCTTCTGAGCCCTTTATTATCACTGATGATCTTAAATTTTTGGCTGTGCAAAGAAAATACTGGGAATTTCAAGATGATCTACATTGGATTGAGAACTGTGTAATTTAAAATAAAATAAATCTTGCAACGGACAAGTGTGCCTCTCTATAATTCAGAGGCATAGACCAACAGTACGTTTTTGCACTTGGCAATCGTTTTTATCTAAACTGTAGAAACAATAGGACATTATTTTAATTTAAAATTTTGGACCTTTTCCAATTTAGTACCACTCTGAGTCTCCAACAACAACAATAACAACAACAGCAACAACAACAACAACAACACCAAGAACAGTTTGTCTATTAGCGGGTACTTTCTTGTGCTGATTTAGCAAAAACGCGGATAAAACTTTTTAAAACAAGTTTTACTGTTAAAATTTGTTAATTATTAAAGTTGAATTAACAAGTGGATTATGCAGAGGAAATTGTGAAGTTAAAATAAATTTCTTTAGAGCGGTAAGCTCGTCTGTCTGGATATATGTTCACTGTCTGAACAAAATCCCCTCTTTGGTCAGTACGAAATATCGGTTCTATCATCATGGTTAATTGACCAAGTCAACAGTGATATATCATTTTTTTGACATTGCTCGAAGCCACAGCTCTGTGTGATCAAATGTCTATTTTGTTTTCTTAAGAACTTTCATCCTTTTTTCTGTCATAAATCAGGAAACAAAATAATTTTCAGACTGAATCCTTGACCTTGAAGCCCACAAATTTTCTGTGATCTTTCTATAAACGTGCCACACTAACAATGCCACCTCTAAATCAACAAGTACTTGATGTTTTTCAATTTTTACAGCATCTTGGCGGCTTCGATCTTCTAAGCAGCATTGAACTTAAAGTTTGCCAAGTTTTGTTCCAGTAAAGTGTTTGACTTCTCCTGCTCAGCATTTCTGCCTGCCGCTGCCTTATTTTTTCGCTTAGCGCCATATCAGTTTGTTCATTGTTTTTTTTTCTCTTTTGCCAGCTCACAATAGCTGTCTAATTTTCGTCGAAACCCGACAAGGTTTTTTTGAAGTAAAAAGTTAGTAATTTTCAACATCTCTAGTTGCACGCACTGTTTTTGCAGCTCCACTTCAGTTTGTAGGACTCGGGGCATTTTTTTGGCGGGTGCCAGAAGCTCTAGCGCAGACAGCTTCCGATTTCGAGATAGACAAGATTCCCTTTCAGAATACTCCCGGAGAAACCTTGAATTCAATTTTGCTCATCTCGGGCATTTAGTAGACATATTCACCGGTTATTGGGGTCTCGCTGACAGCTTTATTGAATTAAAATCTTTTTTGCTTCTAAATTTTATTAATTTAACGTTTTTGTCTTGGACTAGTTTTTTTTGGTCTGAAACTAAAGGCATATTCAATTTTTTTGTCTTGAATTCAAGACGTATTCATTTATTTAGTCCTGATCTCAAAATTTTTTTTCAGTCATGAATTCAAAACCTATTTAGTTTTTGATCTTGCACTCAAGACACTTTCATTTTTTGGTTTTCAACTCAAGATACCTTCGTTTTTTTTATCTTGAACTCAAAAAAAATTCCTATATTTTTTTGTCCTAAAGTTTTTTAACGAAGCAACAACTCTTTCTCTTCAGTCATTTTTTTTCTCGGCGTTCATTACTTAATTTGAGTAATTGAGTATACATACTTGTTCCCGCTACCGGGTCAAGATTCCGCAACCGTTTTTGCCAAGATGCTCCACCAGAGAATAAACCTAGATAGATGAACTATTTCGGAAAATTTTTCACAAATTGAAATATGATGTAGACCAATAAAACTGGCACAGCAATATTTTTATCCTCCAACCAAATGTTAAATATTTCAGTTTTTATGTTAGAAAAGAAATGTTATTTCCTGGGCTAGGAAAATTTTTCGCTGGAACTGGTTGCTCAAATTTAAAAAAAACTAGCTGACTTTGTTTTCCTCCGAATTTCAGAATGCTTCGCAACATAAGTGGTTTTGCCCGACTGTTGTAACAGAGCCTATTGTCGCAGCCTGATGTTGGTTGGGATAAAAAATTCGGAAACAATTAACAGTGTGAGTGGTGCACTCTGTTCTTGTTGAGTTTTGACAGCTAATCACAATTCTTCCTCCTGGTCGTGATTTGGAACAGTCAATTTTTTAGTTAAAAATTAGTTTTCAAGCGAAAACTCGATTTAAGTGAAATCAGAACAACAGTCAATATAATTGGATGGTGGGTTGTCTCTGTCTCTTTGTAATCCAAATGTACAATTTTGCTGACTTTGACAGACGGCAACGCAAGACGACACTAATTTGAAGAAAATTCAATTTCATATAGCCCCTACTGCGTAATGTTTCAATCAATTGTGGAACAAATTTGTAGTTTTGAAAAAGAAGCCAAAAATTAAATCCTCAATAACGATTATCACAAAGAGAAGTTTCTTCATAAACTCTTTCCGGGATGAATTTAAATTATAAAGCAATAGCTGATCTTATTTTTTTTCACTGATAACGTACGATACAACAATGAAATTGAGTTTAAGTAAAAGTCGTAGTTTATTGTTCAAAAATCGTATAAACCAAGCACGGTAATTATATCATGGGGAGCTATAATGGGAAATGGCACTGCATATCCTGTATACGATTTTAGGTTACTCTGAACTGAACAATTGCGGGTTACATTTCTTTTGATTTGAACAAGGGCTACCATCGCTTTCGTTTTTTTTGTGTTTTTTGGTCAGTTGGAATTTTTTTTAAAGCCATCAGGTAACCGAAGCATGGAACACTTGACAGGTTCTCTGGTAGATCGTTGATGAAAAGCAGTGACAGTAGAGCTCGTAGTACTTTGGTACTCCATTCTCCCTAAGTTGAGGAACAGTCCATGTTCCGTGTACTGCTTTGTGGTAGCAAAGCGTCACCAGAATTATGCCCAAAAAATACGCTCACAAAAGTACAGAATTATGTGCTGTAGTTTTTCATTATAGTAGCCTCTCGTGCTCATTATTTGATATTTTAAGTTAATTGAGCGTAGTATAAGTAAAAAATATTAAGAAAGAGGTAGAAGTAGATTATGCAGAAGCAATTATTAAATTAAAATAAGGTTCTTTGGAGTGGTAGGCTTGTTTGGTTGGATGGATGTTCACTTTCTCAATAAGCTTTTTTTTGGTCAGTACTAAATGTCGTTTCTATCAGCGTGGTATATTAATCAATTCAACAATGATTTGTCAAATTTATTGATATTGCTCTGGCCAGAGCTTTGTCTAATCAAATGTCTTTTTTGTTTTCTTAACACTTTTCAACTTTGTGTCAGCCAAAAATCAGGTAATTAAATAATTTTCAAACTAAATCTTTGACATTGAAGCTTTGTAATCTTTTCATAAAACTGCCACACTCTCCCCTCTCACAATTATTAGGAAAAAAGTGAACCATTCACTAAAAAAATCAAAATGTATATTTATTTACAAAGTTACATGAAGGTGTCAGTATAAAAGTTTGTACTAGTCATAAATAAACTTTAATCTCAGTTTTTGGCGTTCAGAAATTTACCAGCCTCCTCTAGCCAATAAAAAATTGCATGCTTCTTGCGCTGCATCAATGGAAATGATTTGGGATGCCCGATTAATTGTCTTGAATTCTCCTTCCCATCTAGCAGCAATGTGCATCAATAGGCTCACCTTGTGATAATGTTTCAGCATTTGTTCTTTAGAAGCACCAACAAGGTCTCATAGAACGGAGCAGGCCGCTGCATTATATTTTCGTTTCGAATTTGAGAGATATTCCTCGCTTTTATTTCGGCTTTCTTGTTTTCCAACGGATTTTTCTGTCTTCCAATGACAGTAAATTTTATTCGACAATCGTTGACCAAGTACTGGTTGCAATATTCTAGCGGCTTAAGCTCTGACCGTATGAGATCATTCTCTTTTTTCAGCATCTGCGTGGCTTCGGTCTTCTTAGCACTATTGAATTTACCATCGGCCAAATCCTGTTTCAATAAAGTGATTAATTTCTCCTACTCGGCATTTCTGCCTGCCGCTGCGTTCATATAATCTCTTAGCGCCCTACATTCGGTGCTCAGTTTGTCCATTGTTTCCTCTGTCTCCTATTTGGCCTCATCACAAAAGTTGTTTAATTTTTGTCGAAGCTCGTCAGCGGAAGTTTTGGATATAATTTTCCACAACTCGGGCGTATAGTATATACATGTTCAGCGATTTTTGGGTTCCCGTTGCCTGCTTTATCGAATGAAAACTTTTTTTGCTTCTAATGTTCAAGTTTTTTCGTCTTGCTGTTGGACTGAAGATGTAATTGTTTTTTGAACTATAAACATATTCGTTTTTCTGGTTTTGAACTCAAAACGTGTTCATAATTTTAGTTTTGACCACAAGGCTTTTTTTGGTCTTGAAATCAAAACATATTCATTTTTTTGGTCTTGAACTAAACACATATTAATTTTTCTTAGTCTTGAATCACAGACAAATTCAGTCTTTTAGACAAGCGATAACCCTTTTTCTTCAGTCATTTTCTTTTCTCGGCGTACATTACTTATTTTGAGTAATTGATTACACAGACGTGTTACGTAGTCAAGATTCCGCAACAGTTATTACCAAGAAGTTCCAATAAAGACTGAACGCAAGTATATGAACATTTTAAAAAAATTTTTTTACCAACTGAAGTATGGGGTAGAATGTTAAGAATGACACAGCAAAATCCTTAGCTTTTAACCATATGTAAGAAATTGGTTTTTAAGTGAAGTAAAATTGTTGTTTCCTTTGCTAGCAAAAAATCTGTTTGAAACTGGTTGCTCTAATTTGAAAAATTTTGGTGAGTGTGATTTCCCCCTAATCTCAGAATGCCTATCAACATAAGTGGTTTCGCTCGACTGTCGTAAAAAACCTATTGACGCACACTGATGCTGGTTGGGATGAAGAGTGTTTCAAGACAATCAATCGTGCACTTCAAGTCTTGTCACATGATGCAGCGCGAGAAGAATACAATATTTTTATACTGGAAAAGACTGAAAATTGACATTAAAACATCCATATGGACATTACAAACTTTTTGTATTGAGACTTTAATGTAACGTTGTAAATGAAAATACCGGTTGATTTTTTTGTGTGAAAGGTACACTCTATTCTTGTTGAGTTTCGACCGCAATTCACAATTCTTCTTCCTGGTCGTGAGTTAGATTTATCAAATTTGAGTTAAAAATTGGTTTTCAAGCAAAAATTTGATATTTGTGTAATCAGTACAATGCTTAATATAATTGGGTGGTGGTTTTCTATTTACATCCCGTCTCTGTTGCATATTTCTCTGTTACAACATATTTCGTCTTGAGTTAATTGAGCGTGGTACCAGTGAAAATACTAATGAAAATGAAGGAGATGAATTATTAGGTAGAATATGCAGAAAAAATATAAAGGTAAAATCAGTTTATTTAGAGTGCTTAGCTCGGCTGGTTGGATGGATGCTCAATATCTGAAAGAAAACTTTTCATTGGTTTGTAACAATTATCGGTTCATTCACCGTGGAAATTTACAAAGTCAACAATGATATGTCAATTTTTTTGATATTAATCGAAGCTCAAGCTTTGTCTTTTCAAATGTCTATTTTGTTTTCCTGACACTTATCAACCTTGTATCAGCCATAAATCAGGTAATAAAACAAATTTTAAACTAAATCTTTGACATTGAAACACCAACTCTAAAGGAAGCTGTCTGCAGTAGCAAATAATTGCGCGGGAGAGTATCGAAGACCTCCGCTTTATTGAATCAAATTTCCGCTTCTCCAACTTTGCATGTAGAGGCCCAAACACGCTGAAAGATTGAATATTGGAGAACTCGCATCTGTCTTTTCCCATATCTGATGGTCTGCGTTATTTTGGATGTTTTGCGAATTCATTTTAGATATTTGTGAACACTGTTAGAAGTTTTCGTTTTTGAAGACGCCATTTTCAAATTCTTCTAGATGATTTTGTACTCACATCTGTATTTTTTTTTTCAATTTTTTTGTTTGATTACGTACGCGTGGGCTTTCCTACATTTTTCCTGTTAATGTTTCTAATTTTTGATGTGATGCGAGGTTGCACTTGAGACCTATGGCTGAAGGGACGCCCTATGATTCGTCACTTTTGGCCTTAACATCAATTTTCTCCAATATCCATTCCTACACCTGTCTGAAAAAGTTGTTGAGATTGCTTTAGAAGTACAGAGGGAATGGTTCAATTACACTCGAAAAACTCAATTGAGCTCAGTCGGCTTCGCTTGAATACACACTTATGCAGTTTTTCGCTGAGATAACTGGAACTTAAAATGATATTTGCAAACAGTTAATTAATGATCGAAAAAACTTGTCGATTAAAATTTCACTTTGCTGTCAAGCGGAGCGCCAGTTTCACATGATATGACAGCATCCAGATTGTTGGGTAAGAAAACATCCAGTTGTGTTGTTGTGATCTTTGTAAGTTTCAGTTCATTAAGAATGTCTAACATAATGTCTCTTGTCTGTAATTTTTGTTGGAGGACAAAGATTTGCAGTGTGTTTGTAATAGTTTTAAGTCCAAAATCATTACACCGGTTTGTACTTCTGGGTTTTCTTTGACGTCTCCCAATTGTGCAAAAATTTAAGTCTTCTATTGTCTTGCTATTGATTTTTGTGACTGGTATCATGGGTTATGCCGCCCTTCGCTAGAGCTATCGTTTATTTTTTAAGACTTTTTTCAAAAGCTTTGCGCTTGCTGTATTCAAACACAGCTAGAATCGGATTTCGCACTCTCAGTAGTTTTGAATGAATTCTCGCAAAAAAACATGTCGGCGACCATTCGGACAACCACTTGCTCTTTCCGGACTGATAAATTCATTTCTGGTAAATTGTCCAGTTTTTCAGGTTGGATTAATTATTAGGTTTTCGCTAATGTTTCCATGGGTGCTACAAACAATATCTGTGGTTCCTCCACGGTGGAATATCGTTGCCTCTACGGGGTTGATTTGTCGTCGTAGAGTAATATTTTCTCAATTGTTGCTAAGTTGTCATGCCTTCGTCTTATCTCGGTTTTGCTGTCGCTTTTGGCAAACCACGTAAATGGATGCCCAGGTTTTGAGGTTTCATTAAGTTGCTATGTAGCCAGTTGCTCTGTAGCTGAGGTTAAGTTGCTTTTCTTACTGATAAACAGTTCACCAAATTATTCTTATTTGATATTCAATTTTTCCAGCATTGCTGGATATAAACTGACTGTTTACAAAAATATATAGGAGTAAGGTAAAATTTTGGGCTACTCAGAACCGATATTTTTGACTGGAGAAGCTTCCAGTTTCACCTAATGGTACTGGAGGAGACAGTTGGTTGTTGATCTGGACAGTAGCGATTTCGCCTTAAAGGATATAATATCAATTGATACCCATCGCAACATACCATTACAATTCTTACTCAGTACGTATAATTGCAGATTTTTAAGGGGCACTCGTAAACTGTCTGATGAACTACCTCCTTTAAAGTATTGTAATGTGCAAAAATTAATTTTTGATAGTTGAGTGATTTACTGCTCATTTGTCTTATCTCAGGTTTTCCGTTGCTTTCTGGCACACCACACATGCAGACGCCCTGATTTTTTCTTAGAAAGCCAGTGGCATTTATAATTTTGACCTTTGTGACCATTCAGGCAGTAGCTTTGTAGCAGGTGGCTTTTTCCTTGATTGAGGCTAAGTTGTTTTGCATACTGTTAATTAATATACTAGATTGTGATTTTTGATGACCAGTTTTCTAGGTATTTGGTGTTATACCGATTGATCATAAAAAGACGTATTGGAATAGTATAAATACTTGGGCTACGGAGAACAGATGGATTTGAATAGGGAATCTTAGAGTTACCGGTATTGGAGGAGGCCGCTGAATGCTGATTTCAGGAAAGAACCTAAGTGATACCTACCAGAGCAGACCACTAAGATACTTCCCTTGTCGAGACAATTGCAGTTGTTGAAGGAGCGCCAATAAATTGTCTGTTCTACAAGTTTATTGGGTTGTTTCATCACGAAAATTCTTATTCATGCAAATTGACTGTATTACTTTCCTAAGAATTTCTGCCAGACATCTGTAAATCGTATTTTTTTTGTCCAAAAATTTCGATAAATCCTATTCAATTATTCGGATTTGTCAGCGTTTGGTTGATGTTGCAATTTTGAAAACTGCATATAACGCGGCATATAGATGCGATCTCCACTGAGTTCAATTTCTCTGGCTACTTGACAGGTTTCATTGAAAATTGTTAATAAAGATCAATAACAACCGACCCCTCAGTATTGAGCGCTCTGACACTCTGCTTGTTACATTTATAGGGGTCGAGGAACACTTATCAAATTGCACGTTTTGTTTTCTGTACTTAAACAAGTACAGAACTATGTTAAATAATTTTTCTGAAGTGTTTTTTTTTCAGAAAAATGTTAATCCTGTTTCGTTCTACATTTTCGTCGCTTAAATTCCCTGTGGCCGTCCCGATTTGTCAGCATTTGATTGATGTTGCTTTCTCCCAACTAAAAATTAAGCAAAAAATAGATTTGTTTTCCTTAGGGTACAACTTACTAAAAATAAAAAAATATAAGAAAAAGAGACTTCCCACCCTTTGGCTTTGCACTGCGACTAAGCTTCAAACACCAGGTTAGACAAATGTCCATTCCTTAAAAGAAGCGAAAGACAGACAACGAGTGATCGACGTCGCCCATAGCAGAGTTAAACCAGTAGTCGTTGTCATACAATAACAACAGACACCCAAACCAAAAAGATACAGTGATAAAAAAGTGACATTGCTATAGCAATCGAAACAAAAACCCTGCTTAATCCACTTGGTTGCAGGAAAAACAGTAGGAGGATATAAAAGAAACCAAGAAAAAATACATTAAGTTTACATACAAGTTTTGCTCAGAAGAAGATCGGGCAGCAAGTATGGCTGAAACCTCAAATAAGCCAGGACCCTCATCTAGTAACATCCCAGCATGCAAACAGCAAAAACCAAGCAAATCTCCAACGAAGCAACCAAGAAAATATTGAGCTAAAACAAAAAGGAACAAAAGAAAAATTAGTACGAATCAATACCCAGAACCAGCGAAAGCAACAAATAACTAAGAACTAAACACCAACGGGATTCATCAAAGCAAAAAATCGCCACAGCACCTCAAAAGCAAATTTCAACATAAAGGCAAAAATGTCATCTATGCCAGCAACAATCCCCTAGATTATATTATGACGAGCCCCGTCAGTCTCCACGTCGATATGGCTGCTACAGCATCTCCAAGTGAAAAAATAGAAAAAGTCAGCACAACTAAATCGGTGTTCACCAATATAACAAAACTTTTTAAAGAAGCAATGTTGAAAATCAAAGCGAACCAACTTGCAAGCAATGGTTCAAAAAAAAAACGAATCGACTTCAATAGAGCCAACTTTCCCCACTACATCATCCAACCCAGCACCGGAAATAATCTATCTCGACTCCTAAAACTCGTCCAAAATCTTAACAAACTATGCGAGAAACAACCAAATGGATC